>NC_140214.1:25997691-26597691 GCF_951802725.1 Rutilus rutilus | reverse complement strand
GGTGTTATATTAACAAGACCACTGGGTGGCAGCAGCGTACTTCGCTATGGCAGCTCGTACAATCAATGAGCACATGGCAAACACATCGCTGTCTCATACAAACAGTGCCACGGGTTAGCAACTAATGAAGGTGCTGCAGGCGAGTTAATAACATGGAACCGGGAGATTAAAGTCTGCTCAGGGCCTTGTTCCGACAAATAAAGAGACGGCAGAGAAGAAGAGAAGAGATGGGGAGAGACGAGCCAGAATGAAGAGCAAAGAAGAGCGAGAGACCCCCTCCCTCCCACCCACCCACGGCCACTCATTCCAGAGCATACACACACAAACACGTCGCTACGAACAACACACAGCAGACGTCAGGGACACACTGCCTTTGACAAAGCCGAATTACCTCTACATTAATCTGTTTTTCCTTGGAGGTTATTTTCACCCCCAATCAAACGAAATGCAACACGAAACCAAAAAAGGCAGACACAAAAACAGCTCTAATGACGTATCCGCTCGACTGGAGAAGCTCTTTGTAAACTAGCAAGAAGGTCAAGCGTGTTTTTGTGCTTATCGCATTAACATGCTGTTTAAAAGAGGGTTAATTGCAGCCTTTTGACAAGACAACAAATCTCGGAGCAGACGAACCCAGAGGCTCGGCTAGAGAAGGAGACGTGACCGGAGAACCGCTTTTTGAAACTCATTTGGTTTCAGAAATGGGAGTAGTGTCAATTACGCATTGGCACAGGTTGAGCTCCTCCAGAGTAGCTCTCATTAAGTTTTAATTCAAACGAGAGGGGCTGATGTATCAAGCCCCTAGACATTCCCTTCACAGACTCTGTGACATTTCGTGCCCACGCTTCGTTTTACGGCAAACACGACTGGCCTTTTCTGTCTCTGATTTTCTCGAGCGATCGCCCCATTGAGAGCGCCTCCCTTTGTAATTCAATAAACAGCTGTCAGACAGAGTAAAGCAACAAAAAATGTGAAGGCTGAAAATATGTAGACAAACTACACTGTGCTGCTCGTTGTTTAGGGAGAATATTGCAGTGGAGGAAAATAGGAGCTATGGATCATCTTATTTACCGCGTACAAGAACGAGTTTGGTCGTCTGATGTAAACAGAACCACTGCATTTATTTAGAGATGGATTCAGAAGCCTAAATTAAGACTCGCCAAGCGCCATATGTGAGTTAAAAATGGCTTTGGTGAGCAGATAAAGCAAGCCAGTTGGCTGGTAACAATTAGGAACGGCAACATAATACACGGTTAAAGTCTAATTGTAACAATGATCTGATTCTCACGGATATAAGTGACCTGAGCAAATCAAACACTCAATAGAAATAATACAAAACACAACAATTACATATAAAAATGCTAAATACATTCCACAGATAGAATTATATAAATTCATACAGGTATTAGAATTAGCACTTTCCCTCTCTATACATACAGTATGTATATATTTACATATATATGAAAAAGGAGCATGCATACACATAAAAAGAAAAATGTCTTTTATATAATTAAAATTATATACATTAAAAATATGAATAAAAATAATGCAAGGTCCTGAAGCCTGAAACACACTCTACGTGAGTGCATGAATGTAGATGCTTCTAGCTAAGTAAGCTTGGTTTCATGACTGAAATGTGTCTGTGCTTCATAATGCAACACAACTACTTGCACAGTCAGTTTTTAGACCCACAACTGACAGAATCTAACAAATCTGTTTACGATAGCTACCTGAATAAAAAACAGAAGGCATCTATTGCAGCCCTCAGTGTTTTAGTAATGGTTTGGCTACCTGTATCCGTCGATGCAGCTGGCATTGATGTAGTCAGATCCCTCCACTCCTCGGATTGGCTGCAGGCACACCCGCGTGGACTCGAAAGGCATGATATTGACCAGCCGGTTCTTGAACTTGTTGCAGGGCAGGTTGGCGCTGATGAATCGTGAGGTGTGGGCTTTGGAGTTGGCGAGTCTCTGTGGAAACAGCGTTGGGTTCAGAGGGCTGGCAGAAACATTATAGCAGAAAACAGTCTGAAACAAAAATGTTTTTTTAAATGTGGGGGACTGTTAGTTGTGTGAATGTGAGTTCTGCAGCAGTAGAGAGGGGTGGGGGTGTAACGGTCTGACTGGGAAAGTGACTGGCAGCGGGGAAGAGAAAGCACAGATGGACATCAGCAGTGAGCGCATGGAGACTGTTGGCTCTACTACAAGCTCTGTCTGTACTGGGTACCCACTCCGGTCTTTGCACCAGATGCTGTTTCTACTTCTAGAATCCGTTCTCAGTTGAGCTTATACCAGCGTTCAGTTATATCCCAATTGCATTATTAAGAGACGGAATAGTAAAACATTTTCAATAAAACAGTCATTAGGTGTTTACATGCACTAATTCCTGTTAATCTGAAAGAATCAAATCCAATTCCAGTTTCTGAAAGATTGGTTTATGTACCCTAAACATTGCAATCTGATTTACACATTCATGTGCATTTGCATATATCTATTCTGAACAAACTTTCCTGTTAATCGGATTGTTTAAGATCTACTACAGATCTACCCCGCTTCAATAGGATCGAAATTTCATTCTGCAGTGTTTTTCAGTATAATTGTGACATCAATCATTATTTGGCTGCATGTAAATGTTACTGGACTGAAGGTGCACTCAGTTTTGTTACATTGTGCTCATATTACAGTCATCATGAGCTTATACTGACACCAAGTGGCATGGATGCATCATGGTTATAATAGTTTTGAATTTAGTTTTTATTTCAATTAGATTTTCAGCCGTTCTTTTATTTTTTTCAACTGCCATTGATTGTTTCTGTTTATTTTGTGGTATAGTATTTTAGGGCTGATATCAATGAAAAATGTGATATCAATTATCAAGTTATATCAAATAACAGTCAAAACGGCTTTAAATTTCTCAGCACAGTCCAGTGTCTTGTGGCATCTTCATGTTTAATGACAGTGTATTATAAAGGTTCCAAGCTTTAGAATCATGAATCAAAATCTAAAATCAATTTGTTTGTTTTGGAATCATGAAAACATATTTTTGTTTATTTTTTTCCAGTTAACTCTTTCTCTGCCGTTGATGAAAATTTCCATAATTTATGAGACAACGCTTCCCTGCCATTGATGGAAATTTCCGGCTTTCCGTGTTTTCACGGTTATAAGGTAGGGGACGCTATTATGCATCTTCTGAAAGAGAACTGAATCTCCTGATCAAAACGCAGGCAAAGATGATGCAGAAACAAGCGATAATATATGTAATCATATGCATTATGTAAAATAACGTGATCATCAACATTAAACAGCATATAAATCAAAATTGCCTAATGTTACTAAATGAAATGTCGACCCAGGACGAGCTATAGGACTGTGCAAGCATTAGGGGTGTTGATGAACTTGATCTACTCCATCTATGTTTTGATTATCGTTCTGAATCTGATTCAGGTGCAGTCTTTGAATTTATTCTTTGAGCTTTTTGTTCAAATTTTTGCTTTTTTTATGAAACATACCCATATTTAAGTGTTGCTAAAAAAGAATGCATGAAGCTAGATTAAAACGTTTTTTTTTTTTTAAGATAGGTGCAGTCACCTTAAACTCCAGCTCCATGGCTGTGACGGTCTCTCCAGATGGTGGCTGGGTGAGCTTCTGGATGTGGGCGTACAGGTTTCGGGCAGGGACCTCTGTGTTTCCACAGGTGGCGGCCTCCAGCAGGGCCTCGTGGATGAAGATGTACTGGTCCTCCGTCTGCACCATGTAGTTCCTCTGGGCTCTCATGCATGTGACGTGGCCATAAATGTCTACCGTCTTCTCGTGTTTCATGCGCTCCAGCATGGCATCAATGACTATGAAGCAGCCCGTGCGGCCCACTCCAGCACTGACAGACACAAACTGGTTAGACTACAAACAAACTGTACTAATACTGATACTAAGGCTGTCAATAATAAATCAACCAAATTATTCACATATCAATATAGTGGTATGAAATATTATGGAAATCTTCTGGTAGGGAGTATGAAAATGACTTGCATTTGATTGATTAATTGTTTTTTTTTTACATAATTAATCAAACGTGTTACCTTGACATCCCTAACTAAACACAAAGGTTGAATACAATTTTAAAAACCTTTCATACAACTTCCACCAAGCAACCTACAACTGTCCACTTTATAACAGAGCTGTATAAGACCGAAATAAAGTGAAAAGGTCGGCAGTAAATGCAGGACTGGGGAGCGGCGCTCACCTGCAGTGCACTACCATGGGTCCAGCATCAGGAGGGTTGCAGGCTTTGACTCTGCGCAGGAAGGCAAGGATGGGGGTGGGGTATTCAGGCACTCCGTGGTCTGGCCAGGCCATGAACTGGAACTGCCTGAGCTCGCGTTTCTCACTAGAACCATTCTGTTTGAACAAAGTGGGAGGAAGGAGTTTAAGTGAGCTGAAAATGTAGAACTTACTATATGGAGAGGAAAAGGCAAGTAACTTTTTACCTTGTAAAGGGCAAAGGTGCGCACACTGTAGGTTGCCAACTCAACAGCGTCAAGCATGGTCACTTGGATCATTCCGTAAGTCTCTGTGCCACGAATGGGCCAGTACTGGTCACACTTCACCTGTTTTAGAGAGTAAGCAAGTTTTGTTTAATGAATACTTCTATTAAAAAATCCACAACAATATTAAGCAGCCAACATTGATAATAATAGGAAATGTGTATTGAGCATCAAATCTGCATATAATAATGATTTCTGAAGGATCACGTGACACTGAAGACTGGAGTCATCACAGGATTTAAATTACATTTTAAAATACATTAAAATGGAAAACCGTTATTTTTATTTAGCACTTTTTGTTATTTTACTGTATTTTTGATCAAATAAATGCAGCCTTAGCGAGCATGAGAGACTTGTTTAAACAAAAACAAAAACAAAATCTTACTGACCCCAAACATTAGAGCTGTAGTGTATTTGCTCTGGAAAAAAAAGTTTTTTTGTTGTTGTTGTCAGAGGCACTATAATTTCAATCAAACAAGCACTTTAGAATGTACATTCAAAATGTTTAATACACGGAGTAAAATCCTAGATTTAAACAATGAAGGTATTTTAAATTTATACAATGTCACTAAATTAAAACAAGGAAGAATAATATTCAAATGGTATATAAATTATATACAATCATTTTCATTTATATGCACTATTTAATAATACCAGTTTGATACAGAAATTAATCTGTTCTTGGTTTTTTATCAGACTATGAAAACATCTCTGTATTTACACTTAAGCAAAACTATTATAACAATGTGATTATAACTTAAATTAAAACATGTTACTTGTTTTATCGACTGCAAAATGATTGTGAATATTCTATTCAATTACTATTGATATAATTTATTCAGCTTAACAGAAGCAAGCACCATTAACATTTTATGTATTTTCCATGTAAAATGAAAAAATCTAGTTGTTTACATATACTATGACATTATTTACCTCATTTCATTGTAGTATTATAACCAACACGAGCTTCTCTGAGTAAATGCTAATTATAAATCTATTTTTAGGGAGGGTCATAGGCATCAACATATGTTTAAACCGATGAGTAAAAAAAAGAAAAAAGTAACGGACTGGTGTCTGTTACAGTATTGAAAAGAGTAAGTTATGGCAGAGGGCTGAGACACCTGTACTTCACAAGGACAAAGCTTATGTTTTAATAGAGGGCAACTCGTATGAAGACCAACAAAGCAGAGTGCATATTATTTAAAATTAGACAAAAGCAGTAGAAATTCATCCTAAACAGCATGTTTTGTATAGCGTTCAATCATCTACTCCAGGAAAAGACTGAAAAACGTAGAGTTCATTTCATCTTCAAGGTAGGTCCTCCTGTCAGCAGTGAAACTAGGCCAGTTGTTCTGTCTCTGCTGGAGGTTTTCATCACAGGGCTTGGGGACGCCCTTTACCTATGAAGTAATGCTTTATGGGTGCACAGCCTTGCCAAAACACACTCGTTTACCACGCTAGCTCTGCCAACACATGTCTCTTTCTCTTTAGCTCCCATCTGACCGCCCATCCATCAACAAAAACCTGAGTGCACAAATTCTCCAGGGGGCGGAATTACAGGTTATCTTCTGGCAGATATGACATTTGAGCTGAAAAGAAAACTAGTTGACGGACTCTCTCTCTCACCAACCCTGGGTGCCACTGGCCCCCCGCTGAGCCTGGCACAACAGCACGCTAAAAGCCCACATAGTGATTGGACTCACAGAAAAGCGGGTCCCTTTAATGCCAAGCACAGACGGATGTTTTACAGCACCGAGAGAGCCGTTGAACCATTTTACTGTGTCATCCAGTAAAAAGAACGGCATTGGTATTTTGTCTTTTATTTTCGTACTATATTACCTGCGGTTGGGTAGGAACTCATACTACCATTTTGAAGGGAACCTCACGGCTAGAAAAGTGTGCACTTTGTACATGGCTTTTTATGTACTCTGCACTTGAGTGTTTAAAAGAACATATTAATACTTTTTTTTTGGCATGGCCACATTACATTTATCAAAAGTGACTTTTAAATAATGTCATTTTATATTGTATTTTAAATAAATGCTGTTTAAAATATTTTATATTTGAAATAAATGCTGTTTATTTGATCTTTCTATTCATCAAATAATCCTGAAAATAATGTATCATGGTATCCACAAAAATATTAAGCAGCACAACCGTTTTCAACATTAATAATAATAATAATAATAAATGTTTCTCGAGCATCAAATCAGCATATTAGAATGATTTTTAAAGGATCATGTGACACTGGAGCAACGGCTGGTGAAAATCTAGCTTTACCACCACAGGAATAAATTACATTTGAAAAGATAATAGCTAATAGAAAACAGTTGGGATTTTAAATCCCAATAATTTTTCACAATACTACAATATCACAAATAAATGTAGCCTTGGTGAGCATGAGACACTTTATTAAAACCCTTATTTAACAGTATTTTATGTACCCACCTTCTGTACTACTGTCTATTTTATTTATATGTATTTAACAGTTTATTTGTGAAAAAATACAAGGATTACGAAACAAAATGAAGGACTTTTTTTGTCACAGATATAATTGTATATATTTTGTTAAAATATATATTTTTTATTATTTTATATTATTATTATTATTGAAAATTATTACAATAAAACATGTAATATAAAAAAATGATTAAATATGTATTCTATATGTAAGGGATAATGTAGAGCGAGGCGGTTGTTATAGCGAATACAACCCCAACAGGCTGATCAGGAGCCCGACGCGAAGCGGAGTCCGTTCCGTCCACTGATCTATATAATGACAATGTCATTCTATATAGATCAGTGGTTCCGTCTCTACGGTTAGAATCCTGCGTCCATAGCAACGCTCTGTTTTTCATGGCAACGGTGTGTTATACTTAGCAGCGGTCTGATATCAAGAAATAACAGACCGCATTCTACATTAGAATTCAACCAAGCCATGTAATAATTCAATATAAAATGTAGTAGTATTTAATATTCTATACATTTTATTTACGTTTTTTTTTTTATAAAATTTTTTATAAATGGAAATATATCACACATTTGTGTGAGGAGCCTACTGAGCGTAATTATTGGTTTTGAATGTAGCTGATAAGTTTATCATCGTGTCCTGATGTCGTATGCCCCTGGTACTCACCCTGGACTTCTCTTCCAGTATGGTCATCATGACGATGGTACTGGCTCTCTGCTCCCAAACCATCCTCCAGAAGTCGCTCAGAGTCTCAGGCAGAGGGCCCTGCGTGGCAATGTAGGCATTCTGCTTACGGTAGCCGTCAATGTAGTTGGCATTGATGTAGTCGCTACCTGGAACACCTATAGAGAGAGACGACAATTCACTGGTGGCGCACCAGTATTTGTGCTAATTGCTTTCCCTAAACACACACATCTGTCACCATAATGAAATGTTAAAGGTCAACACATTTGTTTGAGTTTTACCGTCCACGGGGGTGAGAACAACTCTCGAGTGGTCGTAAGCAATAACGTTGGCATAACGGTTCTTTGGCTTGTTGACCTCCAGGTTGGAGTTCTCCCATGTGAACTGCTGGCCTGGATCAACAGACTGCAGGGGAGGGACAAGAGGACAAAGAGAGGGAGAGAGAAAGAGAGAAATCTGTTCAGTCTTTTGAGGCACCTTGTTTGAAGCTTGATACCACAGAGTGCCGCAGGGGTAAATTTGAACTAGCATCACTTCAGCAAGAGAGGCTTTGTTTCTATAGCAACCCGATGTTTTGAAAGGAGACCCGCAAGAACCAGAGATGACTTCGCCACCAGGGGTTGTTAGAACTGATGGACTGGCAAAGCTCAAGTGTGGTAATTTGGATCCTTTTGTGGGTATATTGCAGTTCTGTTCCCTTACTAGTGATCATCTTCCCTGCAATAACACAGAGTTCCTATGCTGTTATCATAGGCAACCAACAGATGGCTTTGTTCACTGACACCATAATTCAAACACGATCACTTTAGGGGACTCCGATTATAGTACCACTGACTCAGTACGTCCGTACCTGAACTCAGTCGGGCATATGGCTTCGATGCTAAAGATTACATTCAGCATTCAGACGCTCAGCCTGGACTAATGGAATACTGGTGTCCATGTGGACTTTATGCGCGCACTTGATTTTGTGCCCGCTGACAGGAACGAAGAGGGAAGAGCAATGGCCGAGGAATAGCAGACCCAACAGGGAGAGTGATTTATGGAGACAGACAGGAAGCTCGAAAGAGAGAGACACATCTGGAGGAAAACCCTGCATATATCACTGGCTGCTGGCATAAGGTGATGCCCTGAATGGGTAACAGACATTAAAGGCAAGGCCTTTTTATTAGAGGTCAGTTATCAGCTGTGTACAAATATTTGAGAGGTCATGCTCATGTTACAGCCATTATGATGGATTATTACAGACATAATAAAGGACGGAGATAATCCACTATAAAATAATGAATGGGAGAATTCTTATCACATTTATATATTGTGCGACTTTAGCTAAACATAATTTATGATACCATTGTTGTTAATGTTACAAATATCATATAATAATAATCAAACTGTATACATGTACGGATTCATGTCTATGGCGACAACAATAAATAAATAAATAAATAAATAAATAAAATCAAACAATTTGTGGCTGATTTTTTTAGATGGCACAATGATTCATTGCTGTCATAGAATTATTCTTATTATTAACCTGAAAAAAATTAAAATAAATGCAAACATTACTACTACTAATAATTATAACAACAAATATGAACCGAAGAACTACGATTGTACCTGTAAGTCATATGCTAGAACATAAGCCTGTACCTGTAAGTCACGGTGGATTAAGCAGAAGTCAAATGAATAAAATGCTAATTTTCAGGAGAAAATTTAATATGCACTCAGCACCACATGGAGCTAGACACTGGATTCCTCATTCTGACTTCAGAGGATTACACAAGAGACTAGAGGTGGGGTGGTACTCTCTCCCTTTCCTTCTCAAGTCACAGGTCTCCTCTGCTCAAATGACACTGGGTCGTATCTGAGCATCGATCGACGGCAATATGCAGCAGCCTGCTTGGCCGTTCAATAATGTCACAGGGTCTCTTGTTATTCAGCATTGATCTTCCTGCTCTGGACAAGTCTCTGGTTGACTCAGTGTCCATCAACCTCCACAACCCTTCACCTGATCTGGGATAACATCAGCCTCCTCGGATCCTTTCCAACTTGCGTGCATGTTTTAGACAAGAAACACCCTCTTGAGGGCCTCTGTAAACTACCATAAAGCGCTCTCTTCAAAACACAACTGTTTTTTTAAATGTCCATACATGAAGTAATGTTCAAAAATAAACAGCAACTCAGCATTCAATATGAATCAATTGCCATATTGAAGTATCTGATGTGCTAAGTGTTTCACTGCCAGTTTATCAGCAAGCATCTTGGAGGAACATTTACTTTGCCGTAAGCTTTCGCATGCAAGTTCAGGTAATGTGCGAAGACGACAGCTGGTATGCTGACTGGCAGTGCTCGGCAAACAAGGGGAACAAATATGAGCTGTCACTACATGAGATGACAAGCTTGAGAGATGCGGATAATGATAGCGGTGGGAGGTGAGCGCCGGTTCCTATAAACAGCTTCAGCTCTAGAGGGTTGACAAACATAAGCTTGTTACTGGTGAGAATCAGTCTCTGATGGGAGTGTTAGCAATTGCTATTGCCACCAGTTGAGCTGAGGAGTGATCTACAGAGCACTTTAAAAGCAAAGGAGGAATTTTTTGGACAACAAACACCCTTCAAATTCTGGTTCATGTTTATGCATGTTAAGCATTGAAAAACAACAGACTATTGGGTTAAATTAATATGTAAATCTTCAGGTTAATAAGGGTGTCATGCTGGTTTAATGTAAAGATCACCTGTATGGTGTGGTCAATCTTTTCCAAGAGGAAGTAGCAATTGATTACAAGGCATTGGAAAACATATATTTGGCAGATATGAGTATGTGAAAAATAGAGACAATGAAACAGAGCAACGGATGTATCGAGTAGAACATGGAGCCAATAACAGTGATGGTGACCCGCTGTCTTGCTCATGCTGGCTGGACTAGGCTACTCCCATTGGCCCAAGCGGAACCATCTGTCCCCTTGAGAGGGGGCCTTCCTTGACAGGAGGACATGACATCATGACATGCCAAGAGCAGGTTGTAGCACCGCCTGGCTACAGAAGGCTTGTGTGGTGAAAACCACAACGCCGAGAGATTAGTCACATATGACTGTTGAAACGGCTTGATCCGTCCCTCACTGAACGACTAAACGTCTTTAAAGAGCAATGAATAAAAGGAGGTCTATAATAAGACAAAATCCTTGTCGTCTTTGCATTTTACTTTCCGCAGACACGTGTAATTACAGAAAAGAGGGTTTCGTTGGTTTGAGTGAAGTTTTAATTGCAGTTTTGCTATAAATACGACTGATTAAAAAAAAAGACACCAAAGTGAGATGAGAAGAACAAAAGAACAAATGAAAGAAAAAGAGACGTGTGTGATGCTGGCAAAATCGACACCTACTTCACTCGTAAAAACGTCTCTAACTGGTATCTTGCCATGTTTAAGACATCCACACCAAATGTTTGTCAAAAGCTCAACCTCTACTTCAAGGATGCTCATTTTGGGCCAACACCGTTTGATCTTTTAATAACTCCACACCTTTAGGGTGACGGCTGGCATGGTAAATATCGCTCTTAGCAAGGTTTAACAGGCTTACAAGATGTGACAGTGCTTATGTGTTTCTTGCAGGTTTCTAGAGAAAGAAATCACGGGAAAATGAACATCTGCCTGTCTGAGAGAGGCAAGCGCTAGCAGCTGTCATAACAACGGATGTGGACGCTCTAACCAATGATGGCAGGAGAAACTATTAGATAATACCGAAGTGTGCAAAGCGAGTGAGCAAATGATTTAAAAAAAACAGTAAAGACAGAACTAACTTCACAAAAGTAACAAAAACACAAAATAAAAATGCCAAATCAGGTCAAACAATGGAAACCCAGACAAAATAAATGCTCTATTTTAAAAAGTTCCTAAAACCTTAGGCTGAAGTTTTGCTGAGTTTCGGCAGTTTCTTTAAGGGCATTTAAACAAGGGCAGTGACAAGCTTCGCCATACACTGTCAGAATAATTTGTTGCAAATATTGTACCTTTGTTGTACAACAGATTGTCACTGGGGCAGTATTCTAAAAAGTACATCTTTGTACATTCTCTAGGCCTAAAAGGTGCATATTAGTACTTTAGACTAGGAATATGTGCCATTAAGGTGGCAGACTTAAGGTACTACTATGAACGCTTTAGGAGTAAGTAAGGTACAAAAGTGTAAAACTTTTAAATTTCAGTTACTGTGCGCGTGAATAACAATTACAGTTCTACTCCAGTTTTGTGATCTTTCAAGTAGACTTAAGTTCAAACAACTGTTCTAACAGCGTTGGAGCTGAACTCTGCAGGAAAGTGAACTGAACTCCTCCAGGAGCAGGTTTTGCAGCCCAATTTCCTAGAGAATCTGCAACCGTAATTAATATTTTCGATGCTAAACTTTCAAGCAGTACCAGTCGAATGAGTTTAAGCTACTGTCCTACCTCATACTCCTGGGAAAAGCGGAGGGCATCATTGGCCTTGAGTCGCTCGATGTGGTCCGCCAACTCGCAGACAGATATGGGAGGATGTTCTCTCATTCCTAAAATAGAAAGTAAGACAACAAGAAGTGATGAGCACATCCCAGAGTATCACACCTGATGCATCGTACCGTTACGGCAGGAAGCGAGTCTGTCAGTTTTGAGTTGAGGAGGACACGATATAAAGAGATTCTTCTTGCACCTTGATGTGACGATCCCTCTGCGAGATTTGTGGTGACATATGTTGTGTCCTCTTACGTCTATACGCCAAACACACTTTGGATTTGTTATCTGGGGGGTCAGCTTGCTGCCAAAAACCATTTCCCTGCCACTGCCAGTGCTTGTGAACATATCAAGGCTACATGCTCAGCTGGATCTGAGGAAATGCTCAGCCTGCGTGATGTTCGATGAGGAAAGGAAGGAGGCTTGTAATAGAGAGGATCTATCATTGGGATTCCAATGGTTGAGGATGAATGAGCAAGACAGGGATGCTTAATGGGACATGGTTGGGTATGATTCCCCATTATGAGTTCATTATGCCCACAGTGAGCACAGTAATGTCTGGACGAGCCCCCTGTCAGCTACTTCATGCAACCGTTACTGCGAGACAGTGGGCGGCAGGATCAAGGGCCACTCTCTTAATCAACCGCACTGATACGATGCCAAAAAAAACCCTGATATGCAGTATCCTCTGATCTGGCAGAATGCAGACACATCTTGCATTTCTTTGCTAGAATATGTCAGTCATGTGTTACAACATACTGTGTATGTAAATCCTCAGCAGGAGTACATGCTAATTTAGAGTGTCAATGGTATAAGCTGGGAACTGCTTAGTAGTAGATAAAGGAAGATGTCCAAATACCTTGAGGGATCACTATATACATGTGACAAAGTAATGTTAAAAGTAATGTTAAAACAGTGAAAATAAGCAACAACTCTACCATATTTTTGCTGGATATTGTATCCTGAATATTCGGTATTCAGATATCCTATTCATTTGACATACTGTTTTTTTGTGTACTTTGTAGCAGGAAAGTACATGTATACATATAACAAAAATGGAGTGTGCAATTTACATACATACATAATTTCAACTGTTTTCTAGCACACAAATGAGATACAAAGTATTCTTTATATTTAGAGGCTAATGTTGCAATAAGCTGCACCATGAGCACATTAAGTGAATTCAACACTTGTTAAACAGCAAGTTAATTAGGCAGCGAAGAGCTACAACCCAGCATGCAAAGCAGGGAAAGGACGATTACAAGATGTCTGGAATTGAAATGAATGTCCAAGGTCGTTAAAGTGAAAATGTAACTAGAAACTTGTGGATAGGAGACTGGGCATCTTACTGCTGCATATAAGACAACGACAGGAAATTAAATGTGATAATATGGGCATTTGTGTGCTGTACATAACATACAAGTGAATAACTCCTGGATTTAATGCAGGTACAACACAAGCAATTCCTGCCTCAGATATGGGTGTTTCTTCAACTAAGGCACTCGAAAACACTTTTTCACATCATTCATTTGCCCACTAACAATGTCCAACAGTTGGTTTTTTTTTTCTCTGAAACATTATAAACTTTCCACCACAGTATAATTTATACCACATCTCAGGTAAATTATTATCTGCTTAAACAGCATTTTGGAAAACAAATGGCTAACTCCTTTGTCTAGCCTTTTATAATTAGCATGCTATACATCCTAAACACACAATTAAATCATGTTTTCACACAGAAATATTCTATTCTTAAGTACGATTTATTACCTTATACTTTTTCATTCATTTCAATACAAATGTTGATAATATTAGCCAAATTGTTGGTTGTAATGAAAATGACGCCATAAGTGAGGGATAGATGTAAAATGTGTAAATATTTATATTAATTACTTTGTCAATAAATATTAAAATGGTTTGTTTACTTAACCTAGTTTTAAAATTAAAATATTTTTTATGATGGATGTTCATATTTTAAGAAGTCTGAGTTAATACAATAGTATCTTTATATAAGACATATATAAGAAGTAGCCCAAAAAAATGAAGGCATAAATAAGTTTCAAAGAATTTATAAAAATTATAATAACAACATACCCTGATGACAAAGTACCTGTAACTAAAGTAAAACCCCTATATTAATATACAGTCACATTTGTACTCATAAACAACACAAAACCAACTCAATCCTGTGTTTCAAAATTGAATCAAACGTTGAAATGTGAAGTGTGCTTGTCACCACTCTGCTGCCATATGAAAACCGCTGGCTGTGGCAGTGGGGATTCACGGTAAGAGAGCTGTATGGCTGTTTTGCCTGCGGTAATTATGCACTCTTCAGGACTGAAAGGGTCTGTAATAACCTGGCTCGACTGCCACCACTCAGCTATTAGAGGAGAGAGAGGCAGGCCTGACATTTTCTCTTAGCGTCACAGATCTGCCTCTCATTCACCTTGGGAATGGAAAGCAGGAAGGCTAATTAACAAAGAGGGGTTGAAAGAGAGCAAGAGGCCTTCAGGTGAATTGAGTCCATATAAGACACTCCAAGGAGATGGGACAGTGAGTGGAGAAACGGCAATAAACTGCTGAATTCAGAGCCACCAAAAGACAAATAGTACCTTAAATGCAATATGAAGCAGAGCGCTTCATTATGCTTTCCAACAGCTTCTGCTTATTCAGTATACTCACACTGAACAAAGTCATAAAACAGTACATCTGTTTTCACACAAAGATGTTAAACACACAAAAAAAACCTTACAATATTTTAAAATGTAGCTACTGTATAATATAGAGCTGCATGATTATACTTTTTTTTGCTCAAGGAACATCGATTCTGAACAGACAACTAAACAAAATGACATGTGATTTACTAAAGGTTCTGACAAAATGTTAATTACTGCAGTCTATTTAAAAATACATATTTAATTAATTTGAAGTATTATTATTCTTTTTTTTAAATCGGTTTGAATAAATGATTCAATGGCTCACTTGTTTCCTTATAGGATGACTCAGCATTTTTGAAGGAATCTCTTGAATTAATGATTCAATGACAAAAAAATAAATAGCAGTCACTTATCGCCACCTACTGGTGTAACAATGTAATTAATACAATATTTATTTGAAGCATCAAGTTACTTTCAAAAGATGATTTACTCTATTTTGATACCATAGACATCAATGTTTATAATTCTTGTAACAGAAAAAATTGAATACTGTGTGCTTGAAAAGACTGCTTGTAAAGCTGTTTCATACCCATATATAACAACTGCTCTCTCTGGGTCAGCGGCAGCGTCAACACAGACCTGTATGTTAGCTGTATTTGTCAAAGGTTTAATAGACATAGCAGAATCGCTGTCATTTAGGAATAAGACCGCGAGGGGATTTGAATCGAGGTTGCGATCTTTTAGCAATTAATCGTGCAGCCCTAATATATAATATAAAATAGCTTATAAAAAAAGCTTTTATCTGTCTTTCAGTTGCAGTGTTATGACTGAAAGCGCCTCCTCTCTCATGTGCTGTCGTTACAGGTGTGGTGGGGGGGGGGGCCGTGAAGATTTGAAGATATGCACAGCAGTGACAGATCGTTCTGATTACAAAGACACACTGTCAGTTCAGTCAGCGTGCGCTTACACATCCTGTTTATGCTTTATGACACATTCGGTGGCGTGCACCGAGAAAATAATATCAGGATTACTGAACAAGATACAGATGATATAGTGCAATGGATGATGTGGATGTATTGTGTATGTAAAGAAAAGGAAGATTGAATTTGTGCATTGTGCATATGGTGATAGGCTTAAATATCACACACACTGAGTCATAGGAAAAGTGTGCACGTGCATATGGAGGAGAACACATGGGGCTCTGGCAGACTGGTAGTGTGTGTCTACAGTACATATGGTGTACGATGCGTTACCTGGTGTCTGGTAATTGAGTCTCCTCATTTCTACAGGATCAGACGAGTTGGCCAGAAGACAATCCTTCACACCACTAGAGTGATCATCTTTAGGTAGGGGGGATGCCCTCTTCCTGTAAGAACAAAATGGAGTCAGCATGAGTATGGCTATTGATTCATTCAGGCCATGACACCCTCACCAACAGAGGATGGCCTGCGGATTCAAAAGATTCCGAAAACAAGATCAAATAAATAGTTTTGAGGGATGGGACAGTGAAATGTGGACATTAGCATCTCCACAATAAAAGAACATCAATTAAACACCCTTGTAGAGTAACATTTTGTGCCCGGTGCTGACAACTCAACACATGATTTGCAACTTGCTAGTCTAGAAATTGGACAAAACATTTAGTCAATTGTATTATACAACAATGTTAAAAGGTTTGGTGCCAGAATAAAAAAAAAAGAAAAAAAAAAAGAATACTTTTATACAGCAAGAATGCTTTAAAGTGATCACAAGTGACAGTAAAAAAATCGTATAATTTTACAAAAGATTTCTATTTCAAACTTTCTTTTTGAACTTTGTTCATCAAAGAATATAGAAAACAACATCACGGTTTCCACAAAATTTATTTCTATTATTATTTTACATTTCTAGCTGTTTTCACCATTGATGATAATCAGAAATTTTTCTTGGGTATCAAATCAGATAATATCTGAAGGATTTCTGAAGGATCATGTGACACTGAAGACTGGAGTAATGGTGCTGAAAATGCAGCTTATAAATTACATTTTAAAATATTTTAAAATATATGGTGAAGAATAATTTTTATATACATTTTATATACATATACATTTTTAATATGTTATATTACATTTTTACTGTATATTTTACCAAATAAATGCCCTGGTGAGCATAAGAGACTTCTCTTACCAACCCACAACTTTTTAAATAATACTGTTACTGTACATTACACTAAATTAGTATACTATCTTAAATTATAATATAATATAATTATAGGAGTTTTAGGAGTACACTAGCATATAGATGACCTCAAAGCTAATAGAGGTCGATTACAAGTCGCAAAACTCCAAATTTGTTTTCACAAGGTTTTTAAGACAACATATTAATCAGTCTAAAAAGCACGAGCCTCATTTCCTATTAAAGCTTTGTTGCTTTTAGAGCACATTAGGATTTCCCTTAGGGATGTGAAGGGGTCACGGTGATCCGAAATAAAAGCCAAATAGCGTGTTTGTTCAGCGCCTCGCTCGATTCTGTTAGCAAGCTCACTAAATATTCAGGGTGCTACGCTTTTGTTTGTGGGGAAAACAAGGCGACTAGGTAATTAGCACATCAGCTGGATGGCACAACACCGGTAATTACGCCACTGTAGCACCTGCACTCCCGAGCGCACTCTTCCAGCAAGTAAAGCTGTCGCGCGCGCGCACACACACGGAGACGCAGAACATCTGTCAGTGGAAACCCATCCTCAGACACATGGACACAAATCCCCAACCAAAATGGAAGTATGCACGGGAAATTTCACATCTCACTGCACTCAATTTGTAAGGTTCTGAGCACAGTTTTCTAGCTTTAATAAAGCCTGAATAGCTCAAATGAGGCTGACACCAGAGAGGCGGGCTGCACTGAAGGGTCTTCAGCATATGCCACTTAACAGAGCCGGGCGTATAGCATCGCTAATCACTAGAGCGCTGGACAAGTAGCCCCTCACCTTCATTGTACATACAGTAAGTCTCAGCACGCTTCAATTATTCAGTTTGGAGTTAATACATATACGGTACATCAGAGGCTAAAAGGATCCATTTGTACTGGGTTCAGCATGAAACGCAAAGATACAAATAACAGAAAATGGCCATTTTGCTCTGGGAGAGAGCATATATATGCGTCAGAGATATATTTTGTACATTAGCGGGTAAGAGGGAAAGAAAAGAAACAACAGTTCGGTGGAGGGAAATGTCAGCTTTGAAGACGAGAACATTTCTATTTCGGCAGCCGCCGGGCTGGCATTTCCTTAACAATGGGCCATTCAGGGCTCAGGTGAGACAGCAGAAAGGCTGACTGCACACGCTCAGTCTGAGTGACCTTCAGGAGGAGGTGAAGGATCAACACGAACAGCACGGCAAAAAAAAGAAAAGGAAAAAAATAAAACGTCCCCAAAAATAAAACATCACGATCACAACAGCAAAACATGCACCACTGAAACGACGGAAACCCAATGGACTGGAACTTTTCAAGGGCAGCAGGGTGTGAGGGTGAACTACGGTCAATCTTTATTCAAAAAGGCAATTACAGCCAACATCCTGTTTTGGATGAACTGAACTGATAGTCATTCAAAACAACATGATAATGAACAGTAACATGTGCGGCCACACCTGTAGACCCTGCAGCCTGTGAAGAGTGAGACAGATGACACTTCTGAAATGAAAACCATGACAGAAAGACACCTGGCCATAATCTGAAGGTACCTACCTCTCCTGTTTGCTGCGTTTGTATGGAGTGGAGGAAGGAAGAGACATTTGATTAGTTGCTGTCAGACACCTAGAGACCCAAGTGAGCTGTGCGGCTAACCTTGCGTTTCAAAAACGTCTTTCAGAAATTAGACTGTGTTTGAAGATGGTGATTTAAAAAGATTTTTTTAATTTGATTTGAATAAGTACTTATATGGAATGACTGACTGGCACAGCCTCAGCCTTTGCTTCAGCTTAGGTAACTAGGTAATATCTCTTCTGCCCCCATTCAGGGGTATAATACAAAGAAAGTGTAGAAGACAATGTCAAAAAAGGTATTTTTCATCTTGTTTATATGCCATAGACTGCCTCAATTTATTTACAAACACATACTCATATATCGGTACCATATCGATTATCGGCCAATATTAAACTTTTTAAAATGGTTTATTATTGTGTTGAAAACCTTGTATTTTTCATCTTGTTTATCTAACGCAAGTATTATCCACTGCTTCGGTTTATATACAAACACATAATCATGGGGATTAATAATATATCGGTACCATATAAGTTATCAGCCGATATTAGAGTTTTTTTCTCTTGTGCTGAAAACCTTGTGTTTTTCCATCTTGCTCATATATTATCCACTGCTTCAATTTATAAACAAACACATAATCATAAGGAGGCAAAATATATCGGTACCATATCAGTTATTGAACGATATTATAGAATTATTTTTATTTAATCCTTTAGTTTTACATTTAGATGACCTTTGTTGTCATCTAAAGCTCAAACTAATAATTTAAAAACACCATTAAATGTGATCTTTCATAAATCTCAAAATAGATATCCATTTGTAATAATGTACATTATAGCTTTGTGATGTTTAAATGTGCTAATTTGAAGCATTTAAAACAATTGATTTTAGTTTTTAGTTTTATTTTTGATTTATTTAGACAAAATATTGTAGAATTTTAATATGTTATCGACCACAACATGAAATGATCTGCTTATTGGTATCAGTCAAAATATCAATATAGTGCATCCCTACATTAAATGTTAATTTTCAGCAAAGAATCAAAAAGGCTAATCTCATTTGTGATCAGATTTTGCATTAGGGCATCCGGCGGTATGTCCGCCTGTTAGCAACAAACAATACAGCCACTGACAATATCGCTGTCAGTGTGAACAAACACAAGAGAGAGAAAGTTAAGGCCAGCAGTGAAATAGACCAGTTATCATTCCTGAAGCATAAGAATAGCAGAGCTACTCGCTGGACTATCTGGCTCACAGCGGTGGCAGTGCAAGATGACAGCTTTTAGAATAGCATCAGCAGGTTGTGGCGACACAGACACATAACCGCTCACCTGCTGAAACCGAAAGCTGACGCTGCCATTTCACCGCTGCATCTTCGCTCGTGAATGGCCTCTATTTAAGTCACTGCAAAGCTAAAAGAGTCCTGCGCCACCAGGGGGGCTGAAATGGTGGATTTGTGTCGAACGCGGAGAAAATCAGAGCAAAACAAACGCAAGGTCTGCTCTGAAGTAAGGGATTTTACTAAGACGGGCTTGAGGGAGTATAAGTCAGTACTGTATAAGCGTTATGAATGGGACCACCGGGTCATGCCGCGAGCTACATGTCTGCCTTATTCGGCTGAGTCAAGATGTCATTATGAATAATGTCCTCCTTTTGTTCTCTCTGTGGGAAAGCTAGCTAAAATTAGCCACATCTTGTTCCGTGTACAAAGCAGCCCTGAATTCAGAGTCACGCCGACGATGATGTGCAGGGGTGTATTTCATCTAAAATCAGACTTTCTCAGAGGCTGATACTTTGAGAGAGTTGCTCTCAGAGATACCGAAAAAAGAAAGAAAAAAGGGTGGGCTCTCATAACCCCATCAACAACAGTGAAAACTAGGGCTGTTAATTGATCAAATATAGAAATAATTATATGGAATGGTGAATATTAAATCTAATTAATCACAACTAATTGAGAAACACTTCAAATGAAGCTAATTCAAACACATTACATTCAAACAGAAATTGAAATATGGGATCTATCTTATCAGGAGGAACGATTATAAAGGTGCGGTCGCATTTACCGTCGTTCAGTGAATGTTCACAGGCCAAATCCAGTGAACAGTGAACCTCAGAAAGGAGTGATGGGAAACCTCTTCCTCACCTCTTGAAGAGCAGGATAGCGATAACTATGATGATGATGAGCACCACGGCGAGCACGGGGCCCATGACCCAAAGCATCTCAGGCGGCTCCATACTGCGCTGCATATGGTTTTCATCCTTCACCATGATGAGGTCCGAGTATGGGCTGGCTGAGAAGGTCCGCTACAGAGAGAGAGAGAGAGAGAGAGAGAGAGAAAGTGTGTGTGAGTCCACAGCAACAAGATACACAAGAGTTATGGCTGACCTGGAGCAAATGAGAACTTGTTTGGATGTGATGCTTCATTTGATGTATTTAAGTACTTTAAGCTAAAGTATCTGTCTTTGTCATGACATTTTGAAGATGTCTTAGCTGTGCTAAGAACTTAAAAAACGCTTCCTGTTGTATTTATTTTGACAAAGATATGATATTATATTAGTTTATTTTTTATGTCGAAGTCTCCTATGGTGAAGGCTGCATTTATTTGATCAGAAATACAATAAAAAGAACAACATTATGAAATATTATAACAATTTAACATGACAGCTTCCTTTTTTGAATAGAGTTTAAAAAGTAATTTATTCCTGTGTTGTCAAAGCTGAATTTTCAGGCTTTCATGAATAGAAAGTTTAAAAGAACAGCATTTATTTGAATTAGAAATATTTTGTAACATTATAAATGTCTTTACTGTCACTTTTGACAAATTCAATGCATCCTTGCTGAATTAAAGTATTAATTTCCTCAAAACACTTTTAAACGATATCGCATATTATAATTACTTTTCATTTCTGGAAATCCGAATTTTGAATTTCCCTCCTATTTTCTAGGAATGTATGTTGACTGTTTGACTGATTCTTTAACTTGAATTACTAAAATGGGAAAAGCAATTTTAAAACAGTAAAGTAGCATTAAAATAATCACTGTCAATCGATTTAAAAAAAAAAATTAAATAACACATTTTTCTGTAATTAATCGTGATAATTCACACCTAACATTAAAGTTTGTTGCAATAATTTTACATTTAATTTCCAAATTAGTATAGTAACAAAAAGACAGTAGCCTATATTTTATATATTTGTTTTTCAAAGAAGGCCAGAGTTATCAATACTGCTACAAATGTCTCTATGAAATAGATTTTTTTCTCAATTTTAGCCAGTAATTATAGGCATTCAGTATTACAGTATAATTAAAAACTATCAACTTGAACATTTATTAAATTTAAAGTTGGTATATTTTTTAAAGCCTAAGTGAATTTAAAACAATCTTCACATAAATCCATTATAATAAATGTCAGTTACCTGTGCCTTCAATCAGGGATACATTTGTTTCCATTGGCCAAGTCAGACCAGTTCAGATTTTTACTTTCCCAGTCAAAATGCACAAAAAGTTTTCATTGTTTTTGACTCATGTAACCTTGTAAACCTTGTTGCTTTATGATTTTCAGGTAGGATATATATAGAAATTGATAATTGTTAAAAGTTATCAACCACTTCATGATCTTCACTGCATAAATTAAAAATTACATTTATTTTAAGTCAGTCAAGAGCAGTGTGTGATTTTCTCTATTTCTTTTGTTCTTAGACCACCTTAATGACAAACAGCAGCAGGTTTATTAGGCTGCTGTCACTTTAAGACATGCCGCACTCTACGTTCATTTAAGACTTTGCGTAATTTTTGTGTTTTTGTCCGTTCATGCGGTGTCTGAAGAGGCTTTCTGTGCGCACGAGTAGTGTGTTTCACTGTGTGACAGCAGATTCACAGATTTCTCTTTCGTGTCTTATCGCACTTGAATGGTTTAAAAGAATTTGCATGAATAAGAGCGTGATCATATATTGTAACGCCAGCCAAAGGATGGCGGGAAAAAAGCGGATGCAGCGTTAATTGCGTAAAATATTTTTAACCTGTTAAACTGAGAAAATTAAATCGCACGTGTTAACGTGTTGACAGCACTAATTAAAATAAAAAAAGGGAAACTAAAATAACCTACAACAGGCCCTGCACATGCATATAGCACATCTTCACATCTGTCTCCATGTCAGACCAGGTTCCCTTAACAAGACTCCTCTTAACCCCTGCCATACACACATTCACCTTTGATTAGCATAAGTCACACCTCTGAGTATATGTGAACATGTAGAGGAAGATACGCACAAGAAAAGAGGAATTTGTGTGAGAAGAACATGGAGAGAGGACCTGTGCACCCCCTCCCCCCCTCCCTCTCTCTCTCTCTCGCTCTTTCTCTCTCCCTCTCTGTGGCTTTGATAAATGGAAGCTGAGGAGAGGAATCATATCCTCTTCATTAGTGCTCAAACCATGGTGATAGTGAGCTTGCTGGAGGGAGGGAGGGAGTGACAGGAAGAAAAAAGAGCCAGTGTGAGGGGACATAAATGAGACATCTCCCTGCTGTGCCCTCTTCCATGCACGCGCCATGGGACAGGCTCGAATTTTGCCTCACAAACCGCCAAGAAACAATTGGGGAAAAAAAAACCCCATGAAGAGAATGAACGAAAGAAATGAAGGTGAGGAAAAATGGGCCTGCCACTTTCACTCTCTTATTCTGTGTTGGGAGAGGCCATCCACATGGACACCATTTCCCTGAAGGCCAAAACCCCCGTCGCCTTCCTCTCTTTCTCTATCTCTCTTCCTTCCGCTTCATCCTGTCACACAGAGCGGGGCACCATAATCCGGATCACTTCCTCAGCTCAGCTTGACTCATTTAAAAGCGCACAGATATTAATTGAAGAGATAAGCGGGATATTAGCTGGAGGAGAGTCATGAAGTCGTCGTGTTATCGCACTGCTCATATGACAACCTCACTGTTAACGTGATGCTTTATGTGAGCGCAGGCGGTTATGTGAGTGCAATGTACTAGAAATACACATTTCACTGCATAATTGTAACGTTTCTTTAGCAAAGACCTGGAAAAAACATTGGCTTATTGGATTAAGGCCCCGATACGTTTCAAGCAATGAACTGGTGTGATGTCTAATTGAAGTTGTAAATCTAATTGAAAGAGACACGGAAACGATTTTTTTTTATTTTTAACGTTTAATACTGTAAAGCTGCTTGCTTTGAAACAATCTAGTGTACGAAGTGACATGACTTTACTGGAGTGCTGAATTGCAGAGCTCATGCAAACATCCACATCGCTAGGATCAGATGCTTTCTTAACTACCGTTTTCTCACCGCTGTCATTTTTCTTCTGTTTATTTTGTTATTGAAAGGAAAGTGCACAGCACATATTAACATATTCATCTAAACAGCACTCTCAGCAGAGTGGATGGCGTCAGTATGTTCGCTAACAGTAAACCGCTGCTCACTTATTTCAAACCCAAAGTGAAGAACAAAAAAGAACTTTGCCGTGAGTATATCAGGGCCTTTAAGCTCAAGCTAGTTGTTGGAACCAGTTTCTTCCAGTTTAAAAGTTGCTTTAACCGATTTGATCTACCGGGTTAACATGTTTGTCCACTGGTAATCTAGCTGATCAACCCATCTACACAAACTCAGACCAGCTGGAAACCATATAAAAATACCACCTATTGTATACAGTCATGTGGCGCAGGATTTTGGACCAATGAGAGTTCTCTGTGGGCAGGGCTACACAGAGAAACAATGCAAATACAGAGACCAAAAAAACACCAATTACACAAGTACCATTATTTAGATTAATATGGAAGACATTTCATTGCTTGTTATAACATCTCAGCCGGTTAGGACACAGTGTAAAGCTTTACCAGGTTAAAAAATATCATTTTCACCCTATCAGGGCAAATCTCACTAAAATGCTTCATAAATGTCTAGGTCATATTTCATCCCAAAAATAATAATAATAATAATTAAACTAAATAAATCTAAATCTAAATAAATAAAAATAAATCACAGAAAGCAAAGGCACTTTCTCTATAAACTAGAAACAAGTATTCTGTGATATAAACTTCTATATTCTGGTTTTATCTCAAAGCTCTGCATTGCCGGACTGTGAATATTGTTGGTTCCATAATGATCAATTGCTTTTGATTTTCTTCATTTGCAAGTCCCTTTGGATAAAAGCTTCTGCAGAATGATGAAATATAAATGTTAAATGTACAATTAGCCACATTACTGGACTACATTAATGAGAATGACACTCTTCACATTACAGTAATGAGAATTTGAACATAAATGCCAATCTTAACAGTCCTAAAAATAGGCCTCTTTTTCGTATAATAAAATATGAGCCAGACATTTCTTTGTGAGAATCACCCATCAAGCAATGCGTTTTCTGACGCTGTGGAGGTGAATGAAACGACAGCGCTCTGCTTCCTCCGGCACTTTAACACAATTTGTGTATGATGTGTTAAAAGCAGTTAACGTCACTAATGTGTTTCGCATTTCCCAAGGAGAAAAAAAACAAAAAAAACACGCACACAAGAAAGCTGAATACTAACTAACGCAAAATCCATTGAGCGGATAAGGATGTGCTCGCGTCCTCAGGCAGAAGAGGAGCGGTTAACGACATCATCTCAGCGCTGGGGTCTCAGTGCAGGCATTCTGCTAATGTAAACACTTTATCTGGCTGAAACAGCTCGGCCGCCACAGGCCCTCCTTCCTAACTTTACCAGCCAGCTGACGCTCTTTCTCTCTCTCCATTTTGCTTTCTTTAAAAGCTCACTGCTCTCTAGCGCTCTTTTTCTTCTGGACCGCTGGAACAGCTCATTTCCTTTCAAACCCGTCAAAGCGCTGTCTCTCGCTCTCGTTTAACATAACATCTTAAGCTTGCTTCTCCGCACTTGCTTAACCAGATTCTGTTTACACACTCCATCTATCATCCGATTTCACAGTCCTCTGGGCTTGTTTATGTGCCTTAAGTGATGCCTGTACACAAAGACATTCTGTTTTCTCCATGGACATGGAGACATCGTGGTTTACTGGTCCTCAAGATGAACTGAGATGCTCATGGATGTCTTTAGTACGTCTGATTCTCTACTTATAATTACTAACAAAAAATGCTAATGTAGTAATATCATGAAATAAATCCATTGATGAAACTGAAGTGAATTAAAAGTAAATTTGATTAAAAAGATATTGATTTCATTCGTTCTGATTCATAAATGGATTCTTTTGCGAATGGGAATTGTTGATTAATTTGGTCACAAAGTCAACAGGCCCGTTTCAAGTATTACATAATCTGTTTGATGATTCAGCATATTTTTTTTTATCCATTACAGGTTAACATAAAATTAATATTCAATGCTGAAGAAGAGGAGATGACAAACATGTCACTAAATTTAGAGCATACTGAAAACTGTTATCGACTATCAGGCTCAATGAATTAATAAAAAGTAAAAATCAAGACATACAAGTATTCATTTTTAAAATATAGATTTATTTTTAATATATAGTATATAATTTCTAATGTAAATATTATTTTTTTTAAATATAATTAATGTATTTAATAATTCAACATTTATCTGATATTGTTAAATTATTATTACTATAATTATTATATAGCACCTGGTCACATTTTATTTTGTAAATTTCGTGATTAATTGAAAAATGATTTTACCCCTATCCTAGTGTGTATTTTCAAGCCCAGTCCTATAGTTCTTTTTATTTTATTTTATATAATTATTTAATGCATTTAATTTAGTTGATTTATTCATTTAGCATTAAAGTTATATTAAAAATATTATTATTATTGAATTGCATTTGGAAGCATTTCATTTAGTGAATTTCATTATTTACTGGAAAATCTTTATTTTTACCCAGTCCTAGTCTATAGTTTCAATCCCAGTCCCACACTGTTTCTTTGCAGATTTTCAATGGGATTGTGTTTCTGTGCTGAGCACTAGGCTTCATGTGTTCTAAAGGCCCCTTTGCTGGAGCTCAGCTCATTTCAGAGCTGTTCATTCATTTCCTATGACAGCTCCGCAGCAGGAGAGCTACGGGAGCGCCGGATCCAAAGGGTGCAGCAGCGTTAAATGTTGAGCATTCTCTGAGATACCATTCTCTAGCCACTGACAAATGGTTAGTCTTGTTCTTTTGAACCTTACACACACACCAATCTAAACATTCTAAAACCATCCGTGGGCTTGTTTAATCTTTATTAAAGAGGTGTCCAGGTACAGTCTCTGCAGATCAGGGACGTCTCCGAAGTGAACGTGGAAGTCCGAGTGAACGAGTCAGGACGAAAAGGTTGACGTTTAAGAAAAGGAGGGGCAGCAGGGCCTTTGAAGTGCTGAGTGAGGAAGTTGTCCCCCTCTTCTCATAAAGCATGGCGGACAGATTAATGCCTAAGCTTTAGGAATACTTAAGAGTCAGCTTCAAGGGAATCAGGACAAGCCTCCGTGCTCCCAAAGCCCTGCCACGCAAATCCATTCTGCTGCTCTTTCCACAGAGCCGAGATGGAGGAGCTCAAAGTGCCAAACACTGCTGACGCTATCATGTGAGGAAATTATGAATATTTATCCAACTGGTCCTCTGGTGGTCTGGGCTACAAGTTTCAGCGATGATTACTTTTGATTCTTTGATTTGTTTGAGAAGCAGATGGAAAAATGTGAGAGGGGCTGAAGGGAACCGGCGAGGCGTTTAAGCTAATGCTTGTTCGACAAACAAAGCTTATTGAGCTTTGCTGCTTATTAGGACAAAGCTTTGGCAAGACTCACAAAATAACTGCTTATGTATCTGCAACTTTTCGGAAAAGCTGAAGACAAAAGACGACAAACATACAAACGTACATGTGGGGTCCCCCATGTAGTTCAAAAAACATTATTACAAACTGTAATACCTGCTTCTCATTTGCAGTAACAGGATATTGGTCCTTGAGTTCAGCCATGACAAAGCACTGGTAGTTTTGGCTGTTGGAAAGGGGCCGGTTGTAGAAGCCGGAGTACGTCTTCTCGTCGCCCAAGGTGAAGCTGTCTGGTAGGGAGAGCAGCTTTGCGGCGATGTATGGCCTTGCGGTGTCCGAGTGACGTCGTCTCCTGAGCAGAGCTCCCTCAGTAGACTCCAGGAGCTGAGGATGAGATCAGAGACAGATGAATTAGTACATAAAAGCCACAGGCCCTCAGTGTTGTGTGGGAAACTAATGCTAAGTTGGTCAATGCTTTTATTTGAATTGCCTGTGAATGTAAAAGCATTCAACTTGTCAACTTCAATGGGCTTCTCTTTGTGTTCGTGATGTAAGATTGTTTTTTAATGTTTTTGAAAGATTCTTAAGGTCACCAAGGCTGCATTCATTGATTAAAAACACAGTAAGCAATAACACTTTTTCTAAATATGCTGAATTTTCAGCATCATTACTACAGTCTTCAGTGTCACATGATCCTTCAGAAATTATTCTAATATGCTGATTTGCTGCTCAAGAAACATTTTTGATTATTATCAATGTTGAAAACAGTTGTGCTGCTTCATATTTTGAGGAAACTATTTTGTTTCAGGATTCTTTGATGAATATGCATGCGCCCCGACCACATTAAGACACATGCAAAATTTGATAGGATTTATTTAAAATATTGTAATTAATACAGTACTTCAACTCCTCAACTTCAACAGGTTTCATTTTGTGTTTGTGATGTGAAGTCACTAACCCCTTTCCCACAGCAATCCCGGTAAATTACCATAAAATTGCTGTTTACACAAGCAACAGCGTTCTGGCTTTTTACCAGTAAGAGACCATTCACACGTCAGCTCCAAAATCCGTGTAAATTCTGTGATGTCAATCATCGGAAGTGATCTTAAAGGTTGTATCAGTGATTTCAGGCCCAAAAAAAAGAGATCACATTCATCTAATCTTTCCTAACGATCCGCTAGCTGCCCGCCCCATAAGCATGGTTGGTGAAACCAATTGTTTTTGTGTGCAGATCTCAGAGGCTGCCTACAGAGACGCGTTTTTTTGACGGCATGCTTATGGGGCGGGCAGCTAGCGGATCGTTAGGAAAGATTAGATGAATGTGATAATTTTTTTGGGGGGCCTGAAATCACTGATACAACCTTTAAACGCTGCGCCGTTGTCTTCACACCCCCCACATGAGGAGGAGAGCTTTGGTTTCACTATCTGTTCAATTTGACAAAAAAATTTGACGTCTGAGTGAAAGGGGATAAGCGGATGATCAAACAGAACGCATTTTTGCTTTTTAAAAAACGAGACGCGCATAATAGTCATAGACTGTAAAAAAAATATGGATGTAGTGTCCGTGATGTCACCAGTAGGTTTCTGAAGAGCACTTTTGAAGCCCAAAATGAACGGAGCTGCCATCGCCATCTTAGCAGCGTGTCACCGCGCGTCACTCCCGGATAAACGAAAATGGGCAAAAAAAGGGATTAGCTGAGGTGACGTGACGGCTAACAGACACCAGACAAATGGCTTGTAGTGACAGCAGCGGCAATCCACCTGTCATTCAAGTGGCCATGCCCTTAATTATGCAGAACTTTAAGGCTTAATATAATTGAAACAGATGAGTTATAAAAAAGAAATACACCCCCTTTCCAGTTGTCATGAAGGGCAAAATTAGCTATATAGACCAAAACCACTTTTTGCACCAGGCTATAAAAAAAAATTCTGCTGTAAAGTTGGGCATATTAACATGGGGGGTATATGGTATTGACTCTCTTTTGCAGCCTGTCTCTAGCGGTCAGTCGATGAATTTGCAGTTTAAGTCACTTCCGAGTTGGTTTCATGGATTGGATGAATGGAAAAGAAGGCTGGGTCTCGAGCGCGACACGTTGAAAAAGCTGCGAGACGTAGTAAAAGATGATCATCTTGTGCATATTTAAATAGAAAAACTAGAAAAATAGAAAAAGCTTACTGTAAACAGCGCTGAGTAATCACGTCATCTCCATAATAACTCTATGATTACCGGTAATTTACCAGTATTTAGTTTACCAGTGAACTTAATTTAGTTTACCAGTAAAGACTGTATGTATGAAAGGGGCTACTAATTGCTACTTAACTTGTTTGGCTTCATATTGTCAAAGGCAACATTTTTGGGCCACACAACCAACTGTGGTCTCTCTTCATTACCCACAGTTGTACTGGTGAATCCGAGGGCGAGATACGCCTCGTCATATTTTCTTGTCTTTTCACCGCATTGTACTGCTGTCTACCAGAAGTGACAAACCCAATGTTGCAAATCCATTTGTCCTTTGTGTCAGAGCGCTGGAGTATTTTAGAAATAGAACAGGAGTGATAGACAGAATCACTGATTATAATGGGTTCTAGGGTTTTGGTATTTGTGAATTTGAAGTAGATTCATGAAGGAGATTGCTGGTTATATCAGAAATGTACAAAAATAAATGCACAAAAAATATCATTACAAAGTCTAGAAATCAATTTCAGTAGTACACTGATTTTAATTTATTGACATAGAACTCATGTTTAATGTAATAGTTTTATCCTTACATCTACTATTACACAAAAAATTGTTAGTCTCTAGAGTATTTACATTAGTAAATACATATGTATATCCAGCACCATATCACCTCTTATTTAACACAAACAACTGAATTGCTATTCAACTAGAGCCACGAGATGTTTCAAAAAGTGGTGGGGGCAATACTGACCCTGGCAAAAAGTGGTGGAGACACGTCCCACCCATCCAACCCGCAAATTACTCATATGCTGACTGTACACTGAATACAATCCCATTTATACAATGAAAAATATCATAAATGTGTATAAAGAATATCTGGAAAAGTATTTACTTGTTTATTTGATTCATTTTTATTAGACTACAGTAAGACATACAAACCTGAAGAGAAACTAAAGTTTGCTGCTGTCAATAAAATTAATAAGATTTGATAAAAAAAAATGCAGCCTTCGTGAGCATGAGACTTTCAAAAACATTAAAAAAACTTAAATAGTAGTGTATAAAAATATATATTTTAAAATGTTGATTGTCAAATGTCAAACACATGATGTTGATTTCAAGAAATCACATTTTTTAAATTCCCTGATATGTCCAGGTTTCTCATGACTCATGAATACAGTTAAAAACAACAAAACAGTAATAACTCACCTCATCCAGCTCCATCTCATCAGGATTAATCCACTTACGAGATGATGTAAGAGACCCGGGCACGACCACAATGTAGTAACACCTATGCAGAAAACAACACTGTTAGCGTGTACACCTTTACTACTCTCAACTGCACTACAGCAGCTTGAACAAGCGTCACCATTTATATCAGAAAAGCTCTTAGATTTGAGCTGGTGGGAATTAGAAGCGACCCATTCCAGGTGTGTGAATGCGTAGAAAAACTGATGACTTGCTTTCTGAGTAATAACTTCAGGTAATCATCTCAACACTACTGGTTTTTAATCATCAGCTCTGTCTTTTAGAGTGTGAGGGAATGTAGCGCTCACGAATGAGCATAATTTTGGGAGAGTGGCACACGGCTGCTCATAATAAGACTGGAGCCGAGGCTTTAATTTGGCCGGTCTCTGATACGAGAGGCAAAATCAGCTCCAAGAAAAACTCTCTCTGTGCTTCAGAGCTCCGGGATTTCCCGGAGAACGAAGAGCTGTGTCTGACACGAAATCCCACATCAATCAGCTCTACTCCAAATGCCAATCTTCTCCAAGACTTTCTCATCCTCAACACTCTGGTAATCTTTTTACCAATCAAAAAAGGCACTCCGGAGCACAGGCCTGTTCTACTCCAGGGATTGGCAACAAGGTACAGAGTGTTTTTTTTTTTTTTTTTACCACACTGCACCAGCTCTGACTTTGTCAACGGCCAAAGAAGCCAGAGAAGAAAAAAAAAAATCTCCAGAGTTTGCGGTTCAGTAGCAATTTAGTTTAATTTCTTTGCAGGGAACATAATTGGCTGTGGAAAAGCTCGACTCCGAAACAACATGTTCCTCTCAGAGGACAAAAACAATCCACTTTTCTTCCATTACCTCCTCATTCATGAAAAATTAAGTGTTGAAAATGACGTATAAACATTAGAGGCCTTTCTCATGCATAAATTATGACGACACATTTAAGGGCCTCCACCCAGCACTCAGCCGTAATGATGGGCTCTCTGTGGCAAGAACATCAGAAACAGAGCAGCGTGTCTGCTTTCTACGAGCAGGATGTGCTCATATCCTCCATCATGACAGGCTGCACTCTTAAGTGATCTCAAACCAAGACTTTCAGATATATCTTCCTCTCAGCTAAGAGAGAAAACAGCCTATCTGTCGGCACATTCTCCGCTATTGATTTCTACGCGTTCCATCATGACTTATCCTTCAGCACACAGCTCAGAGGAGAATGAAGCGGAAACATGCCAATGTCACTTGAGTCTGACAAGGTCCTTCTGGTAGTTTGAAAAAAAAAAAGCCATCTCGTTTCAGGAGAAGGTCAAACGTACAGCTGAATACAGTAGGATGACGTTGCTTTGGGTTGAAAAGCAGCTGGAATCTGCAGCGTTGGCAGGAAGGCTGTTTGCTGAGCTGGGGAGATTCAGTCTGAAGCGTTCAGTTGGGGAGGGAATAATTGCATGGTAATGGTGTGTGAGCTACACTGCAGAACGGAAAGCATGGCGTCATTGACCTGAATTAGGCTGGAGGCATATCCGTACTGATGAGATTTAAATAAGAGGGGAAGGAGTACATTTACATGCACAGCAATAAGATGAGTACTATATAAAATCAACTTTTAAAAAACTGATTTGAAAATTCTTTATATATATACACAGTATTCAAAACATTCTGTAAGCTATGCATTTCTGTTTTACACATCAGTAAATCAAGACATCACATGTTTGACCTCAATTGCCCACTTATACGTATGACACACATATATATATATGCATGCTTTTAAAGGGATAGTTCACCTAAAAAATGAAAATTATCCCATAATTTACTCTCAAGCCCTCCTAGGTGTATATGACTTTCTTCTATCAGCCAAACAAAATCAGAGTTATATTAAATAATATCCTGGCTCTTCCCAGCTTTGTTATGACCTCTGACCCGACATTTGTCGTAATAAGCTTAGGTGAGGAACCTAAGAAGAATTGACGAACGTGGAAGCGCAGAGGATGGAGCCAGGATATTATTTCATTTAACTTTGATTGAGTCCGGCTGACTGAAGAAATTAATATATCAAATAATATATCAAATTTATTTATACATTTTTTGTTCAAATCATTCATATTTTTTCATCTTATTTTCTCCACCACTAAGAGGACATCCCATTTTGTTTGTCAGATTACTAAAGTACTAACCTGACAGGGGCTGTGGTGGGCACTTTGGGCAGGTTGATGCTGAGTTTTCCATTATTGGTCTGTTCTGCTGTGTACAGGACAGGTTTACTTTTGAACAGGTCGGGTGCAGTTCGAATGGAAACCTGTTGCTGCAGACCACCAGCACTGTTCCCTCTGCTCATCAGCACAAAGGAGTAATCCGTGTCTGGCTGCAGTCGCGTGATCAGCTTCCTCTTGAGGTTGCCTTGGACTTCCACACTCTGCTGGTTATAGAGGATCTACAGGAGGGAGAGGTTCAATTTCACTCAGTTGCACGGCTCACTAAACCTAATTTTTCATTCAATTTCATTTAAACAAAGAACTTGATTGCATAAACAGACTTTATCCCCATGCAGTCACTTCTAGCTTTGGAAACAGTGTGCTGTTTTCTGGGCTTGGCCCATCAGGATATTACTGTTATGGTTTTATACCAGTGGCTGGCATGCAGAGACGCCACACAGACAACTGTCAAGTCCACTGTAGGCCAGAGACCGTTCTGACAGACTTTCCACAGCATTTCAGCTTACTGACCAACAGCGTAACTTGCAATTTTACAAAACCACATGTGAATTTACAGAATGAGCACTTAAATCTAATAGGTAAAATTACATTTACATCTGTTGCAGCGTAACCGTACTGTACAAGAATTAGACCATTATACAGTAGACTCTCAAGTGCTAGACTATAAAAACAGGCATAAATATAAATAATTGTGAATTATATCTTTTAATATGAGGACCTTTTGTTAATGCACGTCAATGGGGTCTTACCTTAAAAGGCACTTGGGATTTATAATTTTCTGGTACTTCCCAGGTGAGAAGGACAGAGGTTTTCATCACAGCTTTGACACCAAAACTTGTGGCAAATGCTATTGGGGAGAAAACAGGGATTTTGTAAACATTATTCAAAGCTCAGGGTTTGCAATGCATTATGTATAAGGTAACGTTTAAAACAAAACAGAGCTTCTGAAATGGGCTAAAGAGGACTGTTTACTAATCTCTTGTTGTGTGAAATTACTGACACTGCAATAAAAGTACTTACAGTATTGTGAATACATTTTTTTTTTATAAATAAACAAATAAAGCCCCTGTCTGAATATTTCCAGTAAAAGCTTTTCTGTAAACTATAAAATCAGCATATTTGTTGAGAACAATCCAAAGAATTTGCGACTCTAGCTATACTTTCCCCAGCTACAGGAAACTTAAAACTCCTAATAACTGAGATGCTATTCTGCTCAGTGTTATTTAAAGACTATTATAGTATTTATTCATATTTTGAATTGGCTTTTGTTTTTATATTGTACGTTTTCTTTTAAGTTTTAATAATTTTATGTGCAGTTGTACATTTTATTAGTTTTTTTATTTATATTTCCATAGAGCTTTAACTAATTTGATCTCAGTTTTAGTCATTTTAGTATTTCAATTTCAACTTATTACAGCGACATTTCTATCTTATTTCAATTTCTCATTTTTGTTTACGGTTTTAAATATATTTTGCATCTAATATTTATATTTAATTTTATTTAAGCTTTATACTTCCAATACCGAATTTTTTTTTAATATAATTTAAGCAATAATTACATAGTTAATGTAATTATTCAATAACAATAACAACAATGATTCTGCTAAACATAAGACAGCTTTCAGTTCAACTTGAATGTTCGCAGAAAGTAAAATACAAAGGGAGGATTTCTCCACTTGCCTTAAAACAGACCACCCAATGTGAAGATAATATCATTTTTTCATAACACTGCACATTTATCATGGTCTTAGCATGACAAAATGGCTGTGTTGTTTCAAGCGTGTGTTATTGCGGCAAAAATAATTCGTTGGTTATCTGCTGATTTCTCTGTGACCAGTGGACAAAGATTTCGTCTCGAGTTGAAACGAACATGGTCAGGTGTTGTTTTCTGGACACAATCTTTCTTGGAACATGAATAGGTGCGTGTGGTATCATGTGCACCTGTGTCATTAAATATACTGTATAGGGTGCATTATAATTATGTTACGGTGCATTGTAATTATCTGAGGCCTGACACAGTGATAAATTACACAGAGGGATAAAAGGATTTCTGTATCTGTTTAAGCGATTTAACGCAAGTCATGGAGTGTAAACACCAACCAGGTGATGTAGACATGGTCCTGCTCTGGATACTGGGGCTTAAGGGACCCCCTCCCTTGCTGGTGAAGGCTTGCACACGAATATCATAGGTGGTGTCTGGCCGAAGCCCCTGGATGGTCATCTGGGTTTCGGTGGTGCGGTTGGTGCTGTTCTGTTTGCTGTTGATGTCGCGGTACACCACTAAATATTGAGTGATCCGGCCGTTGCGCTCAGACAGGATGGGCGGTTCCCAGGACAGGCGGGTGGTGGAGGTGGTCAAGCCCACAACGCGCAGGTTTTGGGGAAACCCGCTGGGCACGTCCTCCGGAGTGCTGATCTCTTTTACGTACTCCTCTCCGGCTCCTGCCCGGTTCCTGGCGCTCAGGTGGAAGCTGTAGGTGGCGCCCTTGTGCAGGTCTGTGGCGGTGTGGTGGTCGTCGGTGCGTGCGAACTCACGGACTTCATAGTTCTCTTCCTCCAGATGCTTGTAACGCAGTCGGTAGCCGATCAGCTCGCCCACCATGTCCTTAGGAGGCTGCCACTGGATGAGAGCCGTGTTGCCGATGGTGGTGCTGATGATCATGGTGGGTTTACCAGGCACTGAGGGGGGTAGAGAGAGAATATGTTAAGCACGTTTAAAGAGAGGGTTATTGTGCAGGGACATTTTTAGATTACAGACAATATCCTTCTGAACTTTTTAAATGTCTAAAACACTCCTCTTATTCTGGCATAACAGACGACTTGTATTTGTCAAAAGTAATCTTTAAATTAAATTTCACTAGTTCACACTTACAAATAAGTCAGATAGAATAAATGTGTATTTGGCGTGCTGTCCGAGGAGAGGGCTCCGGGCTCGGTATTCGGCCCGAACCCAGAGTACTCCCCCCGTATTCCTGGCTGTGAAAGAACAAGCCAAGGGTGAGGAGTCGGGGTGGTGGAGGGATGCTGAAACTGTCAAGGAAGTTAGGTGAGTTGACAGAGTGAATATATATATGCTTCCTCTCATGCTGATAGGGTAGACATGGTAATTGTTTGATGAGATGATTGATAGATTGGTTGATTGATTGATTATTTGAACGTGCTCCTCCCGAACTTTGTTTATAAAACATCATAAAATATAAATATACTACCATTTAAATGTTTGAGGTCAGTAAGATTTTTTATTTTAAATTAATTAATTTTATGCATTAAATTGATTAAAAAAACGACATTTATACATTTATAATGTTACAAAAGATTTTTATTTCAAATAAAAATAAAGAAAATCAAAGAATTCTCTATCACGGTTATCCACTAAAAGATTAGGCAGCACAACTGTTTTCAACATCCATAATAGTAATAAATGTTTCTTGAGCACAAAATCATCAATGATTTCTGAAGGATCACATGACACTGAAGACTGGAGTAATGATGCTGAAAATGCAGCTTTGTCATCACAGGAATAAATAGCATTTTAAAATATATTACAATACAAAACAGTTATTTTAAATTGTATTACTATTTCACAATATTACTGTTTTTACTGTATTTTTGCAGCCTTGGTGAGCAGAAGAGACTTCTTTCAAAACTCTTATCAACCCCAAATTTATATAACTAAAATAAGTTGTAAATGCCTTTTCATATTCACCACAATTCTATAATATTTTTAATATTTAATAATAATAGTAAAACAAAGCTTTTTCCATCTATTTAAATCCTTAAGAAATGTCTTGCAAAAGCTGCTTTTGATTAAATTCTACATTCTACAATGAATAGTCGCTGAAAACCTCCACAGACACATTCAGGATTTAAAGTCAATATGAAACCTGTAATGCGATATGAAACCTGTAATGCGATTTACTCCGAAATATAAGAGGACATTCAGTGGAATATAGCAGCTGGTGACATCCGTGGAGAAGAAAATAAGCCATTATATTTCAATTTTTTTCTTTTTTGAAACAATGTGCACCAATGAATCATGCAGAATAAGACCAGAAGCATGCATTAGGAAAGTAATCAGGGTGAATTTTGAGTGTGAGTTTCTACCTGCTCCGGTGGTGGTGATGACTTTGGCTTTACTGCGCGCCCCATCACCCTTGGTGGTGTACGCTGCCACGGTAACAGAGTAAGCGGTCTCGGAGGAAAGTCCAGTGATCACAGCCTCCTGTTAAACGGAAACAGCATGATGCCTAAGATGCAAAGACAGCTTTATCTAGAGACGCCCTCATGCCATCCCCACTGGCAGACACTGATCATAAACCCTCCAATAAACCACACACACCCCAATGCTTAACCATTTACAACCTCCCTTTTAAAACCATCGGACACATCTTTAATTTCGTATTGCACATACAAACAATAACTCCAAAAGGCTTTGAAAAGCTTTTTCTATGAGAAGCTCTTCCAAGCCACAAAGAGAAGAACGAAAGCAACTCAACCATGGGTGTCAGTCTTCTTGCTTTACACCAGTGACAAAAAGTTTTTACGAGGACGCTTAGCAAATCATTTTTTTCAACTGTCTGCAATTTGGCAGATATTTGAATGATTTCCCCACCCTATTTTTTTTAAATAGGGTTTCAAGGTTCCTCCTAAAAAGTCAAATTAGTTCACAAATTAGCCTAGCTGGTGTACACAACTGGAACACTGACACATCTGGTTGACATCAACCTGTGTGAGCACTTGAACAAACTCACAAACCAAAGGAAGAAACAGAGAACGTCAAACACAGCACACGCAAGCAACTGTAGGAACACATGCACACGCATACACACAACAAAGTCTTGATTAGGGTTAAAACACAATATTTTCACTCGCTGTTAAAAGCGCTGTATTCTGCTGCCAGGCCAGTATTTGGCGATGTAACTTTGTAAAGAAACACTACGCGCCTGTAGACTGAACACGTAATGCGCATGTGTCACAGTTTACACAAATGCACGTTTTTGTAATTTACACGGCGACAATAACAGTTTTCAAATACTTTGCATTTTCAGGTCCCCAAAACAATTTAAAAAAGTTAAAAGATTTTAACTGAAAACGGCCCCTTGAAACTCCTAAACTGTGCATCATTAATGCGCTGCTATTCGTCCTCCTTTCAACATGAATTAGCTATTAATAGAACAATAATTTTACTGAAGAAACATTTAATGAGGAATATGAGTAAAGCCTACAGTAACTCAAGTAATCTCTTCTTAGTGTACTTGCAGGGTTACCTGCAAATGATGTGCTGAAAATCCTCACACACACACAGAAAGAAACCAAACTCACACAATAATTAATGGAGTACAGGTTCAACCACACTTAAATACACACATGGAAATAAACCAAGGTCTTGACACGGCATATCTTCATCCACCACACACACACACACAAAAATACCAGACTCCTTTATTACAAACGGCATTTAAAAGCTTCTCATTAGCATTTTTAGCAAGACTTGGCGGAGTTTCTTCTTTAATTAAGATTTAATTATATTAATACTTATACCAATAAGTGCCCACTGTTTCACAATTTTCTTTTTTTAAACGGAGGATTGGTTTGGTTTCCTCTCCCACAGAAGCCCTAAAGAAGGGGAACACGGGATAAAATGTAAATGACTGGATAAATTTAAATGACCTTTTTAAATTTGAGCGTTTATTCATTACTTTAATCACACAAAATTACTTTTTTATAGGCGAAGCAATTGCATTTTCGCCTCTCATTTTCTCCTTCATAAATAGTGCTCTTTTATCAATTTTTCGAGCAAAGGGAACAGCTCGCACTCACAGAGAACAGAAGTTTAAATAAGAAGGAGACATTGGCATGCAGTGGTGTTCTGAAATGAGGAGGCAAAGTCCTCACAGTTTTTTTACTTCTTTTTTTTGTGTGTTAATAAATCAAATGTAAATTCATGTCCCAGTTACACTTAATGCTCTCTCATTTTCCTGGTTCAAAAAAAAAAAAAAGGGGGAAAAAAGAGAGAAACCAAACACAATTCTCTTTTGTATTTTTACATTGACTATGTAATTAATGTTGTTATTTATTAAAACCAAATATAAATCTCATCAAGTTAGTTTATTTAAAGTCCCTGTAAAGGCAATTCTAAAAAAAAATTCTAAACGCATTATAAATGTTAGAAATGTATTGCTAAAACATATTACAAAGACTGTGAACTGTGAAGTACTGAATTGTGGAGTTAGACCGTTAAACAGTTTTTCACCATTGCTGTGTTCCGGATTTTTTGGGCGGGGCTGAAACGGGGGCTCGATGACACACTGAAGCCCCTGAGCTCCTGGACACGCCCCTACTTGATGACGCACTGGAGCCCCTGACGCTGCCACTCCGCTAACAATATAGCACATTCACATCAGTTTGCCGATCGCGAGATACGGTCAGTACTATTAGTTACTACAGCCTACAGTTTGCTAGCTATATGCCTTCGTCACAGAAATGCGTACTACCTGGATGCGATCACGTACAAAACAGATCGGTGTCCTTATTTAAATTTCTGAAAAACGATCACATTAAGAAGAGGTGGATTAATTTTGTGAAGAGCCACCTTGATGGACAGCTGAGGATCACCGCCTCTGTAGTGATCATTTTACACGGGATAGTTTTATAAACTTTCGTCGGAGACAACTGGGATTCACTGATAATCCGCTGTTACTGGTGAATGGGGCCGAACCGACTATCTCCCGCATCGGCCTTCATCCTCCCGTCGCGCCGACAACTGGTGCCATCGTCGGCAGTGCGTGCCCACCAATGAGTGTAAGTTGCCTTGTGTGCTTATGTTATAATTATAGTAGGTAGTCCAGGCTCGAACATGTATGGCTTTGTAAAACAAATTAATCTGCTAGGAGCATCCATTCCGTCTGTAGCGGTGACAGTTGAGTGTGGCGACGGAAGCTTTCCTGCGAGTGGGCGTGGTTTCAGCGCAGCCAGTGGACACGCCCCCAGCGTTTGAGAACAGAGACTACTGCTCATTTTTTCAAGATTTTGATAGCTTATTTGATGTACTTGCCAGCTTTTTTTATCATTCAAATTTGGCTAGGTGGCTAATAACACATTTTTCTGTGGTGTGACAAACTCAGAACACATACTTAATTTTGACTTTACAGGGACTTTAAGCATTTTTACAGTTATTCCAATATAATAACTGAAGGCAGTAACAATTTAAACAATATATTTTATTTGTAAACTGATGCTGAGCTGTTCCTTTTCATTGTCTTTTTCACAAAAAGAGGTGGGATTAATCGCACAAACCAATCATTTCCAATCATATCGCGATTAATGGAAAGCCATCTTAATAGGTGTGTTTCTTCTCTATACATTGAGCAAACAGTCACACTACATTAGTGAGCTGGCAGCTGACGCCAACCTTCAAAATGGCTGATTGCTAGAATAAATAACACAGAGGTGCACAGATGTCACTCGCTGACACCAGCGAGTCTCTGTGCTGTCAAGCAATAATCAATGTCATCTGTGAGAAGAGCAGCACGGTTCCAGTATGTGTAGGTGGTACCTCTGAATAGAGCCTGAGGTGAAAGAAATTAATAGAGTTTCTCACCTTTGAAGAAAAGAGAGGATCTAAAAATGGCTTAAATGAAGATTTATGAGTGGTTTCTTAAAACAGATGTTGGGTATTTTTTTTAGATATGGGTGTGACACTAAGGGCCCTATTTTAACGATCTAAGCTCATGTCCAAAGGCGCAGGGCGCAAGTGCAGTTAGGGTGTGTCCGAATCCACTTTTGATAGCTTAATGACGGGAAAAATGGTCGGCGCATTGTCCCTATTCTCTTAATGAGTAATGGGTGTGTTTTGGGATTTACGTGCAATAAACCAATCAGAGTCTCATCTCCCATTCCCTTAAAATGCCAGTTGCACTCGGGCCATGGTGGATTCACTATTTACATGACGGAATTTGATAGTGGAAAGACCGAACGTGTCTCCAGAGCGCAAACGGATCTTCTCAACAGGACAAGCCGGATTTCACCATATCTTTATCTACACAATAATACTCTTTTACATTGTAATCCTTTTATTTTTTATTATTTGGCAGTTTTGTGTGCTGCTGCGCATCCATGTGTGTTTAATAAGCAGAGTGTACGCGCGTTGTGGACCCGCACATTACTAACGCGCTCTTTAAATAACAAAAAAAAAAACACTGCGCCATTGACTTTAGACCAGATTTCAGTTGGTCAATGGTGCAGTCTATTTCAGTTGCCTCAAAATAGCAACGTGCCAACAATGCGCCAGAACACACACAATGATAACCGCGTCAGGCTGAAACTAGCAAAAAACACTCGCGTCATGCCTGGCGCTGCATTGCGCCGGGTGTATGATAGGGCCCTATGTCTCAAGTTTGCGAATGGTGTTTAAAAGCAGAACAAAATCTATGCGTGACAATTGATTTGTGGCATTTACTTGATCTCACATGTTGGTGATATTAAGAATAAATGATTAATTTTTAAAAACTTGTAAACATATTCTTTTTGACCATGGTCAATTTTTCAAGGGTATGTTAGCGCATAACCACAGCCAACATTGGAGATACAAAAAATTTGGTGGCCAACCAAAATACACACACACCTAACTGTGACTGCTCAAGGTCACCAGGTCAGGTGCGAATCCTTGTATTAACGTATGAATCCCAGATTCCAGAAATCCAGTTCGCTGACAGGCTGCCAGACAGCCCTGAATCATGGGAGAGGGAAAGGAAAGCAATTTGGCGGGAGCAAGCGATTGGCTCCTGCTGAATGTTTTCCAGGCAGGTGGCAGCACGCAGTGGCAGCGGAGCAGGTGCGGTCGCTAACAGCAGGGCTCCAGAGAGACGGCAGCCAGTCTGCTGGCACAGAGATGGGCGGACTGAGAAATGGGGTCAGGCTTCACTGGGAGGAAAACGACACTGGTAACTGAAGTGCGCCCAATTCTTCGGCTCTTTTTTAATGCTCCAAATCTAGGCAGTAAGAGGATTTACCAGCATAACGCAAGCCGGGCCCTGAACTGTAGTGGGTTGTCACGCAACTATAAGAATCTTTTGAGGAAACTCTGGAACAACGAAACACACACACACAAAGGCATGTTCACGGACAACACACACCTACTTTCACAAAGAGCTGTAGTGTTGAAAGCTGACTGTTATCTACAGCTTTCCCTCTCCAGCCAGGCTTCACTGGTTTTCAACACTCACAGCACACATAACCCTGAACCAGTCCCTCTGCTGAAAGCAGGTAACCTCATTCAGCGCCTCAGCGCCAGCGCCTCAGCGCCAGCGCCAGCCCCCCCCCCGCGATAATAAAGAGCCGACATTTAGACAAATTACTAAAGTTAGATGTTTTTGGGGGTTTTTTATGGCAGAAAAATGCTCTTGTGATTATAATAACCAGAAGTCAAGAACAGCAGACAAAGCTTTCATTCATACAACTACTTAAATCAGTACGTCTCGGCTTCCATAAACCGTCTCTTCCATCTCTCTAGTCAAGTGTCTTTGTCTGCACACGTACAGTATTTGTCATCGCAGTACGAGTGAGTGTTTATTATTCAGGAAATGTTAAACTAGTGCTCTAATAGTGATGGTCCCTTCCATATTTGCTCGCGTGTGATTGTGTGTGTGCGTGTGAGTGAATAACGTTTACTTGCTATGCTAGAAGTCATTAGCGCAGTCATTACACTGTCAGTGAAATGTGCTCTCAGGGGCCAGACCTTTAGAGCATGCGGCATCATTACCATTAGTAAATACAGTGCATTAGTGGGAGACCTGCAGTATAATGCTGAAAATGCTGCATTTTATTCTGGTCTTTTCTGTGTGTGTGTGTGTGTATATGTGCACGTGTGAATAAGTACAGAGTTAGAAATATGTTTGCAACAGTGCTCAAAAGATGCTAAATGGTGTATATTCCCCCCATTTCCCCCCTTTTCTACAATCTGATTGGTCCAAATTCATATCAAGCACACAGAAGGAGTTCAATCAAACTGTTAATCCCTCCTTACAAGGAGAAATGTTAGTTTCAAATGAAGAAAAGCCAAGCGATAGAGGAAAAAGCGAAAGATGAACACACAAACGCAGAACATCCCCGCAGGCCCAATGCCACAAACCACCCGCTCACACTTGAGTTACTCACATATTCCGTGGACTCTTCAATTTTCCACTGATGGAAAACACAGGACAGATGAGAGGGGAAAAATGAATCAGAGATGGCACTACTGGGGAGAAAAAAAAGCATCGCTACCTTTTTTTTCTCTCATCTACAGATGAACACATAGCGTTAACAGTGACATGCTACAGAGATAGAGGAGAAGGGTGGAGAAGAAGAGATGACAATATTTCACATTCGACACAGTGCTGCATAATGTCAGGTAAAAGGAGCAGTGGTATACTGCTAACAAAGGCAAGGTGCTTCATTTCCGTCGCTCTGTGGGAGAAAGAAATGACAACTGTTGCACCACTTACACCTGGTGCAAGAACGTTTTAGTCTCAGCATGGTTGCAAATATTGCAATTCAGAGACACTTACCTCTGCTGCATTCATTATAAACCTGAAAACTGAAATCCAAATGACATACAGAAATACTGTACAATCCAAAACATTTATCACAGATACACTGCCTTGTTACATGTAATGTATAATTTAAGCAATTGTGTTAATTTTATCTAAGGATGCACAAAATATTGGTACTATATCAGTTTTCGGATTAGATGATTTAATTTATCAGTATCAGTTGATATTATACATTTAATTGTGCAGCTGAAATCCTCTATTTTTACTTAAAGCATTTGTTTATTATTTTATTTGGAAAAACTAATTTCAATTTTAAATCTGCCAGTTATCAGTCATAACTTGAAAGTAATCTTCATCTTATCGGTTCCTGCCAAAATTGTAATGTTGTACATCACTTATTTGATCTCACCGACACATTTGTGTTGCACAAAAAAGCCACATTTTACATTTACACACGTTTTGGCCCCTGCTGGCAGATACCGGTACCACAGCATTGATGTATTCAGATGAATATTGTACTTAGTAAATTCCTCACATTTTCCCCAAGAGAGACAAGAAAATGAACATTTCTAAAAAGTTTTTATTTTAAAGAACTTTTTATCTTTGACTGTAAGTGAATCCCATACAGATTAAAAGCCTATTTCTTGATGCGAGTCTTCTGGTGTGTTCAGCATGAAATCCCATTACCTCCATCACACTGCCAGCTGAGCTAGGTGACATCAAACTTTTCTGACAGTGAGCACCCACAACCGTTGCTTTTCTCTTACTGAACCCTCAACAAAAGGCGCACACACATGCATCAAATCTTCCCTAGACCGAGAAGCCAGCATGGAGCCAACTCAACCGGAGTTGATATTCCTCTTCGGGAAGAAAAAAGAAATTGCTCCTTTCTAGCCGAGAATCTGCAAAGTGCAGTGAAGCACGTCACAGTATCAGTGTGCAGACCCACACACTGTAATTTTCTACATTAGATCAGTCTGCAAACATTCATCTATATCGTACAATTGCTTCTCATGATGGAGCTGATCTAGATCTGTGTATATATTGCATAACAGTACCATTAGCACACTAGACGGAGGCCAATATTTCAGTCTGTTTCCCTAACACACCGCTTCCCACACACAGACCTCACAGGGCCGATCCTATAGGGTAGCGTCTGGCATATGTGGCGTCTTGTTAGCCCACCGGCTGCTCAGAGGTGGGAGTCTCATGGACGATTTTAAAAGCACCTGACAGCACACGAGAATCCACTGGCTTTGCCCAGGGCAAGCCTTCCTAAAAGTCCAGTAACAATGACTTTACCCAGGGCACGACTGCCTGGAGGCCTGACCGCCCGTCATTACCTTTCTCAGCGAGGAGCTGAAGTCATGCTGATAAGTTGAGTAGAAAGTGTGGAGGCTGAAACATTGATCAGATATAATGGGCCGGAGAGCGCTTCTACCCCTTCAGATCTGCACATAAGAGTTGTACTTCAATCATTTAGTCATCGACGTTTCACTGCATTCACTTCCGCCTCAATGGACGACTCCTAAACCGCTGATTTAAACTGTCCAATTAATCGTGCACAGTGCTGCAGCGTAGATACAGTACCAACGTGCACTTAGCACATACACAACAGCATCTAAAAGGGGACGGAAAAGCCACCACAGTTGCTTCGGTCAGCTCTACATTCAAACAACAACATCCCACCTCAGCACCGACACAAGAAACGTACGCTTAAATAAACACAAGCAAACCTCTTTAAGCTCAAGTTAATGAGACATTTTTTTCTGCTTATCTGCTTTCTTAATGGGTGGTTGTTTTCCACGTGGCACTTTAGCCTCTGTTAAGCGTACAGGCCTTTGCTTTCCCAAAATCATCTCCTCTGAATCATTCTCTTTGAATGCTAGATGAATAAATTAGCCTAGTTTATTAAAATGCTTCAGAGAGCAGAAAAAACAGGTCAGAACTGATAGGAATCTTCAGCTGGAGCCAAATACGGCAATTTTCAGACGGGATATTAAAATAGTAATGGATGTCTGCGTTTGTCAGATAGAGCCTGTTGAGATGAAAGGCGAAGATGGTGCCGATATTAATCATGGGAAATAAAGGGCTCTCCTCTCTCTCCTTCATCTGGCCAATGAGGAAAGAGTGAATTTTTTTCAGAATTGGTGCTGTATGAATCTAACATTCACTTTACTCATAAAGCAGATGCTCGCAGAGTCTTATAGAGTATTTCACGTGACAGCAATTTGCAGATACAAAGTGATCGGAAGTCATTCACTTTCAAAGCGAGTTGATCTGAGATGAGATAAGCGACAACCGTTGGCAACACAGCGGTTTATGCAAATGTACAGTGATGGGATGTGGCAACTACCAATGTCAGTGAAACTCACATGACAATTGCACCACCTCCTACCAACCCACAACCCCAATTAAAAACACCTGAACCAACTAATTAATGTCTTCAGGCATACTAGAAACTTCTGGGAAAGTTGGAGCTAAACTCTGCAGGACGTTGGCCCCCAAGGAGCAGGTCACCATTGTCTTGGGACACCCAAGACCCAATGACAAGATGGTGGTAGTTTATAAATCCCACTTTATTGGGCTCAAACCCTCTTTTTTGGCTACCAGCTTAGGTCCTCGTTCTCTAAAAGCTGCACCACCCACAGCTCCGATCTCTCGCTACATCTGTCTTTTCCTAATTCCCTCTTCTATCTAACATCCACAACTGATGCAACGGGATCCTAACCATACAGCGCAGAAGAGTGACAGTTGTAATTGTAGGGGCTCTCGTGCAGATTTGTCGGAGATTCTTCATGGAAAGGTTGACAGGCCTCTCTAACGGCCACTTGCTCGGCTCTCGTGGCACACTGGAATGGATCAATTAACTCAATCTCTCAGTTAAATTTAGACTGAGGGTAGTGTGTGGGTTTCTAGTCTGGCCTTCTTTGAAAAGAAAATGCATTTAACCCACCCACGGACAAACAAGCGCTCACTGGTTTCCCGGCTTTTCAGCTGAGGCCGGGGAGACAGATGAGAGAGAGGCTTCTCAAGTTGCTCTGAGTGAGACAAATATTGGGATCAGATTGTGACAGTGTCTTGATATGAACTTGGAATCAATGTGAAATTACATTTTCATTTTCAAAATTACATTTTCAAATACAGTTTTCAATTTACGTTACACATCTACTTGTGCACAGTACATCAGAGCATAACCTTTAATCAAAATGTAATAACTTAGGTGGGTTTTTGTAAATGCTAACCAACAGCCAACAAGCTACTAAAAGCATTTTTAGGCTAATTGTGTAGGTAATACAGCCTTTATAAAACCTTACCAATTGTTAAAGTCAGTGTGAAATGGAAATTACTATGTGTTTTCTAAATGCATCTTACTGAAAACAATTCATCCAAGTATACATATCTTTTTTTGGCATTGTAATTTTTCATAAAAATGTCACAACTTGATCTTTATGAAACGAGACTCTCTGGTGACGTATGGCAGACTTCCCCAATCATTTAGTCGGCTTAAACCGTGCCCGTTTCTTGACTGGAAGCTCGCATTCAGATCCTTTTTCTTTTTCGATAATCCTTTTTACTCTGCTGTAATATTGAAAGAACTTCCGTTTCATTATGACTTTATAAGTTATAGTTAATGGCTATAATTTATGCATTATAAATAATGGCAAAAATTACAAATAAGGATGATTAAAAAAAAGAAAAGTGTAACTGTTGGGATACTGGAAAAGTCACCTCAAAAACTACAGTTATGCTTCAGTCCAGTTCCATAAATATATCACATTATAAAGTAAAATACGTATATTTCGTTTCATATTGATGTGTTCGATAAAATCATTCAATAAAAAAATCTGCAACTATAATGTTACGACATACCAAATGAGAGTGGGTGTTGTGTAGGTAGCTAGTCATTTTGTAACTCACAAGTGTTATTGTTAATTGGTGGCTCGGCCATTATGGTTTGGACTGGTTCAGTAATGCACACTAAGAGCAAATGAAAAACATTACACATGTTCTTGCTCTCCTCTGAGATGTTTTAGGAGCCCATCCATGCAGAAGCCCATGCTCTTAGAGTCAGAGAGTCTCTGAAGGTGGTAGAGAAACAGCACATATTAAAAATTGGCAACCCCCAGAAGAACAAAAATGGATGTCTTGAGAAATCCGGGTCTTTTTGTCAAGACAAAAACGGACTACAAGCCATTTATCAAAACAACTCGGCAACCACCCTGCCACACCATTAGTGTTACACAATACACAATGGATTTTCATCACTTCTCCGACATGTTTTCTCCCTTCTTCACTCGTTCTCCTTGGCCAGTTACATCCCAGAGAGCAAAGCAATAACACATTCTATTTTTTGCTGAGTAAGAGTCAAAGAATGAAGAAAGATGTAGACATAAACGTAACCGGAGTCGTATGATACATCTTCAATGTCTGAGAGAAAAAAGAGACACAAGGTGAAAGTAAACAGGCTTGTATGGATCTTTGTGTCTGAGAAATCTGATATTTACAAATGAGTCTCAGCAAGTGTTGCAAATGTTTTAATGCTTTTTTTCTTTCTGTAAAAATGAAGGTGAATGAGTCACATCCTGGGACAAACCATCACAGTTCGCACTTCGCAGTAAATGACTCAATGCTTCAGATGTTATGGTGGATTGTTTGCCAAAGAGGGAGAGGCAAGCGCAGGTGTCTTTGTGTTATGAGAGCAAAGAGGTCAACAGCAGTTCATCTGACAGACACTGTAAACAAAACCTGTCTGTTGTTTTTTGTCACTGATAGAAACTAGATTTTACAAAAAATAGAAAAAATTCACAACAAATGTGTCTTGTAAGCTGTCAAAAATATTTAGAACAGCTGACCTTGTGCCATTAAACAAAGTTTACAAGTTATGACTTGTTGAGGTGTTATGGACTAGAGACTCTGAACAGACAAAACAACAACAGCACCACAAACCAGAGAGGCAAAGGTCACAAAGACAACTACAAGCTCTGAGCGAGGGATTTTATAGAATATAGCCTATCGTTTAAAAATGCACTGATATTACAATTCTGGGATATTAGGATAGTATGGTCTATAACTGAAAAATGGCAGATATAAAAATTCTGTGCTACTTCGTCTAAATGAATAATAATAATAAAAAAGCCTTATCAGTTTTAAATACTGAGAAGTGAATTTAGGCACGACAACATTATAATGTACAATGTGAAAATGAATAATCATTGTGAGATTTGCTGAAGTGTTATTCTATTTTAATGATTACATTTTTGTCCCAATTAAATTAGTGTAAAATATAAAATGCATATAACATTTCTCAATTAAATTAGTGTTTTTAAAGATTTTCAAGTGTTACATGACAACAAAGATAATTATAAATAATGAAAATAAAATGATTAAAAAAAAATTATACAAAATATAGCATGCACAGATATTAGCATGCACAATTAATAATGTATATTTAACAATATTAGGCAATAACCAAATTAGTACCAATATATTGTGCATCCCTAATACTATAGGCTGGAATTAATTAACGGCAGCACAGAAAACTTGACAGTTCTAGGAGGTGGATTGAGTGCTAATGTGCGAGGTGACACATTCTCATGCACTTCTTCACTTGGGTATGTACTTATGCAAATGAGAAATAATCTTTTCAATGCACCAGAAAAACCTCTGTCACCTGCCCATTTACTAAAAACTATTAAAGCCCACAGTGGTCCATAGACATCTTTTGTTACAGTCTTTATCCCACTAGTTCGGTAAGGGGGAATGCTTACACAGGTAAATGAGAATCTCTTGTTTGGGGGTGGGGGGGGGGGGGGGGGGGGGGGCAGGGAAAGTGCAGAAAAACACACGACTACGCAAGTTAATTCTCAGCTAACAATTCAAGAGCAGAAGCATTTAAATGCCCCCAGTCTGAATCTCTATATCCTCGAAAAAGTGTCTACTTAAAGATATTCGTGGATTTCTAAATCCCTCCTAAGGATTACTATCTTTCTTCCATCTCAGTGCACCCACGTTTCTTCAGGCAGTTTTAAATCTCCTTATATTAATGCACCATGAGTGAAACAACAACAAAAAATACAGAGTAACAAGGCAGTGCATATGTATTAATGTTAGGATTTACAAAGAGCTGAATTCTTGAAAGGCCACCAATAGTGTGGATCTGTGAAATATTTAACATCAATTTACATAACACTCAAGGCTCAAAAAAGTTTTCATGTGGAATTAGATGTGTAGACATGTATCCTGAAAACACAGAAGACAAAGATTCTGTTCCAAACCCTACTGAGTTGCCTACCTAGACAGCCTTTTTTAAGGGCATTTAAGACACACTAACCAACCCAGAGGCTGTTCAAAACAAGACAATTATGTAGCCAAAAAACAACAAAAACTATGATTTTTTTTTTTCCGGTAACTGAAATAAAATAAAATATAAAAAAAATTTTACTAAAAAAACAACAACTTAGTATTAAACTAACTACTAAAGTACTTAAATACTAAAACTAACATTGCGATTTTTTTCTTTTTTATATACAAATAATTTAATATATTTATATATCTCTTTCAAATGATAGACATTAACTGAAAGAAAGTCAAATAAACAATATTTAAAAAAAAAAAAAAAATTGTGCATGCATACTGTGTCAGATCAATAGCTTAGCAGCATGCTAACACCAAACTCAATTCTAATCAATTGTGAGGTTTAGCTGAGTCTCCAAGTAAAGCTTTTCAAATAAGTCACTTAAGAGTTCCGATTTAGGTTAGGATCACTAAGGTTTGGAGCAGATCCCAACCTAGCCCTAACAATGGCATCCAGCTCACAGTAACAAACAGTGAAGTATGACAATAAGTAATTAGCAGGTAGTACCTGTGCTTCTGGCAGAGCGACGTCCATTATTCTAGGCTGTCCGTGTGGCTCCCCGTTCTCCAGGCGGGAGTATATGACCTGGTATCCCCGGATCTGGCCGTGCTGCTTCCCAGAGAGTGGTGGCTTCCATGTCACACGAATAGCTGTGGAGTTCACAGCCTCCACTTCGACTTTCCGTGGTGGGGCTCCTGGCACTAAACGGGGACAGTTACATTTAAACTTTTAGGATTGTGTTTGAGCTGAAACACTCTAATAAGAGCTAATGAGTAGCGGTTTGGGTAAGGAGAGGTATTAAAATATTTGTCAGTCGAGGAACATTTATCATATCGGTAAAAAAGCTAATGTGGCTTCAGTGAGAAGATTATTCTCAACAATTCAAGGATCCAGAAGAAAGTGTAAAAAATCTGATAAAAATAAGAACTGCTAAAAGATTAGCAGGAGGTGATGAAGGACAATTAATTATCTGATGAGGATGTGCTGAAATGCTGCTCAGCTGATATGCTTGACATGAATTAATTCATGACGACCAAATTAGGGAAAAGCATGACATCATTTCTAAGGGTGATACCAGGACCAATATATAAGGATGTGACTATAGAGCAGAAGGTGGTCTAAGACAGGAGGGGAGGAGAATGAGAGGAATGGAGAATGAGAAGTGAGAAAGAAGAAAAAGATAACTAGAGATATTGATGAAAATAACAATAATTTTCGTTGTAGCATGGTAATATTTCATTTATTTGAATGAATGATTAAGTTTTAGTGCTTCATGAAATGACATTAAGAAGCTATCTTTGTGGGCAAAACACATCATCCTTGCCTTATGGTGGCTTGGAATTCCAAGGGGAATCGGATATAAGCGTTTAGACGTAGGTCAGATGTCCAGATATACATCTGATTTAAAACCACATTTAGAAGTGGCTCAGAACGGATATGAAAAATCGAACTTTTTTGTGCCAGTGAAAACGCAACTTTAGAGACAAAGCGCATGTTGTCTTGTAAAGGACCATGCAATGAGCACATCCGGTCTTATACTGCTCTCCTACGTTTAATAAGCTTTTCTCTTTAGCCTACACTTCTAAAAACGTTATCAGAAGCACTCAGGGATTGCCTGAAGTCACACGTGTAATAGCCTGTACCTTGTGCAATCAAGTACATGTAAAACTTTCTGTAGCACAACAGAGGAAGGACAGACTGTGAGTAAGAGTGAGTAACTGCTTTGAGGGCTGATGTCTGTGACTGCATGCCATGTCTAGGACAGGGATTTTTAATTTTTTGAGGCCAAGGAGAAAAATAATAAGCACGATATGATAGCATATACAGAACAAAAATGTTGTTTAAATTACTGGCTTTAATTTTATAATTGAACTAAAGCCAAAACAAATTATTAAAATAATATTTTTAGGTTAAAATATATAAAAATATACACCGTTCAAAAGGTTGTGTTCGGTAACCCAGTTTGAAAACCCCTGGTCTAGGCAACGTGGGTTAGCTAACAGCTGAACTTCCTGGAAAGCAGTTTGATTAAAGTGTAGGACAATTAGACCACGCTTCAATGATAAGATAACTCTGAGCAATGAACCATGGGTAGTGGCCCCCTGATTTTATGGTGCTTTAAGAGGATGTCTCGGTGATATTGCTCCCTCCTCACTTATTAAGTTGTTCCATTTATAATTCAAACAAAATGCTCCAGTCACTACTTTTAAGGAGAAGACCAAGCTTTCAGGTCTAGGTTTGTTCAAGGTTAGACATTATTTAGAGAATCTGACTTTGTCCATACCACAACATTTTAATTAGAAACGTTTGACAAACAAGAAAGTCACAAGCATACTGTGGAATCTATAGCAAATGTAACAGATGATATTGTTCATAACCCAGAATAGGAATAATTGTTAGCCATGCTTAAAAGAAGTAATTCGTCAGACAAAAAGAGAACAGAAAGGTAGCAGCCAGCAATAGCCCAGCATTAGTAGTTGTCCACATAGGAGACTTCAGACCTACCGTCCTCATTGGTACGTATACGCACAGCTGTGCTCTCTGGGCCGGGGCCCACATCGGTGTGCGCTCTCACCCACACCTGATACTCCGTCCACTTCTCCAGCCCATCCAGCACATAGCTGGAGGCATCCGCTCCGATGTCCTTCACCTCGTGGCGCTCCGAGTCTTCATTGTTCACCGCCTGGTAGCTGACTGTGTAGCGCACGATAGCGCCGTGGCGACTAGCGGCCGGCGGCGCCACCCAACTCACCTTGATGCTGGTGGAGCTCAGGCTGAGCAGGTGCACGTCTTGAGGGGGGGCAGAGGGGGCTGCGGGAGGGGGCAAGGCAACGTGGAGGGCATCAAGCAAAAATTAAACAACTCAAAACAAGCTTGCTTCTGGACTGAGAGGTTGGGACAAGAATTGAGAACGTCTTTGTTTCATATTTTTGTCTAATATCAAATTAGAACTATACACTGATTTTGTGTTTTCAAAGCCATTTTGGTTTTAAAATTGCGGTCAAGCTTGGTGAAATCAAATTCATGTATTCTTTTTTTTCTTTTTTTTCTTTTTTTTTTACTTTGCTTTGATTTCATGATGGAAAATCTGCAAATGATGCTACATCAAAGCGGTGGGATATTAACTTTTTTTGCTGATCACCGACTGGCTGGTGAATGCCAAATTTTACTAGCCACTCACAATTTTATTTTATAGAAAAAAAAAAAAGATATATGGAAACATTAATTCCTGATAACCTTTCATTTTATTATTGTTTTTACCTTTTGTAGTTTGTGTATGGTCTAAGGTTGATTACTGTGTTTTCTGTCCAATGTGTTTTTGAAAATACTAAAAAGAAGTACAAAAATTAAATTAACCTATAAATTAAAATTAATAGGAGAATGTGAACATAATATTAAATGTAATTTTAACAACATATGCAGTATATACACGCATACAATTTAAAGTTTGGAGTCAGAGAGATTGTTTTAAAGAAATTATTCAGCAAGGATGCATTAAATTAATTTTCATCAAAGAATTCTGAAGTAAAATTCAATGTATCACAGTTTAACATTGGTAATAACAAAAAACTCTGCATATTAGAATGATTTCTGAAGGATCATGTGACACTGAAGACTGGAGTAATGATGCTAAAAATTCAGCTTTAGCCATCATAAGAACAAATTAAAAAATTTAATTTTAATTTAAATACATTCAAATAGAAAACAGTTATTTTAAACACACACATTTCTAAATATGACTCTTTTTACTGTATTATTGATCAGATAAATTTGTGAACTAAAAATCTTACAGACCCCAAACTTTTGAATGGTAGCGTGTATAACAGCCAATCAAATGCGCCTCACCAGCAAGAGTGTGCTGTTGTTAGAATACAATGCAAAACTGACCTGCAATTGCGAAAAATACACTATTTTGGCTGGTGGCGTGTGTTAATTTCTCACGCTGGTCTAAGTGATCAGTAAGTCGCAGCCGTTTACTACTACTCTGTTTGGTGTTGACAGGCAGGGGAAAGGCCATCGGTTTGTGTTTTAACAGGCATTCACACATTCTCAGTCAGCCTATTGGCTGGGAGACAACAGCCCCCCGTTTGTCAGAGATCCAAGTGTCAGAGAGTGTGGCAGCTGACGTGTCCGGGAGCGTACTCGACCATGCTGTTAGCATCTTTTGGCAGGCTCTGTGCCACTTCTGAGTGTCTGAGATAAGCGCAGCACCAGCACGGCATATTTAATTAAGTCTGTGACAAACAGAGATCAGGTGAGCTACCAAATTAAATGTTCTTGTTCAACACAACACAGTCCAGAGGCATAAAAAAAAAAAAAAATCACTACAACAGCACAACAACAATTTACAATAATCAAAAAAAGCTAAAGGGCATCCATTCATGCATCTCTACAGCATATGATAAACATAACTGCATGATAAAAAACAAAACAAAACAATAAGTAACTAAGGAAGAAAGGAGAGATGACTGAGAGGAAGAACGCTGGGATATTTTAACATGCTTGCATTCCTTTGTTAACAACCAGAGCAGAGAACAGGAGGGGAAGTTTGGTGATGTCACACCATTCTTGGCGCCCACGGTGGGATTGAGCATGAGGCGTCTCGCATCAGGCGGTCCTTAATCTGACAACAGTGGGAGAGCCACTACAAACGCATGATGCTGCAGAAGGTGACAAAAATACTGCAGCCGTAGCTGAACACGTTGACAGATTGTACGTTTTTAAATAATTTTTTTCCGGGGGTCCTGACAAAAAAAACCTCAAGAGATCAAAGGGTCTTTTGAGTCCTGGAGGAGGTGATAGACAGGTCTCGAGAAGAACACGAGGCTGTGAGGGACTCAAGGGGAAAGGGAGTACTCTGATATGAATGTAAATCTTGTAGTATACTCTCTGAACATTGTCTTTTGATATGTGGGTGCAAGTGAGAAAGGTTGGGTTATACACGAGCAGAGGTGAGAGTCAGTGTTAAATTTAGCACAAATGCAGTGTTTCATCTCCTTTTCTCTAGCAGGCTTCACTGCTCTGGCTTTTAACATTGCAGCAATAACAAATCACATTAATAGCCTATAAGCCAAAATAATGATGACAAAGGCACAAGCAGACACCAAACGTACCTTTCGCCCTTGTCAATGAATAAAGGTATTCCCTGGCTTACAGGTGTAAGATAATTAATTCTGGAGACTGTAGACAAAGGCTTGAGAAAGGAGGGGGAAAGAGGACCTCTGGATTGCCCATAGGGACAAGTTTAGGTTAGTTGATGTGATAAAGACAATAAAATAGGGTACTCACTGGACTGGGCGGTCTTGGCTTCGATGGGCTGAGTGAAGACCCCAAGCCCCATTTCAGAGCGGGCTGCCAGGGAGAATTTATACACAGTGTCCGGCTTCAAACCTTCAACAGCGTATGAGCCGGCAGGATCGAAGGTGACGTGGATCTGAAGAGGAAACATCAAAAACACTTTCAATCTATGTGTCCTACCCACACTCCACAGGTTTATTTTAAAGTTGGAATAAAATTTCAGTTTTCTGGTTTCTAAATGCACGTTATTGCGAACAATTCATCCATGCATGTTAATATTATAATTTTTCAAGTATAACTCTAAAATGTTCCAATCTTCTCCAATCTTTTAATCCTCTTAAAGGGATAGTTCACCAAAAACAGATCGGTCTGTGCAAGAAACTGAACATTATTTACAAAATTATTACTTTTGGCAAGCGGTCCTGCATCTTTTTTACATAGGTTGCAGCATCTAGGATAAGCACAAGTAAGTTTGCCGAGGCTGTGGATTACAGGTAACAATGTTGTAAAAATACGTTCAGTTTCTTGCACAGATCGATTGTTTCGCTTCATAAGACCTCAATGTATCACCAGGAGCCAGGGATATTTATTTTGTTTTGTATGTATATGTCTTTTTTCGACTCTTAAAGTGACGGTAGCAATTGACTTGCATTATATAAATCACCAAGGACTACAGTTTCAGCTAAAAATCTTCTTTACTGTTCAAATGAAGAAAAAAAGTAACCTACAGCTTTTCCAATCAACAAACGATGACTAAGAACATCGTTTTTTTCCTTTTCAATAATCTGTTTAACTAATATGTACGTCATAATATGAAAGATCTTTCGCTACTTCTGTTTCATTGTGACTAACACATTAGTTCTGGGGCAGTGGGATGTATTGTGAGGTGGGCGAGGAAGACTTAGTCATCAAATCCAATTCACTTTCAAACATTTAATCTACCGCACTAATGATACGAACTCTGTCCTCTTCTCCTTGTATGGTGATAAGCACGCCCACTGAAGTCCACCTATGCGTGTTGTGTGTGTGTATCAGATTCAACCACAGGAAGAGAGAGATTTTGAGTGAATAAAGGTTTTCAGTTCGGTCTGTTTTCATAAAGTGTGAATTTACATTGTTCAACAAAAAAATGGAAACTGACAGAGCACATGCAGTTGTCAATGTTTTTTGTGTTTTTAGCATAACACAATTGTAGGCTATTACCTGTAGCATAACACAATTGTAGGCACATATTTTATCTTCATTTGTAAGTATCAGCTAAATTAATAAATCTACATATATATTTTTTTTCTCATTGTTTGTTCAACATTTTAAGATTATGGGGGACAAAGAAGTTGTCCACTAAAAACATGGAAACACTTTCTGGACTTTTCCTTTTTCCTTTCTGAAAACACACTGATGGCTATCATGATGAGAGTGTGCATAAGACATCTGATCTCAATGTTGATGAACCGACACCAAGAAAACAGATCCAAACGGCCCATTCTGGCATCAGTTAGAAGCACTGTCAAGTGCTGAGCATTGAAAAGTACATTCTGTTTTTGAAGCCAAAAGCACAATCTAATTCTATCAACTGACTGCAGACTTTTGCCTGCAGTCATTTTGTGAAATGTCAATTTTGGCTATCTTTCATTTGTATCCTTGGCCCACAGCAACAGCTGTAGACCACCAATATCAGGTCTGCTTGTAATTCTGAATGAATCGGGAAGGAACAAGCAGTGACATGATACCTTGTTATCCGAGTCATCCTCCCAATATAGCAGCTCATATTTAATAATGGGGTCCTGGACCGGCCACAGCCAAGTTAGCTGGATCCGCGTATCCAGCTCCGCCTCAGCCTCAAAGCTGGATGGCTGAGCAGGAACTTGAAATCAGACAGACACAGACAAGTTAGTGACAACAGATTCACAAGTATTTTTAAGGTACTGAGATGAAATAAAACATGCAAAGAAGGGCTGGGTATTGATACACATTTCCTGACTCAATTAGAATTTAATTCAATTATGATTTTGTTTTGATTCTGATTCATTTGGGTGCATTCAAGTAACAATGACAATTTTGCTTGTAAAAGAAAAGCTTAGCTATTTTTGTAAATTAAACAATGAACCTTGAAGTTTGATATATTCTGAAAATATTAACAACAGGGCCCAATCCATCCATTACGTAATATATCAACATATTCCATAACCAGAAGTAATGATAACTTGATGCTGATTCAGCAACCACTCTGAAGGATTCAGTGAGTTTATTAGAAGAATTCCTCAGACAGATTCAAATGGTAACAGAGTCTTTTTGAATTATCCATTAAAAACACATGGTTCAAATGAGTAATTTGTTCATGAATCGGACTACACTGGTTCTGTTTGATTGGATTCATGAGTTCATGATTCGGACCGCTACACTGTTCATACAATATGTTACTGCATGTGACATCATGATTGATTTTTACCCAGCCCTATGTATAAATACTGATGTATTATTCACTATTCCCAAATATTCACCTCCTTGCTGTGTCTTGACCTGCAACACATCAGATGGGGGCCCATCCCCTACAGATGTGAAGCCCAGGACACGCAGGCTATAGGTAATGTCGGTGGTCAGGCTCGAGATTGTGGTGAGACGGCTGTCGTCCGTGTTGTGTTTCTGCCAGGCACTGAGAGGAGCGTCCAGTTCAGATGTGTAGTAGATTCGATAGCCTCTAATCTGACCATTAGGTTCCTCCGGCGGTTCCCACTGCACCAACATGGTGCTGGCACTCAGCATACGTGCCTGGACGTGCAGAGGTGGGGAGGAAGGTGCCTGCTCACCCGTTCGCGTCTCAACCGGGTCACTGGGTGGCCCACGGCCGATGTTGTTGACCGCCATCACGCGGAACTCATACTCGGAATAAGGGCTGAGACCACCAATGCTGTAACGCGTGGTGGCAACACCGTCCACTTCTTGGAAGTTGGTGTCTGAGGTCTTGGCCCGGTACTGGATAATGTAGTAAGACACAGGTTCAGGGTTTCCAGAGTCCCATGTCAGGGTAACGCTCGTAGCTGTGGTTTCCGTCACGATGAGAGATGTAGGAGGCTTTGGGAGAGCTGAGGAGTAGACAATAAGAAAGGAAATTAAATGGATGACAGTTTATGTAGGCTAAGCTGCCTACACGGTACACTCCTAAAATAGAGAAAGACGTGCAATGTAAGACAGCGAGAGAAAGAAGAAAGGCCTGCATTCTGGTTATTCACAGAAAGGCAGACCGTGCCGCCTCATCATTGTGTCTTTAAGATTTGTGGCTGGACTCCAGATAAATGTCGGTGACATTCTCCAAGTCCATATTGATTGGTGAAGTGCAAAGTGCAATCAATAGAGGCAGCCACGATGACGAGGAACGAAGTCTGGCAGGGCTCGGCGTTGTCTGGTGGGACCAGCCACACTGATACAGCTCCAGACATCTGGTCTGGGTAAACACATGCTCAGAATAATCTAAAGCCTTTCATTTTCTCAGAGCCCACAGTAAAAACGCGGGAAGTCCCTAAAGCTCAGTCAACAGAGAACAAGTGTCCATGTTTTTTTTTTGTGTGCATTTGCCAGGCGTACCAAACAGCTGGTCAGAACCTTGGGGTTGCAGATAGAAAAGAACTTTTTCTGTTCTCTGACAACTTATTCAGGGTCTTGGGTAAAATAACAGTGTCTATATAATCTTTAAACCTAAGAAAATCTACTAAATGGACCTTATGTTATTAATACACGTTTTTGGTCTAAAGCCGAAAGTAGACTTTCCTTGTCTTGGAAACAGTCCAATTGACGTCATTTTCGTCATCAGCACAGTCTGCTGATGTACTGGCTTACATCAATGAAGAGTACTTTTAATGGCTTGCACACTCAACAAGATGCAAGAAGGAGCAGAACGTGGAAAATGAAGCATACCTTGGCTATTACTGCAAAAGATTCCTTCAAAAGAATCACTATTATTGTGTAGCTCACAAATGGATAGAGCGGTCATTTGAGGATCTTACCTTTGACAGAAACTTGTGCGGTTGCCTCAATCATACCGAGGGATGAGATAGCTACGCATGTGTAGTTGGTCGACTGACGGATGTTGTTGAGCTCCAGGACATTGCGCCCCACGGGCATCTCCTCATCCTTGGTGAGCTCCACATCACCAGCCATCCATTTGACGTAGGGCATGGGGGCACCTACTGCCACACAGGTGAGGTTGACACTGCCCCCTGGCATAACCTCGTGATTGGTTGGTGGGATGGAGAAACGGGGAGGCACTCTTCGTACTACCGGAACGAAGAAGAAAATGTGGTGTGAGACTCAGCATGTGTAATATTGTAGTACTTTTATGTCAACTTTTAATACAAAAACCATACACGGGGAAATCTATTGTGATTACTACATCTCTAGTGTAAATACTAGGACTATATCACTAACATGAACAAACTAACATGAAGTCGAGCTGACAGGTCAAACAAATTCCCTTCAAAGGCCGGGCTGCCACTTTTTCCATTTGTTAAAGCCTGAAGCTTAACAACTGAAGGCAGGAAGTCAATACTATGGCTCACACATATGTGCAGAAAGGGGCGATAAACCAATACATGCCGGAGGAAAGGTGAAGAAGGCATCGTAATGGTATTTCTTATAGAGTGAGACATTAAAATTCATGCCAAAGGGGAGCTTTATTAAATTGTGGATTTGAAGAAAAAAAAATCATCCTCGCTGAGAAATTGCAGGATGTAGAGTTTTCTCTGTCAGTTTATCGCCTGGTGGCACTGAGACCCTGCTCTGTTGTTGCTCAGTCCTGCCTGGATTCGGGAACCTGTCTGAGACCTTGTGGGAGACGTATTGTTCGCAGGGCCCTCTCTTTGTGAGCCTCTGATATGCAGATAAACCTGACATTAAAAGAGGTTCCCATGGAGACGAAAAGGAGCCTGCTGACACTGTGCAGAGATGGGGAGGAGAGAAGTGAACTTATCAATGTGGGGGCTGAACGGAATTCAAACCAGTCTTGACCTAAACGGACTCGAATGTGTGAGGCTCTTGCTGTATGAGGAACTAATCCACAAGGATCAGCATGAGAAAAACATCAACATTTTTAAAGGATATTCTTTTATCCATGCAAATACTAGTAATGCATTTCACTCTCTATAATGTAGTGCTCAGAATCAAAGATGGTGGTAGATACTAATGCTGAACTATTTACAAGCAGCACAAACTGGAGAGACTTTGCTCTGCTATTCTCTCAAAATAGGAGTATAAAACCACAGCACATTAAACAGACTCTTCCAATTTGTGTTAATGACCCGCTGCCTCATGTCTGTCTATGGAGAAATGGCATAGGCAATAATTGGTTTTTGCACAGGTCTTCCTGAAATTGGATTCTCGACTTCGTTCTCTCATTTTATTTTCAGATAGACACTGCGACCAAGCTTGTTATTCTCCTCATTATGTTTGCATTGTAAAGGAAAAACGATAGACTCTTGAGCATTTTTTCTTTGAATTAGGCTATGTAAAATGCAAAGTACTCCAAGTCCACTGTTGCAAAGAAATTACAGTGGCAGTAGCATGTCTAAAAAATACAAATATTCACTTTATTGATTTCCCTGGAAGTCTGACACTAACTGTGGAGATGGACATACGGTGACGATGATTTGAAGGATAAGAATGGAAATTCGGTGTGGGTAATACAACAGAAGTGTATTACTATATATATAAAAAAACAAAACAAAACAAAAACACGATGATATTTATATTATAATGTTTCAGGTAACAGGGAACAGGTTGGTTACAGGAGCCTTTATCATGAGTCAAACCATACATGCATTGTGGGATAAAATGGACACTCAAACCTGACAAAAAAAGATAAATTAAATAATTAAAAATATAATTACAGGTGATTGTTTGTCAAATTTAACGGGGAAGTTTAACAGATTAAAACTAGTTTGGACTAATTAACAATGAACTGCTATCCCTTTTATTCCAGGCTCATGCAAGTCATCTGACACAACACATTCAGCCTGATAACACAGGTTTTATAGCAGGGCAGCATAGCAGAGGGAGTGGGATTGGGATTGATAACAAGGGTCTCTGATTAAAGAGGGATCCAGATTGAGCTCTGCAAGAAGCGGTTAAGATTGAAAAAAACCAACCTCCTCGAGGGTCTAAGTGATGAGGTGAGAGTTTGACCAGGTGATATGAAGGAGATGAAATTGAAAGACAGAGACAAATGTGAGACAAGAGAACAAGGAAAAACATTTGTATAATTTCATGGTGGTTAGAAAATGCAATGGAAAACTGAATAAAGACAGAGACACACACTTAAGTTAGATTTGTATATACTCCACCATATCTCATACTGTAGGATGTTAAATGTTAAAGGTAAATACAGGCCTGTTTAAGCAATAAATTTGCTTAAACATAAATGTAAGCAATTTAGCAGTGCATGTATGATGTCTACAGGGAACACAATCACATTGATAAAGGTTAATGGTAGACATTCATTTAAGGGACTAAGTTTGGTTATAGAAAGCGGTTGTCCATCTAGTTTATAACTTTGCATGTAACTATATTTAACACTCTAAAACAAAACTGACAATCATATTTTGCTGCTGTGTGAACATGGCTTAATTACTCAACGTTACTCAATTTTAATATGCCATTTAAAAGCTGGGGTCATTATTATAAATTTTTTTTTTACTAAAATTAAAAGGATTCATTAAATTGACCAAAAGTGACAGTTAAGACATTGATAAAGTTTAAAAAATTATATTTCAAATAAGCCAAGAAATGCTTCTTCAAATCAAATTAGAATGATTTCTCAAGGATCATGTGACTAAAGATTCTGCTGAAAATTCAATACCAATAAGAATATCAAGAATAAATTACATTTACATATATATTAAAATAGAAACCAGTTCTTTTAAATTGGAATCATATTTCACAATATTACTGTTTTTACTGTATAAAATTAATGTAGCCATGTTAAGCATCTTGAGCATAGTGACTCTTCTTTCAAAAAACATTAAAAATCTTACTGACAACAAACTTTTTAAATCTTTTCTATATGGAACAAATAATGCATGGGGACCAGTTTAATTGTGAGATAAAGTTTAAAATATAAATATTATTATAAAACGTCACTGTGACATATAAAGCCTTTTCTAAGATATAGTCAATAGATAATATTAAGATATTAGTCAACGTAGAAGTTTTTTTCAACTTTTTTTTTGCTTGTTTTTAACAGACTTTCAAAAGAACAGCACAGGATGACTGACATATTATTAACATTTTCCTAACATATGTTGGAGGAGTAACTTTACTGCCATACTATACAGACAATTCAGAATGATTGAACATTTTCTGACAGCTGTCTCTGTATGCATGTGAGCATACATTTCCATATCTCCAGTGAGGCAGACAAGGCCACTGAGATCATCTAAAAGAGCCTTAGGTCATAATGTGCCACAAACTTGACACATGAAAGATGATGATGTCAGTTAAAGGCTTGTTAAGAATGCCAAGGTAACACTATACAATACAATGATGCGCATTAGCGATATTAACATTTATCTTCCTTAAATATTGAACAAAGGTAAGTGGACCCATTCACACAAGATATAATAAACAGATAGGCGGTTATGAAGTGTGCGATCACTTCGCTCTATTTGATTTGTTGTCAGTTTCAGGAGCAGAGGAAAGAGAGCAGACAGTGGTTGACAACTTTTCACTATGGAATAAGTGGCTGACAAATGAGCATTCACATATACAGCCAGTATACATGACTGTGATTCTCCCAGGTTATATAGTCTTCTGTCAGACAGATGGACAGAGCGAGAGAATGAGAGAGAGAGAGAGAGAGAGAGAGAGAGAGAGAGAGAGACAGTCATAGAGCATTCAGACAGCTCCCAGAAAAGTGCTGAGGACCAGGAAAAGGGAAGCAGCTATTGAATACATAGATCCACTGACAGGCTGGCAGTCTTAGACACCCAACTCATCTAGCGTGAGCAGATAAATGAGCGAGGACGGGCGGCTGAGGAATGGGAGCAGGATACTGTGCTGAACGCCCTTGAAGAGAAAAGTATGATTAGCCGTTTTACAGAGACGCTTTGAAAAACAAGCACCCACACCCAGTCTGTGATGGACAGGGGGATAAAGGCGACCCATTATGCACCTGTCAACTCTGAGGAAGTTAGTTGTTGGTATAGCTACAGAAGTTCCTGTTTTTGTTATTATTATTTTGGCTGTGCATGTTTCGTTGCTTTGTAGTGAAATGTGAGGTCAAGCAGACTGATTAACAAATTATAAATATTTATTTAACTCCATGGGGGATTTAAAAAAAAAAACTGTCAAGAACAAGTGTGGCTCTTCTTTCACCCCAAAATCAAAAGAAAATGACATTTTGTAAAAAGAAAATGAAGCTTATTAGGAATAGTAATAGCAATATACTATAAATGATGGGAGGTGATATACTATAAATAGTAGCATTATTTATTAATATACTATAAATAATAGCATTTATAAGCAGTAGGCTATTTCATCAATAAAAAGACAATATATAATTTAAATGCAATGTATTAGAGAATTTAATAAATAAATATAAAGACAATATAAAATTAACTTTTTTTTTTAAAGTAAATATTTAATAAATAATTGAAAATATCACAAAAGACCAAATAATAATTTATAATTCACATAATATTTTCAGAACTGCATTAAATTTAGGCTGATTATAAATAAAGTAAAAATGACCGCATTATTCTCAGCTATTAGATTCTTATGTTTAATTATCATAAAAATAATCTCAAAATGCAAAACATCTTTTACATGACACTGTTTTCAACTAAAAACGGAAAACTTTTTATGCGTTTTGGCCATTTATTTGCACGACAGTGGCGTTTTGGGGACCTGAAAACGCAAACTTTTGAAAATGGGTTTCAAAGTGCACGTTTTTTAAAACGATATCGTCTCTGTGTAAACTACAAAAACGCGAATTTGTGAAAACGATGATGTCATGTGCATGCGTATTACGTGTTCAGTCTATAGGCGAGTGGTGTTTCTGTACAAAATGACATCGCAAATACAGCGCTTTTAATAGTTTCCGTGGATCCGTGTGAACAGGGATCGTTTTGACCACGTTGTCATCTTTATGCTGAAAATGGGAAGGAAAAACGTTTCCGTTTTTAGGACATCGATGTCATGTAAACATACCCTTAAATGTTCCTACAAACAGGCTTCCTTTTTAAGGCAAAATACAATTTAACCCCTTTATACTCAATGTGTTTAGACGCCACTCATAGCAACCTCGTGTGATTCAGTCGTACGATGACGTCTGCAGTTTAATCCCATTGTATGTAACATTTTTGGCCGTTTGTTTGACAGGAAGCATGAGAAGGCTTAGTCTTCACTTCTTGCGTGACAATTACTGGGTGGCACCGTAACGTCACTAGCTGGAGGCCATACTGGCAGCCAGCCATAAGCTCCCTGTTATTACCTGCATGGAAAGAGCTGAAGGGGTTGACACTCATAACAACAGCACTCCCAGAGTTCTGTTTCACAGACAATGCCTCCACACCATTATACCTTTAAATCCACATATTAATACTGCAGGTGTCTTCCGTGGCACTAACCTTCGGTTAACCCTTTTTGTCTTTTCGCTCTCATAACAAATACTTTAAGAAATACGCATGTTTACCTGTGCTTCAGTTGCTATGAAATCAAAACAGAGTAGGGAATGTTTGTTTCTTCTCTGCACAATTTTGTTCAACAAACTTTAGTTTATCTTGGCTCTGAAATGCCAGGCAAAGTTCAACACATGTGGAAGTCAAAACAAAATTGCAACATGGTCTAAACAAAGGTGTGAAGCATTGTTGAAAAAGTTGTTTTGATAGGGGCGGCACCTGGAGCGTGTCTCTTACCTCGCACGTAGAGATTGGCGGGGGCAGAGTAGCGCGTCCCGGCGCTGTTCATAGCTACGCATTCGTACTTGCCCTGGTCTGATTCCTCGCTGTTTTCAATCTGCAGAGCTCCTGAAGAAAAAGAGAAAAAAAAACAAGGGTAAAAGTCACCTCTTTGATTTACGAACACGATTATGAATCCCCTGACGCAACTTTCCCCAACAAACCACAAACTTTCACTGCAAACAATCAGTAAACACTCCCTGTTTAAATGTCAGACCTGTTCCACTGTGTATATAGTTTATTGGCCGAGAATGCTGCCTAAGACATGCATAAAGCTGATTTTGCAGGTTGAAGGAGTCTACAGCTTAACATATTTGCCTTTCACTGTCATTAGGAAAAGCTTTCGGGATATTAATGTCATTGACTCGGAGCCAATTACACTACAGCACATGACTTTATTACTGCTGTGGCATATTTATACCAGAATAAAACATCAATAGCACACAAAACTACGCAGCCTGTCTGGTCACTATAGATAAAAACTGTGCTTCATGAGGTTACATGAGGACAATATTTAATTAGTCTTTTAACACATACACTGCTGGTCAAAACGTTGGAATAATTAAGATTTATTTGAATGTTTTTGAAATAAACCAAGGCTTATGCTCACAAATAAACTGTATTTATTTGATCAAAAATACAGTAAAAACAGTAATATTGTGAAATATTACTATCATTTAAAATAACTTTTTTTTATTTGTGATGCAAAGCTGGATTTTCAGCATCATTACTCCAGTCTACAGTGTCGCGTGATCATTCAGAAATCATACTGACTGATTTACTGCTCAAGAAACATTTCTTATTAATGTTGAACACAGTTCAGTTTTGTGGAAACTGTGATATACTATCAAAAAAAAAAAGGAAATTAATACTTTTATTCAGCAAGGATGCATTAAATTGATCAAAAGTGTTACATTATAATGTAAACATTTCTATTTCAAATAAATGCTGTTCTTATGGACTTTCTAATCAAAGAATCCTGAAAAAAATCAGCAAAATGTTTTCAACATTGATTACCTTTAATAGAAATTCTATAAAAATCCAATACAATTTATAAAAAATTAACTTTGCCATGACATTTGAAAATATATTAAAATAGAAAACAGTTATTTTATATTGTAAAAATATATTCAAAATATTACTGTTTTTACTGTATTTATAATGAAATAATGCAGCTTTGGTGAACAAAAGCATTTCAATTCCATTCCAAACTTTTGACCAGCAGTGAAGATATCACTTCAGAACACAAAAGGAGGCAAATCTCTCAATAATGTGAAACAGCATTTAGTGCGGCAGATACTTTATATCTACCCATTTTGACATGGGCAGGAACATCAAACAAAAAAATCAATCCAGGTGTCCTAACCACAGATACGGTGTTTGCTTCGACAAGACTCTGCCAGGCTCTAAATCTAGCAAAAGCACACATATTTAACTCTGGCAGTGGTGTACCACCATAGCATAGGTTATCACCTGCTGTTTACCCCTGACTACTTCCCAGCATCCCAGTGCTGCAGGGAAGAAATAACATGCACCACTAACCTTGCCCAATCTCCAAGTTCAAGGAAAACGGATTGGTGGTGTTTCCTACACTGACAAGCAGCAAATTACTAATCAATTCGGAGATTGCTCAGCACTGATTGCCATCACCCCTCAGTCCTGACAACACATCTGATTGATGGTGCCATATTGTAAAGTAAAGGGACCACAATAAAGAAAAATAATACAAAATCCCATCTAAATCAAAGGAGGAATGTGAAAATCACACTTTCATTCGCAATTATGTGAATTTAATATTTTTTTTATTTTTCTTATTTTAAAGCATGCCTTTAACATCTTTTACAGTTATAGACATAACAATTATAATCTTTTTTAACCATCAGTGCATTCAAAGTGTTCGGTATGACATGATACAGTATGTTAAACGGATAGTTCACCCCACAATAAAAATCCTAAATGATGACAGTTTTTTCATTTCTGGGAGAACTATCCCTTTATTTCAAACGGAGATGAAGTATGCCACACGGAGACATGCATTTTTGATACAAATGAATACACTGCGGGACAAACTGTGTGTCTTGATGAGGACATGGAATTGTAATGAAGAGGATACATGTCCCTTATTGATAAAGGAGATACAAAACAATGAGCTGATTGAGATGAATTGAACGCAAAGACCTGTTGTTGCGAGCCAGATAAATTAAATATCAGGCCCAAGAACACTGAGATTTCAGCCAGTAAAAATCAGCAACCACTCGGGAAACATAAGGCAGCGTCAGCTTATTTCTCCTCAAGCGAGCCAGACGTACTTCCTGATTCAAAACCTGAGGTGAGCTGGGTAACAAACAGACCTTTGTTATGCGCCGTACACTTTTCCTCTTCTTTTAGACTTCTTTTTACAGTCAAACTCCAGGGGTCCTAAGACCACTGATATTGCTAACCGAGTGAAGTAGGGTAATGGCGGATTTGTCAAGTACTCGCCTCTAGCAAGTGTGTTTCTGAAATTCATGTTTCATTCAGAACTGAGAGCGACTGTGTGATTGATCGAATGCTCCATCTTAACAATCAGGGCCGTGCCCTCATTTCCCATACATACTCATTTTAGCATAAGTAGTATGCAAATTCAATCATTTCAATTTCATTACAGCCCAACTGGAATGTGAGAGAGACACTCTGGAGATTCTAAAGACGGCCTTCAGTCTTAAAACCAAACTCGTAGCATAACTTTAATAAGACTCTGGCCTCAAAATATTTACAACAAACGCACGACACAATAACTAGCAAGAGTCCAATATCGTCCCCTCACCCAAAGTATAGTTCATCTAAAAATGAAAACTCTGTCATAATTTACTTACCCTCATGTCATTCCAAACCTGTATGAATTTGGAACATAATTCTGTGGAACAGAAAAGAGGATATTTTGAAGAATGAATTTCTATGCAGTAAACAATGAATCTCGAAAGTTCCTATCCCCATTCATTTTTACTGCATGTAAAATGGCGACCAAGACGTTCTTCAAAATCTCAAATTTTATGTTCCACTGAGGGTTTGTACATGATCATAGAATTTTCATGAATTATTCCTATAATATAAGTAAGTGAACCGCCTCCAAAATAATGCACACTTTTTTAGAAATAAATACACTACTGTTCAAAAATTGGGGGTCAACAAGATGTCTTTGAGAGAAGGCTGCATTTATTTGATCAAAAGTACAATAGAAAACATTAATATTTTGAAATATTACAATTTAAAATAACTGTTTTCTAGGTCTATGTTTTCTACTGTCTTCACGTGATCCTTCAGAAATCATTGATTCTAATATGCTGATTTGCTGCTCAAGAAACATTTATTTTTAATGAAAATGTTACCAGTTTTGCAGAATATTTTTTGTGGAAACCTTGATACATTTTTTTCCAGGATTCTTTGATGAATTGTAAATTCATATGAAATTGAAATAGAAATACTCTGTAACATTACAAATGGCCTTACTGTCACTTTTGATCAATTGAATGCATCCTTGATGAATACAATTATTAATTTCTTTCAAAAACTAAAAATTCTCACTGATCCCAAACTTTTGAACAGTAGTCTATTTCTGTTAAATTGGTTAGATATAGACATCAGAACACAGAGACAGGTTGAATGCTGGGACAAAGGTTGAATATGTACTGAACAAGCAGGAAATGACAGTGGTGGTGATGAGACGGGTAATGGAGGAGACGTTTCGTGAGACACATTCCAGCTGTCTTACCTCGTATCGGCGAACCCCCTAGGTGAAGTAAATTGAATGCAAACAAGATTGAAGAGAAGTGTTAGTAGACGAGAGAGATAGACAAAGAGAGATAAGGAAAACAAAAGGGAGGGAATCAAATGAAAGTAAGCTTAATTAAACAGAAAGGAATCAAGTTGAGCCAGACTACTGCTCTCCGAGGATTAGTTGAATGTTGGCTGTCTGGTGCAACAGAATTAGCTCAAAAAAAGAAAAAAGAAAAAGATCCGAGGGAATATTTTTCTTTGTGGTAGAATTCTGAGATAATTTAGGTGCCTGCCAAACCTGATGCTTTAAGGACAATTTGCAGAGCTTAGGGAAACAATCAATGTCTACTTATGGTTTTGTTATTTTTTGTTCACAGCATTGTTCAGAAAATCACAGGACCATGGCAGGTTAAGGCGACAAGTTTGGTGTGAGAATAGCAGAAACAGCTAGCAACAATTCTGTACACGTGAATTTAAGTCAACATGAAATGTCATTCGATAAATGATAAACGGCATTTAATTACTTGTTATTTAATAACTTGCGCGCACCATTAGCATTTTTATTAGCATTAGCTTTTAGAAAAGCCAAAGTCTTGCTTATTTCAACAGCAGCCTAAAACAATACATAAATACATATTTGGCTATTGGCAAACACAGTGGTGTACTGCTATGAATGGGAAAAACTGCAACACGCAATATGGTGGATCTAATAATGGAAGTCCCACCTTCTAAATAAAAGAGCCAATCGTCAATTGGAAATGTCATCGTGTCACTGCACATCACTGTTAGACGCTACGGTTCCCATTGAAACCTGAGATATATGCTTTTTAATGCTATTTGAGCATAAGAAACAATATACCTACAATGTCAAAATTTGCAGCCGATTAGATGTGTTTTAGCAGTTTGGCAACCAAGCAATGTGAGTTTGGCAAGCTGTTTTCAAGCCAAAAAGAGTTGGTTTTGCATGCCAGAAATATCTTTCTTGAGGTGTAGCAATTTTTTCTTGAAAGGGAAGTTACTATTGGTTAACACTGGTTAAATCAATTGCTTGTGCAGCCAGATGAAGCCAGATGAAAAGCTATAAATCATTCACCTAAGAAAGAGTTCATTTTGATTTCATGTCGACTTAAACTATCGGTCAAATCACAAGGTAAGGTTACTTCGTCATTACCAGTGTCTATCAGAAAACGCTTATCTATAAGTAAAACAGCAAACATGTCATTCAACATTCTCCTGAGGAGTAAAACGTGCAGATAAGCCAGATAAGGCTAGCTTTATTGTCATAATTTTATGTTAAGAATGTTCTAAAGGGCCATAAAGTTCTGCGCCTCATGCCGTCCAGAGATAAGATCTTTGAGGAAGCAATGTTTGGATCTTTGGTGGAATGGTGCATTTTGTTCATTTGACTTTTTGCAAGATAGAGGGATTCAGGATTCAAACTTTCAACTGTGTATTTGTAAGCTGTGTACTTAGACGCTGATGCTAGAAACTAGAGAACAAGCTCTGCTGTGACTTGCCCTCTAAATGAGGTGGATTTAGTGGAGAAGGATAAACTCTGAGTCAGTCAGGAGCTATTAATCCAGCCTGGGCAAAGTCCTGTTCATCCGTCTGATCCTAGGTCAGACCTGAGCTGTCTATCCATTAGGAAGGTCTACAATGTAAATAGAGCAGCTGATCCTCTCCGGGCCGCTCTCATATTCCCTTAAGGGGTGGCTACAATTACCCAGATCATTTGCATGTGGCTTAAGACCCATTTGATGTTATGGCCACATCAATACATTTCTCCTTCAATGGTAAGCAAACACAAATTGGCAGACCAAAGGCCTGACTTTGCACCAAAAAAAAAAAAAGCGTTTTAGTTTTAATTAGGTGGCAATATTGCATATGCATTAATTAAACTAAAAGAAACAGAGCTGTGTCGATAGGGTGTCTATATTATACATTTAGTATATTAGTTCCTGCTCCTGTGATTGTAGGACTGAAGAAGTGTGCCATCCCTACCTGAACGAAGCTGTTTAATTCGCCCGTTGCTGTTGATGTCTACAGGTAGGAAGTCCTTGAACCAAGTGATCTCCGGGTCAGGGTTCCCACTGGCGGCACAGAGCATCGTGGTTGTTCTTGTTCGCTCCACCACTTTTAGCTGAGGGCCCATGTCTATGGTAGGAAAGCCATGAGGAATCTGGTTTTCTGCAGCAAGAAAAAGAAAAACAGGTCAAGTCAGGAGTCAAAAATCTAATGATTTACCAAAATAACCATAATGATCTCAAAGATCTCTGATTGCTATAAATCAAGGGTTAGAGATGTGAGCCAGACGTAATTGTCCTGCTAAAGCAAATCCAGGACTAGTCTCATTAGTGCACTGAATCAATTCACTTCCCAGAAAAAAGCCTTCCTTTGCATTAATAAGATCAAAGCATGGCGAGACTAATCCACAGGACGTTTTTGTGTACCATTATTCTAACATGTAACACCATATGGACTCCAAGCTTTAAGTTTTAAGCTGCAAGCTTATGTTTTAATCTAAATCTTTACAAGAGTTTGAGAAGGGGCAGAGCAAAAACAATGAGAAAAGAAAATGCAAATTCAGCTACAAATAAATCCAAACATTAAAAATGATCAATACACTAGATAAACTACTAGCAAGCCAGCACTATATTGATATTCCTAATACTTTCTAGTTTTACTTTTCCACAATATCATTGCCATTTTTAAATCCAGCATGAAGACCTGAAGATGATATTCTTTATCTTCATTATTCATCATCTGAGGTTGTGAGTTATTTATGTTTAAACATAAAACGTTCATTATTAGTTTATCATAATTGTTATTCAAATTGACCGTAACTAATTATTAGTATTGTTATTGCTGTCATCATTTATTATCTTTTTCTAACAACTTCAGTCTACTGTTGTTAAATGTGCTTTATAGATAAATTACTTATATAGGTTACTTTAGGACAAGATCAAAGTTTGAAAACTTCCCCATCGACTTCCATTTTTATAATGTTCACAATTCAAAATGTAAACAACAGCAATTACATCATCAAAACACTTGCATTCTCAATTGTCACTGGTCTTCTTTCTAGCATTCATTTGAATAATGAATTGTGATTGCTCTCTTCGTTCTTATAACATTTTAACCATCTTCAGCCGCCTCTACACTGCAAAAATGGGGACGTGTTGATACTGACGTGTTGATACTGACGTGTTGATACTATTAAGTTGATATGTGCCACAGAAAGAAAACAAAACAAGTGACAACTGCAATATGCACCTGATGCGGCATTTAATTTAAGCAAAACCACAGAAATGCAAATCTAGTTGGCAAATAATACTTTGTCCTTCAATGGTTTGGAAAACACCCTTTCCACTCTGATACAGACCGAGACGCCTTTCACTATTTCTACACAAGGGAGTAACAGAGCAGATATCTCTAAGTATCAAACATTTGCATAATTAACACAAATCATATGAATAATATGAAAATGAACACTAATTATATCAGGAACCAGATAAGCAAGTGGGCAAGGCTGTAAACATACGGCTTCCAAGCACATGAAAACATAAGCAATGCTATGGCACGGTTTAAAATGATTTTTTTTTTTTTTTTCTCTTCTCAAACATTCACACAAATGTTTGGATGAAAGCCCATCATGCATAATATTCACACTTGCAATAGCAACAACATTACTGCAACACCACACTCTCTTTGATGCCAGGGTAAGCCAAAAGGCAAGGCTGAATTATTCAGTTTGAGACAATCCTCTGCATGTGACAAACATTGTAAGGCAGGGGAGCACAATCCTGTTCCTGGAGATCTACCTTCCTGAAAAGTTCAGCTCCAACCCTGATCAAACACAACAGAACCAGCTAATTAAGATCTCCAAGAACACTTGATAATTACAGACAGGTTTGTTGGATTAGGGTTGGATCTGAACTGGTAGGTACTGTAGATCTCCATGAACTGGATTGGGCACCACTGCTCTAAGGTCTACAGAACACCAAAGTCAACAGCTTTTCTTCTTATTCCAGTTAGTTCAACATTAAATCATTGAGCATCAAGCAATGCTTCTCAAAGAAACTGAATTGAAAAGCTCTCACACAAGACTATGACTTTAGGACAAAGTAAATCAGACGCATATCCACAGTGAGCAAACCTCAAAAGGGTTATTTCACGAATCACTAATCCCCTTATGAAAACATCGAAAAAGGGACTAATTTAGAAAGCGGAAAATGTTGCGTGGAATCCCAACTAGAGGGAACTTTTCAGTACAAGGTAACTTGGAATATGATGCTGTTCAAGTTATGCCTCATTAAGAAGCAAAAACACCCAGATTTTTTTTTCCAAGTCTGACCTTCAGAAACTGTTATATATCGAAGTGTACATTTTTGCCTTGGCGTGCTTGAGAGAGGTCAACTACCTGTACGAGTGTGGGCTGTATCACTATGCCGGTCCTTTTCTTTGAGCGGCTTCTGAATAAACAATTGAATACATTTTCTTGAGAAGGAAAACACAAATAGTACCTACAAAGAGTCATATAGTCAGCATGCAAACAAGGTAACAGAGCGCACAAGAACTTCTAAGAGAAAACCAACTGGGCTGTTGAAGATGTGCATTTCAGGTTCCCCTATCAGGTGTGCAAAAATAAATAAATAAATAAATAGAAAAATACAATCTCATGGTGTTTCAGGTGACAAAGTGAAGAAAAAAAAAGTATTTGAGAGCAAAATAAGTGACATACTTGCGCTATATGTTCACATATACTCGTTAAAAGTGCACCCGGTAATTTTCGTTTTTTTTTTTTTTTGTGAAAGTCGTCTTAGAATTATACTGACACATGTGGATGAAGAATCATGCATTATATTGCACTGCAGAAATGAGCTTTCAGTCATGATTCAATCATTTCATGTGCGAAAGAGTCTGATAACAGGAAGGTTACTGAGATAAATGAGTATTCAGATGGTTCATGTGACCACAACATGGCAAACACTATATGGCGGCTCATGCCTTGTAAAAGAAAACAGCTTTTTTAAGGCTACCAATGCGTCTGGAGACTTCATCTTACATACATTGTACTACTTTTTAACTACTCATCACTACCCATAACTTTTTAATGAGGAAAAATTGCTGACTGCACCTTTAAATAGGCTTCTTAATATTTAGCTTCTTAGTAAAGTTTATAATGATGACACATACTTCCTTACAAGTATAGTGAGTTTGAAAAAAAAAAAGTAAATGGTATGTGAAGGTAAAAACAATGGAGAAAAATATGGATTTATTCCACAAAAGAAAACACAGAAAAAAAAAAAAAAAAAACCCCAGATGGTTACCCTTTTGCATTTCCTAAATAAAAGCTCCATTCTCCGTCCTTGAAAGCACTTTTATCATTTACACCTCTTTACTATGCATGATGATTTAAAAAACAGAAGAAGCTCAGAAATGTGCTTTTAATACAAGTCTTGTGTGCTTGTATTGAGTCGAGCAAGGACTCCATTACTGAGATGAATAGGTAAGAGGGGAAAAAAGTCTGCAAAATGTCCCGCTCTGTCCCGAGTCTGTGCCGCATCATAGACGTGGGCGCCACAGCAGATGGCGGTTTGAATTTAAAAAGCCTGCCAACGCTAGTTTCATTGTTTCCCCGAAGCAGTTATGACAAGGTGCTTGGCTCCGATGGGGTGATACATTTGGTGGGTAATTGGGATGCCATCTTGTAAAGAGCAGAGGGAAACTTGAGAGTGGATGGAATGAGGAGGAAGTAGGAGGAACAGCTCTGAAGAAATGTTCCAGCAAATAGTCAATAGAGAGAAAGTGAACTTTAATGACAGTGTGATGTCATGTGCTGAGATTCTCTGCTTGTGTTGCAGAGTTTTATTTCACCTTTGTCTGAGAGATTACGCAACTGACTGAGGTCATGGTATACGAGAAGCAAAATTCCTGACAATTACAGACAAAGAGCACAGGCTCAAGTTTTTATGCAACGTCAACACCTTATTTGTATCACGTTACTTTAAAAATGCAGTTAAGCCTACTGGCATTTCAAAGATAGTAGCTTGACTATGATTTACAGATTCATGACTACCAAAACCACGTCTAATCTTCCAACATCATGTCCTACTTATACACTGGGTGCGGCTCTATTGTTCTTTGCTCATGAAGGGTTTTATTCACATTAGATTGCTATTTTTTGGTTAACTTTCAAACAACTCCACTGCGTTTTCCAATGCATTTAACCCGATGTAGCACACAAACACAAAAAACTACTGTAGAGTTAAAAAATAATAATAATTATCAGTTTCCACAAAAATATAATATACAAAAATATTTTTAACTGTTGTCAACATTGACAATAATAAATGTTTCAAGCACCAAATCAGCACCAAATCCAAATATATTCAAGCAGAAAAGTTATTTTAAACTGTAGTAATATTTCACACTATAACTGTTTTTACTGTATTTTTGATCAAATAAATGCAGCTTTGGTGAGCTTAAGAGACTTCTTTCAAAAATCTTATTGACTAAACTTTTGAACGATAGTGTAGAGTTGAATGACTATGCTGAAGGCATATTATGAAATTATGAAATTCTTTCTGCAGTGTATGTTCTTCAATCACTTAAGTTTCTAAGTTTAAATATGTTTCTAAGTTTAAAGTATGTTGTTTCCTATTGTTTGCTGTTTACAGTGTACACAACTTCACAAAACCATTGTTACGAGCATTTTTTTATTTGAGGTTAGAGTTGAACAATATACTGTAACAGTACTATACTTTGTTTAATTATGGTGGTGTTTAATTGCTCATGCTCCCCTATTTTTACATTTAGATGACCTTTTCATCATGTTACACTCATTTCATTTGTATAAACATTAATTTAATAACACCGTTATTAGCAAATCCCAAAATCTATATCCATCTTTCACACTATACATTATAATGTGGTGATGCCTAAGTTCAATTGTAACTGATTTTCAGATTTTAGTGTTTTTATTTTTAAATGTAGACAGACCTGTATATAACTTTATTATTAATTGGTTCTCTGTCATAACATACAAATAATCACTGGCGCACATAAACTGATGTAGGTCCTTCCATCTCTTTTAAAGCTAATAGTTAATTCCTTGTGACGACCTCCATAAACAAGTGCCATTGTAACAATAGTACCTGTGATAGTACCCAATCAAATCTCCTTCCTGAATGGGAAATCTACTGTTGCCATCCACAAACCCAGAGCGGGTATTTAATGAGACCTTACCAGAGCGATAAGACCGTGCAGGCCCTTGCAGATGGCAATCTATTGTATTTTCTCCTCGGTTGTGGAACCAGGCCAGAAGCAGCCAAGCTTTATCGATGCATGTGACCACAAAAAGGGAGCTAACAGAATAGCACACCACAAACCCATCTGTAATCAGTTTTGTGGAAAGAAAAGGAACATTGTTTTTTGAGAAGCAGTAAATTACGCTCACTGAGACTTATATTCAATGCTGTGAGCGATCAGATAACAGAAGAACAGATCGAGGCTTGAAAGTCTGATATTTACAAAACTTGAGTGCTGAAAAAAACCAACGAATGAAACTGTTGGCGAACAATGGGAGAGAACTAACTCTGTATCATTACGAAAACAGAGCAGCGATGTTGCCAAGAGAAATAACAATGGCTTTTCAGGTGGTCAGGAGTAAGTAGGACAAAATGTCCTGAAGGCAGAGAAATGGAACGGTGAACTCATCTAATGTGAACAACAAGCGCTGCCGTAAACATGGTTTAGATATGCATAGGCTGCATGTCCTCAATGCTGGGTCAGAGCAGAGAGGGACATAATACACATTACAGTCGATCCAACATGAGGAGTAGTGTAGGGGGGGTCACCGTGGGAGGATAAAGAGGGAAATGGAGGACAGTAGGGGTACATGCCAACCTCCTGCCAGCTCCAATTACCAGTGAGAATAGAGCATGGCATGTGGGGTGATGGGTCTAATCAGAACCCCGCTGAAGAGACAAGTCTCTGTCCTCAGACCCCACTGTGAAACAGCCCGAGTGCTCTCCACGTCCACGTCAGCCGGAGTTATTCTCACCCTGCACAAACACGTCGCCACAGAAGAGGATGCTCAAATAGTGATGAAGCACCGTGGGGCACTCACACCGAGAACAAGCCGTTTGTCAGAGACTGATCACGCATGTTTAGATCCAGTCTCATGAGTCTGGTGTAATGTCCATGCTATATGCTAACTGTATGTGTTTAAAGGGACAGTTCACCCTAAATGCCACATCTTTTGAAATAATATGATAGATTTAGGTGAGAAACAGAGTGAAATCAAGAACAATTTGAAGAACAACTAGTTTATAAATTGAATATAACCATTTCTCTCAGTTTCCCACAGGCCATATGGAGAACTTGTGTTTGTTACACAAAGTAAATGTAGACTTCATTGGTACTTTGGCAACCTTTTTGAAGCACCAACTTTCTTCAAAATAATTGTTTGTGTGTGTGTTCCACAGAAGGAAGAATGGTATACACTCTTAAAAAGTAAAAAATAAAAACTTTTTTTTTTTTAATCTATGGTTCCACAAAGAATCTTAAACATCCATGGAACCTTTGCATTGCACAAAAGGTTCTTTATAGTGGAAAGGGGTTCTTCAGATTATTAAATATTTCTTCACATTATAAAAAAAAAATTGTTCTTTGAAGACCTGTTCCATGAAAGGTTTTTTGGGGATCCCAAAATGGTTCTTAAATGGCATCGCTGCGAAAAACCCACTTTTGGAGCCAGTGTAAAAGAAAGACATTTTTGACTGAAATATTCCTTTAAGCATGTGGAGGTCTCAACTGTTAAAGAAGAACAAAGTTCCACAAACACATTTTAGACAGCATATCCCTCACACTGAATTTCTCTCAAGTAAGGGAACTTCTAAACTAATAGCAGTTCTTGGGAAACAAATGTCCTTGTAATTTCCAGAAAGGTGTGTATGAGAGTGATGGATGACGACAATTAAAGGGGACATCTCTTTTGATGGAGGGAGCAGAAGGGTTTCTGTAGTGATATATGACAACAGAACACCATCCATTTTACAACATCTTTTAATTTCCAGAGATCATTTCAAGTCCAGGGTTGTCATCCTCTGGAGAAAACAGGTTTTTATATTATCCAGCTTGCCAAAAAATCTGCTTCATTGGCTCAACACTGAATACATATATTCAACAAATTAGACAGATGTGTTGTCCGTTAAGAATGCAAGCACAATGCTTAGCAAATCAATCTAGAAATAGCTTACTTGTATCGTAGTTGTATCGTAGTTGTCTCTGCATATTAAACTTTCGCAAGTTTTTGCATGCATATGGAATTAAGTCAACTCTACTTAACTAAGTTAAAAGTGCCCCTATTATGGATTTTTAAAACATCCTACAAAGTTTTAAATCTGTATAAAAGTAAGTTTTATCATTTTATCAAGTAAGTATAATCATTTTTCAAACGAGTCATAAGCCGTTTCGTTGTGACGTCAAGACGAAACATTAGCATATTGCCGCCCACTTATTGCACGCGCAGACTCCTGGCAAAGCTTGAACCCCCACAAACCGGCAGCTGATTCCAGTGGATACTGGCTAGCATCATGTTGAGAAGAAGCTGTGCTCTACAATGTGAAGGGTAAAGCCAGTTGTTTTTTCACTTCCCAGGAACGAGCATGTGAAGAATCAGTGGTTAAAATTCATCTTTACCATGATATCACAGCAGTATAATCCTAAACTTTTGCTGTGTTCCCTTTATTTTACTTGCGACTGCTTCTCAAATCTCAGAGTTCAGAGTAGGATTCACAAACTGCTTGCTCTTGAAAGATGGTGTTCAAAATACTTAGTTTTGAGTTTTATATTGTGTAGGTCTCCTGCTAACTGGTTAACTCAGTTAGTTAACTCAGTCGGTTAAGCTTTCCTGTAGCTCAAACAGTTGAGCATTGGCGCTTGCAACGCCAAGGTCATGGGTTCTGATAAGAATCAAGAACTGATAATAATGTAAATGTGTACCTTGAAATGCAATGCAAGTCGCTTTGGATAAAAGCATCTGCCAAATACATACATAAAATGTAAATGTAACACATTATTACTGTCTTACTAAAATTCTTCTGCTGATCAGTTGTGGGCCACTATTACCTAAAACGGTGTCTATTAATGCAGATTGTCTGTCGTTTGCACTACTTTGAGATTAAGCATGGAGCAAGATTTGTTTTACCAACGTTTGTTACATCAGTCATTCACGCTAGAGCTCGGCTAATGTAGGCACTGTTATTGATACAGTTTCCACGTTAACCTGTTCACCGCAATAAATAAGAAAAATACTAGGTAAATAAATAAGTACAACTAAAATAATCAGTTTGTTTGATGGACATGCACTTGTTAATGCTGATGGTGAGGAATTACAGAACTTTGCAACATCTCATAATGTACCTCAAACTGAGTAGTGAATCACTGAGAAACGTCCTGCTCGAATTGTCCTTGTGATGGAGGTTCGGGTTAAATAACTAGTTCATCATCGGACATCGGTGTTTCATCATCGGACTCGCGCTCAGATTGATATGGTACAATCAACGTCATTGTTTGTTACTGTGTTTAGTTTATGGTGTAGGAAGCCTCAGGACACGCAAAGCTGACGTTGTTATGGCAATGGACAGTTTTGTTTTCGACACACATTCTGCACGCGGTAAACCAATCACAACAGACTGAGCTGTCTGGCCAATCAGAGCAGAGCAGCACGCGGAAAGGAGGGATTTAGAGAGATTGATTCATCTAAAAAGTCATTTGAGAATCACTGAAAATGTGGTGATTAGCAAACGTATATTATGAAAAAATGTAACAGTTTTGTTTTATCTTTGATGCATAGGAGACTCCAAAACAACATTAGGAAACTTTAAAATAGCATAATAGGGGCACTTTAAGTAAAATTAACAAAGAAAATAAGTAACTTTAACTTGGCCAGTAAAAGGTTGAGTAATTTCTACTTAGTTGAAGTTTCCTTCGCAATACATTTTACTCAAACGATATAACGCTGAATTTAACCACTCTTTTAAAGTGAATACCTAGAAACATCTAAGTTCATAATACAATAGATAGTGTGCAGACACATGAACACAGAGACCTCAATACTTGGTACACAATACACAATGATGGTAACATTCAATGGATCATTTTTGAGTATGAATGTGTCATTTTGAGTAGAAACTGAACTTCAACCTAACAACAAAATCAATGATAAAACAGTGCAAGTACAGCTGGAAAAAAGCTATTATTAATTATTAAACCCCAGTGCATGATGGGAACACCAGTATCAGAAAATCTGGATAGTTTTACTTCATTTTATAACGTTGATATTTATGCTTTAATTTCTAGAAGCTTGAATTGAGTACTAATATAGAATACTTTGTTTTTTGCCTGAACTAACTTTTTCATACAGAAATGACATTAGTTTCTTTTCTGTAGTATTTACTTCACCACAGAATCATTTTTATCAGTGTACTTCAACATAAAGAAATTGCACATTTACCTTCAAATTAGATTATACTCTCAATGTAGCCTCTCAATACTTACGGATAACATGCATTCTAGAGAATCAAAGCAATTACGAATGAGAGACGGCAGGCACTGTATCCGAACAAAACACCATTCATTCATGAAAGATGACATCAGTGTTAGGTGATATCAGTGACAGCCTAGATATCAGACAGCACAGAACGCTGTTTTGCCTGCAGGCTGATGTAGGAGATAACTTTTACATGCTATTATAGTTGCAATTTTGGAGACAAGACAGTGCTTTTAAGATGAAGCCAAAAAGGCAAAATATTAAGCCGTTTAGAAAAGAGCAAAAAGATATGTTACATATGTATCGCATGTGAGATAAAGTACACAAATGTACATTTCTAAAGATTTCAATTTTAAATAAATGCTATGTATCTATGTATCGAAGAAGGTATCATGGTTTCCAAAAAAATGAAATATAAATAAGCGGCAAAATAATAAGAAATATTTCTTAAGTATCAAATCAGCACATTAGAATGATTTCTGAAGAATCATGTGATACTGAAGACTGGAGTGATGATGCTAAAAATTCAGCTTTGCGGTCACATTTTTTCTTTTTTTAATTACATTTTCAAATATATTTAACAGAAACAATAGTAAACAGCTATTGTAAATTGTAATATTTCACAATATTACTGCTTTCACTGTATTTTTGATTAAATAAATGCAGCCTTATCAACCGCAAACTTTTGAATGGTATTTCAATCATGACAACTCTCAAAATAGTTTTAGCAATTTAGCATGACAATGATAATGTATTTGGTCTTGGTGGACTAGATCTGCTACACTGCTGCTGCTGCTGCATAAATAGATATTCATAAATCCCGTAGGAGATCTAGGCAGGTGGAGCTGGGGGAGGTGGAAGGTTTCAGAGGAACAAGCTGCAGGACTAGCCTACATCAAACACTGTACCAGATTATTTCGATATATTGGACAAGCAATCTCATTGTCTCAGCAATCTCAGGCCAAACAGCTATCAGCCTGCACCCTCTAGAGTTTCATGACTGAACTAGATTTATAATGTACTTTAGGCTATATAATGCATCTAATTAAGAACACTTTACTTGAAAGAGCTCATCACAAAGCATTATGGGACTGACTTATGCTGCCTACCTTGTGGAGCAGCTTTGGCCTTGGGAATGTGCTTATATGAATGTCTAGACAGGCAGTTGTTTTTAGAACAGAGTTTCAGTGTACAGCGATTTTGTAGTCGCGATGGATTTCAAGAAGGTCAGATCTCCTGGTTCATTTTAATTATGAACACTGCTAGGAATTCTTAAGGATCAAAATAAAAGCAGAAAACAGACCAAGTAAAATCAATAGTTGCCCGGTACATTCTCATCTTTAAATGGTATAATTGGCCGTGCAGATCTGCAACTTCACAGACACATGTAGTAAATAACAAAGCAGCATGTGTAAAGGTGAACCGCACCCTAGGAGTGTCGGAGTCCCGTCTGCAATATTTCAGCAGCGTGCTGTTTATCTAAGTCAGTGGCGAGGAAAGAGGTATAATGCATGCCATGACCTTTGAAATAATACACTTTTTCTTGCTGGCCAGAATATTCAGGCTGACTTCCTTCCAACAGTCACTTAATCAATGTTGGCTAGGTGCGACATTGGTCGCTCTCTCCCTCCTCTATCCGCACGAGTCTGTTTTTCTGGTTTTCCCTCTTTCCGTCTCACCCTCCTTCCTGTGTGTCCTCCAGTTTCTTGTGTCTCGGTATGATCTACAGCTCTGCCGCAGACACGTAGCTGTTATTTATGCTACAGCACACTGGTTTGTACATAACAGCAGCACATGTGTGACCCATTACCACAACCGAAGGGTGATCTGCTCACTCCAGTCAAGCGCAACGGCCCGAGTCACCTTGAGCCATGACAGCCGTGAGGAAATCACACGATCTGCTATCTGTTATAGAGCACCTTATTTAGATGTAGAGAGCTCGAACGGAACCAAGATCCTGGTCAAGTAACAAGTGTTTTTGTGTTTTATCAAAAACATTTTTTTATAAAATTAATGAATCAATATAATTGCAAATAAATCAATCAAATAAAAAGCATATAATTATAATAAATAAAAAATAATAAATAATAAATAATAAACAAACTATAAACATTTAGAAAATATCTAAAATATCCTCTTTAAAAAATGAAAATACCTGATCCCCCCTATAACAAAGCAGCGCTGACACATTCAAACACCTGTTTAGTTTCCGAAGAGTATGTTTTTTTAGTATGGCTGAAAGTTGAAAGTTACTGAGAACAGTGTAACATGAAAATGAAGCCCCCTTGGCTCTGTTCATGTGACAGCCTTTACTTATTCATTCAGTTCCTGACAGAAAAACACAGATCAAACACACAAACCTCTCTATTAGCGCATCTTCTCTTCAGGCTCTGACACTGAGCTAATCAAACTAAAGATAAAACTGACTGTATAGCTGCCACGCCTACCAAACTTTTGACAGACCGACAATCTCACGACCCGAAACGTTGCAGATAACCACAGAATTTGAACGTACATCAAAGCCTTTGAATGTCCCATACTGTTTGCATTTTTGTTTGTTTTTCCACCCCAGTTGCATACTTGAATACATTTTGCTTAAGTAAAAGATTGAATTTGAATATGTTTGGTTCATTTGCAAATGTTCCCAGATACCAGTAAAAGGAAACTGTAGATGGCGCCGGCTGATAGGTCCTTGACTCAATTTGGTAACGATCGCATCGTCATACATACTGTAGCGCAGCTGATTGGTTGCTGTTTCTTCATCGGCCAATGAGCTGCGGCTCAACGTACAAATACCGGTAGTGGCACTATCTTTTTGCAGAAAGATGACATTTAGTGAATTTACCTAATAAAAAAAAAAAAAAAATGATTAGGCAGTAAATTGATTTAAATGGAAGTTTCTGCGACAGACACGCCGAAAGGGCCTGCAAACCCTAGCTGTGTTTGTTCACTATACAACACAGCCTCTTATATTTTATTGCCTAATCAGAGAATTTCACATATTTTTACTCTCACTTTCACCTCACCTGTTCACCGGACTACATTATTCTACTTATTTTGCCTTTGAAACTGAAAGCCTATGATCATTTCACCCTGAAGCTACATTGACCAGGCTGTCGGACATACGACGACTCAAAGTGTGAACTGCTCCAATTACGCGGCTTAGTGAGCATGGCTGTCAGAGCCACAGGGCTGCTTATTCACAATTACTAGAGCAACATCAGTCAGAGAATGGCCACTCAACAGCACTACCGAAAATCTCAACACTAGCGATTTAAAGCCTGTAGCTGTGTCCGAAACTGCTCACTCATTCACTAATCCCTATATAGCGTATGGTATGTGAGTGCACTATATCCGCAAGGAGTGAATGAAATTAAGTGAGTGAATTCGGACGCTGACGTATGTGCTTTTCTCTTGTTACTTGCTTTATAAAATAATATTAATAACAATAACAATCATAATGACTTTATTTTGTAATTGTATAAAGCATACCTCCGTTGCAGCGGATGAATAGTTTCATCGATTGTATAATTGGTTTATAATGCTTAATGTGTATAATCAGTTAGAAATTGTTAGAAACTCTCACGCTCACAGATGACGTGGTCGTTGAGTGCCCTCAGGCGACCGTTATGATTACATTTGAATGTATAAGCTACCTACAGATGATTAACTAATATTTTTAAATCATCCACCAAATTATAATTTCTTCCTTACAGTTTAATGAGTTAACAGAAATGCCACAAATTATTTAAACACCTGGACGTTAGTAAAACACATTAAATTGAGTTAATGCCAAAATAATATATTTTAATACTAAAAATAATATACCTATATAATTGACCTTATTAATATAATTTCATTTCATTTTAATATGCATCTATATAATATTGCACTTTCACGTGCACTCGGTCCTCTCCGCATTAGATTTTGGGAAATAGTGCTTCAGCAAGTGTACATCGAATGTAGACTCAAAATTAGAGAGGATTGTGGGTATAAAGTAGTCAACGAATGTAGGGAATTATGTCGTTCACTCAGAATTCGGACACCACTACAAAAGCCGACACCCGATATAGTGCACTATATAGTGGATAGGGAGCGGTTTCGGACACAGCTCCTGTCACACGTCTGAGTTCACTTCCTCCAAACTAAACTGGACTGGAAGAGCTCACTATATGGACACTATATGAACACATCTGCTCTAGTGAATCGCTAGTGACTCCAATGAGATCTGGCAGCTACAAACATGTTCTGTCAGGATTAATTACTGATGTTAGTCATAATTAGGGAAAACAGCCTTTAATGTGGATTGTGCATCAAGCCGCAGGTTAAAGCTGCAACTCAAACTAGTCTTTATTCAAAATCCAGTAATTCAAATTAAGCCGCAAAGCCCTCGATAATGCAGCAGGGATGCCGATACAGACTCCAGGTGAGTGAATCCACCCAGCCATATTGCACGAGTCCTTGGGAGAGGCCGCGCTCGACAGACGCAGTTTGTATCTGTCAAACGCTCATGATCTACAGCCCTGGGCTTCAAGCCAGCAGATGGTGGGAGAAATTAAACTTGTGACACGGACCGTTGACTGAAGCCAGGGAAGCAGTTGGAGACCACACCTGTAGAGCAGAGGGGGTCTGTGTGTGTTGCGTGAGAGCGCTTCCCTGGTGTGTGCATAAGCAAATGATGCCCTTCCAGGTAAACTAAAAAGTTTTCATTCAGGGAAAAGACCTGAACTGTCATTCAACTGTCAAACACACTGTGATGTCAAATGGTGTCAGTAAATCAGGACGGTTCTGATCCAAAGTGGTCTTTGCCTGTACTTGACTAACTGGAAAAAACATTTATATCTAGTATTGTGAGGCAATGGACCCAATCGTCACCAGAGCAGGCTTCTTAAAAATACAAATAAATAAATACCAGAAACAAGTGATTGTCATGACATTTGGTTCTTTTAAAAATTCTAGAATGTGCGCAAACATTGGAATAAAACCAGAGCCTCCTAAAACAATCAGCATGTATTTTATTTTCTCTCTGCAGTGAACCAACTTTCAAGAGTGTGATTCATTGTTTCTCATGAATATTTTGCAGTGGAAAAACTCCTTTATACCCCTCCCACATATGCGCAACACATGACATGTTTCACAAACAGTGAACTGCTAAATGTATAAAGATTTAGGAGAGATAAAGACAGCAAAGCTGTTGGATGCAATACATGTGAACAAGTAATAACCTGTTTTTTCCAAAGAATCGTATAATATAATCTGATTTGATGAGAACTAAACAGTTCTGTAGTCTGAAATCTGAGAGCAAACAGGTAGCTGAGGGTAGTGAATGCAATTTGAATTGTTTTCCAATAATTGTTCATTCGCTCTTCCTTGAAATTACAAAAAGAATTGTTAATGGAATCTGAATCAGCACTAGAATCATTCCGATTCCCAAACATGTTTGGGAGAAGTTTTCTCCAAATTGCTAATTCAATATTAATTCGCTGGCAGTACGAGTAATGTTTACTAATTACACTGTTAAATATGAGAAAGACAAGAACTCCAGGAGTGCGTACCAGTAGAGCTCTTGAAAAGGATATCTAATGAGGAAACCGCATCTTCAATGTACAGAAATATTCCACTGATCCATCATTTAAAAGAATTCTTGTGGGTTCAGAGGACGATGGGAGTCTTTCCAATTCCTCTCTATGTGATACATGAAAGCATGCACGTCATCACGTCAGTCTGGCACAAGACAAGAGCACCAAATGAATAAGCCAAAAATGAGAGAGGAACTCTTTTTACCATTCGGAGGGATGGTAGGAAAAAGATCTTAGGCATATTCACCCAGAATTACACCTTCTGTTTGCGATTTAGCGGATGCTTGGAATGAAAATCATTCCACCGAACAACGCAAAAGGCACATGTAACAAACTGCTCTGCATTCCTGAACATGCTCTGAACATGACATTCAGTCTTCACTGCAGTCCATGAGTGTCAGTAATGTAAAATTTCTCTGCTATAGAGAAATGAGGAGCACAAATGGGGTGCAGCTAGACGAAGTCATTATGAATTCACACAGAGGCCCATGTTGGCATCCGCACAATGTGATTACAAGAGAGGCATGGCAAATTTTTATTCAACAGACAACAGCTGTGAGCAAATAACGCCCACAACCTTGGTGGAAGTGCAGCCTGGAAGTTGAAATGAAACCTGCTGGTATTCCACAGATTCGTCGTGTATTCTACGGCGATGAGCGAGCCCTGAAGGCATGTTAGGATGCATCAGTGGGCCTCAGAGGATAAGAACGTTCACGCTTCTAGAGCAAACAAACAAATCATAATCACAGAAGAAATCCTCTTGTAACTGCCATCTGTTTAAATTGGGATCAATTATGTTAAGTTCACAATAATTATTTAGCAATATGATTCAAGTGGCTAATTAGACAGGTAAACGCAGTGACACACATATTCCTAAGCTGTGTTCGACCTTCTAAACTCAGGTGGGAGTGATTCATGTGGCTTAAGCAAGTTCTAGCAAATTAACAAAAGTCTGTAAAATAGGTCACTCAACCTCAAGAAGTTTAACTCTATTAAGCACATAATTGCTGGTTGTCTGAGCATTGAGCAAAAAGTTCATTTTCTGCCACCCTGCAACGTTCAACCAAACCAGACCAAACGAATCAAACCGAACCAAAGCCAAACCACACAAAAAATAAAGCAAAGCAAAACACAAAGCGAAGCAACGCACAAAACAAAACACTCCATTGCTTTAAGGTTGCTTTATGTTTAACTGCTTTTTACATGGCACTCTGAAATACCATACTAGTTGGTCAATCATGCGATATGTGGTCAAATATTTTGTATAATGACTGTTGAACTCCACAACAGCTGCTTTCCTATATAGATGTGCTCACTTATTTTCTCTCGTATCACTTTGTGTTTTCTTCTTTTTCTCTCAATTTTAACATTTAATGTCCTTTTTATTCTAATTAGATGCATAAAACAAAACCCCTTTAAATCGGGAGTCCTGATGATACTGCCAGTGTTTATTTTGTGATAATGACTGGCTGACCGCATGTGAAATAGATTATGGTTCTGACTTATTATCATATTCATATACCATGCTATTTACATGGGACATTTCCAAGAAAATTAGAATGGAACTTTTGCCTAATAAAAAATAAAAAAAACACTTTACTTTTTGTATTTAAACCAGTACAAGCACCACAGTTCTGCCCTGGTTACACAGTGATAAAAATGAATGTGTTATATTTCAGCCTAATATAATTTCTATGAGCTTAAGATGAGTCGACTGCATTTCTGGCAGAGATTCCCAAGACCCTCCGAATGTACGCAGAGGACATCCTTTAGTAAGTCATTAGAGAACATCATTATCATTCAACTTCTCCTTTGTGCTGGTCTTTCAGCATTGCTGTAGGACACAAATGATGCATTGCTCGCTATGAACAATGAGCTATAAATAGAGTTCATTCTGTCCTGCAGGATCCTGTGGGCGTCCAACTTATCCACTTCACTGTGGAAAGCAGCTAAAAGAGCAAAACTGCCTGCCTTCAACATGGCACCTCTTTCTTACTGACCAGGGCCACAGGACTCTAACATTCATCAGATGTTTTCTTCATTCGAGGCTTCTAATTTCAACTAAATGGCCTTTGTCTGCTCATACACGGAGGCAAAAAATAAGATTAAAAGGGATTACACTGGGGGCACGTGTGTAATACCAAACACATGGTGCAGGGGTGGGTCAGCCGTTACTACAAGGAATTCTGAGGGATATTTTAAGATATTCATTTTAATAGTATTTGAATTGTTGACATTTCATCATGCTCTCATATTCCCAATCTTACGCTTCACTCTTATTTCTCAGCACATGACAGTATTGCTAAACATGGGGCAAGATCCAATGGCTTGCATAGAGAAATGGGTCAAGGGGGTTAACAACTTTATACTTAGACACTACTAATGACGCAAGACACTATATCGACGCTGTCGGGCAGAAACAGTATTTCCACATTTCGTCAATTTTATATCTTTTTTCATAAACCGTTACTCGATCTGTGGGTTTTGCAAATATCTAACCAATGAAAAGTATTAAAAATAGCTTATGCCTAAACCTCGTAACTCCATTAGACCTGTAAGTAAAACCTCATCTCTGCTTGTTTGCAATGCAAGTGTAAAAAAAGAACTGGTTCTTTGAATAAGTACAGCGTTTTCTTTACTCAAGAAACACTATATATAAGGCTAATATTTCACGTATTTGAGCAGCTGAGAAGAGCGTCTTAGTCTAGCATTTGCCGTTGAGTCATAGCCAATTCTGTCTTAAATAGCCAGTGTGAATCACATCATCTTCAATACCATGAGATTTTTTGACAAAATGACAGAAAAACTGAGCGCCACATAGCTACAGTAAACTTTATAACCTGTAAGTTGATGAAAACATAATGAGATACACTTACTGCCTCAGATGCAGCCATTCTAATGACAGACAAAACACCTATGTCCAAAATTCGCTGGTGAATCGGGTTGGGAATCGAAAATAGATTCCAATTCTGGAATCGGACACTTAAGGCCGGGAATCGATTCCTGTGTGTGCATTTTAATGTGGTTTTAAACCATTCAAGCGCAAGACGACGCAAAAGAGAACTCAATTTGGCACACATGTGTTGTTTTCAGTGCTGGTCACATCCAGAGTGTGTGCACAAATACAAAATTGAGTTCTCTTTCGCGTCTTTTTGCGCCCGAACACAAAATGATGTGAAAATATCCTCGCACACAGTTGGTTATGTCTAAAGTGAACATAACCAGTTGAGAATAAAAACGCATGTGTAACAGTATATTGGATCTGAGCATTAAGCCTAATAAACCTGCTGCCATCTGTGCATTCATCATAACATTAATGTTAATCAAAGAATAAAAGAAAAAGAAAATCCCTCAATGATCTCAACTGAATAACTTTTGTAACTTTAATAAGGATTCATCTATATTTAAAAAAAGAAAGAAAACTATGCAGTGTTATCTTACATTTGATTTCAATTTTTTAACTTTGTTCAGTTGTATTTATTTGTGCTATACTGCTAATTTGATTCTTTGTTTTTATTGTATTACTCACTGTTTACTTGTCTTTAATAATGTTTGAAATTTATATTAATTAGTCTAGTTTCGTACTTAGTTGTTTTTAGGCTGCTGATTTTTTACTGATAATAAATCTGAAAATGAAAAATACTTCTAAAGCATTTAAAAAATCTTAGTTAAATATTAATTTTAACATTTACCAATACATTATTAAAATCAAACATTGTATTTGTTAATATCATTTAAAGGACCTGGACTGACAAAGAACAGTTGCGTTTTTATTTACTAACATTAGCAAAGATTAATACATACTGTAAAAAATACATTGCTCAGTTGTTAGTTAATGTTAGTTAAACATCAACTAACATTAATGGGAACTATATATTTAATTTGAATAGATAACTTTTTTTTATAAAAATACTTCCACCACTTGTTGTGGCTAGTGGATTAAGCGTGGCCTGGTGGGGAGTGTTCAAATCTACCTAGGGTCATTTCACAATCCCACCCCATCTTCTCCTGTCACTTCTCCACTATTTGTCCAGTTGAAGGCAAAAACTCATGCAATAATGTATAAAAATGGTCAAACCCAGGGCCATCAAATGCCCAGTGGGACGTCTCACCTTCCAGCACAGTGAGTTTGGCGCTGGTGTTGATTTCTCCCATGCTGTTGGTGGCTGTGCACTCATAGATGGCCTCGTCCCTGTGAGTGCGCAGTGGCTGTATGCGGAGAACTGAGCCCGAACCGTCATCAAATTCAATCACCTGAGAAAGAAAGACACACACACACACCGTTAAATGTTTTTCTCTCTTCTCGTCTTAAATTTACGACAAACCCTCAGACAGATCGTATGTCTTCAAAAAGCGGTGGGTCTTTAATCACCTCCCTCTGAACTTCCAGCCAACTACTGTCTGGAGTTATTCTCCTAGAACTTTTACATATGATATGTTACAGCCTGGTGCAGAAAACCTGAATTCAGCCTGGCGTGTATGGGGCTGGAATACCTAGGACACTTAAGAGATGATACATTTAGTGTATTTAGGCTAATGTGTTCTCCTCCCAGATCTGTGTGCATTGCCTCATTTAGATCAAGAGCAGGCCTAGGCGACATGGTAGAAACAATTATATATATTATATATGATTAAATATATGTTGTAGTGCTGTCAATTGATCAACAAAATTAACTAGATTAATCGCAATTAAAAACATTTATCTTTTATATATTTATAATGTAATAATTTCACAGTTAATCTCCAAATTAATGTTGAGACAACATAAAGACAGTATATTTTAAATACTTGTTTAATGGCATATAAAGGCCAGTATCACTGATACCAATACAGCTACTGATGTCTCATAAAAATAAATTTCCCCCCAATTTCAAACATTAATTATAGCCACTCAACATTTCAGTGTAATTGAAAGCTATACATTTTTTAACATTTATTTAAGTGAACTTCAAATAATCCTCACTTAAATCCATAATAAATGTCATATTTACCTGTGTCCTTCCTACATGTCTAACAGGTAGGACATACAGAAATTGAATATCAAGTTATCAAACAGTCTGCAACTGCATAAATTATAAATTAATTATATAGACTAATCCTTATTAAAGCTACAAAAGCAGTGAGTAATTTTCTCTGTTACCTTTGTTCTTTGATTAACTTTACTGACAGACAGAATTAGTCACTTTAAGACCAGCAGCTGCTGACAGAGACGCGGATCTCACACGCGCCTCATTCTCTCACAAATATTTACATTCAAGACTTTATTTAACTCATTTAAGACTTCTCTTATGAGGATACTCGACAAAACAGACATTTTGGCATACATTTTGGCATGTTATTGTTCTTTCAAGCACAAAAGAGAACTCGATTCTGGTGCGCAATCTGCGTTGTGTGTGTGTCAGGACACAGCCAGCGCGTTCTCTTTTGCCTTATCCCGCTTGAATGGTTTAAAAGCATTTGCATGAATTAGAGCGTGATCATATAATGTAATGGTAGCCAAAGGATGACAGAAAAAACAGATGCTGCGTTAACTGCGTTAAATATTTTTTACGCGTTAAACTGAAAGAAATAATCGCATGCGTTAATGCGTTAACGTTGACAGGCCTACTATTTTGACAATATTTTACAAAACATTTATATATAAATGTTTGTTATTAGATACAAGTTGGTTTGGTTTGACATTTTTAAGTTTGACTTTTTAAATTTATTTATTATGTTTAAATTATGATTACGTATTTATTTATTTATTTATTTAATTTAAGTATTTTGTATATATTATATATTTAAATATTTATTTTTTGCTGGAATGGGTAAATAAATAACATTGACAATTTTTTTTTTTTCTGAAATTGGTCCTTTTTTTTTTTTTAAAGTGTCCAAATACTTTTTTTTATTTTTTTTTACGTTTTTAAATAAATAAATTAACAAACATTGCTCTGAAATAGGTGAAAGGTTAGTTTTTTTTTTTTTTTTTTTTTTTTTTTTTGCTGAGCTATTTTTCTTTAAGTAGCCCTGTTCCCTGTTGAAAAATATTGGGCCTTCATACTGACCCCAAACCATGAAGAGGTACATTCAGATCTCAGCTTAAACCCTAACACAGACAGAACAGGAAATGGGGCGAAGGGAATAGAGGGACAACACAGAGGGGTGTGAGGTGACTGAGGGCAACACAAAAGAATATATCAGCATAAGATTGCAAGAAGAAAAACAAGAGTGTTGTGCAAATTCATGATGATGGAAAGAAGAAAGGCATCATGATGATGTGGCATGGGAAAGACACTGACATGCTAAGGAGAGGCAGGGAAACACAGTTAGTCACCTCAAAGCGCTGGGAGCTAACTTTCTTTCCTTTCTTCATCCATGTGATCCGAGGCTTGGGCTCACCCGCTGCTTGGCACACAAAGGACGCCACTCCTCCTGAAATCCCTGTCTGGTCCTCTGGAGATTTGATGAAATTTGGCAAGCCTTGAAAAGTGAGGTGAAAAGGAGAAGAAAAAAAAATTAGTTTCTGGACTGTGGTCGCACAAAACTTTGTTAAACTAGTTATGAACAGGAACTAAGTTAACACCTGCAGCTGAGCCTGAGAGAGACTTTCACCCACAAGCCACCTAATACTTCTCAGAATGTCCCATGCTCTGTATGACAGCTTCTTCTTGACTTATTCTTATTTAAACTTTTTATTTATTTATTTTTTATTTCACAGAACATTCGCTAAAACCCTTTAAAAGTCAATGAGGCAGTCATAAGCAGCGCATTAAGACGTAGTGTCCAGACAAAAATAGTTCAACGTCTCGAGAACCCTGTGTTCCGATGCACTCCGTCTAGATCTTGAGATGTAAATTTAGCCAATTCATTTTATACTATTAATTATAAAACCAAGAACATGATAAAAGATTAACTAACTGTTCGCATTAGCCATGTTTCCACTGCCAGGCCAAAAGCGAGTGTGCTAGTGCGTGTCAGGGCCAGTCACGTTTCCACCGTCACTTCTGGGCTTGATCGGGCCTCCTTCGGGCCAACAGCCAGGGTTTTTTGGCCCAAAGAATACCTTGGACCAAAGAGGGCTTGAGGAGTTGTTATGGTCAAAGGTGTATTAGTTTATCTGAGCAGGGTCAACACCATTTCCCATGTTATCTCAACATTTAAGACATTTAAAATGTTCATTCTTTCTAAAGAAATGTGAACTAAGCATATATTTTATCAATATTTTTCTAAAAGTCATAAAAGCCATAATGGAGTTGGTCTGTGCATTCCTGTTATCACAAATGCATGGCAGCAGGCGCGACTGAATAAGTATGTGTGCTCTCTTTTTATGTGAGATCATGATACAGTATACCAGTTTGATTCAGAATTATTGATGAAGAATTATTGACGCCCAGCACGTTGTAAGCCCTGGCTCGCACTGGCCCGACAGTGGAAAAGCGGCTATTTTGTCACATTATTATTTATTTTTTTATAATTAAATCACACTTAAGTTTAAACACTGACAGCCCTGTTAAATATACATTAATTGCATACATTTAACTGTCAATAATTGTTATACAATCATAAGTGTTAAACTGACAAAATGTGTTGCTACTTTTTATAATCACACAAAATTAAAGTATTAACCTGGCAGTCCTAAAAAACACAAAATAAACACAGTCAATGTGATTCAACAGCCAAAAATAGCCTCAAGAATTAAGAAACAATGAAAACATTTCATTCTGTATTCAAAAAGAGAAATGTTGACAATGGTGTGGCTTCAACAACTAGTCGCTAAACAACATTGTTTTTTTAGTTTTTTAAAGAGGCCAGTCAGAGCACGCTGCAGCTCATGGCTTTCTGGGAGAACAGCTCACACACCCTGCGTTGTTGTCATGCATTTACAACAATGGGACAAGTTTCACCACTGCTCAAGCCAGGTAGTGAAGATAAAAACCCACATGTATCGCCTGAGTCATTTCACACATGTAATGGCTTGTTTTTAAAGACATTTGTCAGAATCACAGCTACTGAGAAACATTCTGCGGAAACAGTGGGTGATGCGGGTGAAAGGTGAATTACTAAATATTATACTAGGCGTACCACTTGCATTTTCAATTCCCTAAGCATCATTCACTAACGACTTCAGATCAGAAACCCAACCTTACTCAATCTAATAAAGCATGGATTCACATCTGTAAATACTTCACCTACATTAAATATAAAATACACAAACAAGACCCTGAAAACCACCTTTAGCCCGCTGTCTTTCCTTTTACGCAACACAACAAGATTAAATGAAATACATTTTCTCATATGTATTACCTCATTATTTCATCTGACTCCATAAATGAAAAAGGTTTTAATGATATCTGAGCATCACTAAATGTGAGCGAATGTTTGATTATTCTTTTTAACTCTTTAAGTATATTTTACCCGTTCAGATTAGGAAACCATGTCGCTCAGAGGTCCTCACGCCTTCTGTTTACACACGGGTCTCACGTTCACAAGCTCATCAGTTTTGGTCACCAAACAGAGGTAAATACCTGAGATGGTCGCATTCACGCTTACACAATCAAAGATACTTTGGTATAGCCCCCATGGAATTGCATACACTTGAATTTAAGGTAACGTTTACTTCAGGCAGAGGTATGGCCACTACTACAGATACAAGTCAACCAACTTTACTTGTCTTATAATAGCTTTGGATCGGCCATGCCGTGGTTTCCCACACACACTTATCTAAAGTAACATTAAATTAAAACAGAGGTAAGACACACCCAGATTTAGGTTGGTCAAGCAGCACTTTTGCTGCCCTAAACGGCCCTAAAAAGTAAACTACACTTGAATCAGTGCCAAATATTAGTCGTCACTAATCTGACACAGACTTGCGGTAACATACAAATCTGTTTAATTTACTTGGGAAAACAATTTCAGAATCAGTCAGAATAAAAGCAAATGTTTACAATTTAATGACCAGGTAATAGAACAATAATTCAAAATCCAATTCATAGAACAACAACAATTCAGAAATCGAGGAATTGTAGAAATATTTACCTGGCAACAAAAACTACACACAGCGATTGTGTGGGAAGTCTACCTACAGACTCCTCGAACCTTTTGCCAATTTTCCAATAATTAGATTTTGGTCCCCTATTGAGGGGTTCACAACTGTGGGATCAGAATTTGTAATTTAATGGGTTCTTGATCCCTGTAGAAGAGAATACTTAGTTACATACAGGAGGTAGTTTGAATGGAGGATCTGGGGGAGGGCACACCTTTAAGGGGCACACCACATTTCTACATATGTTATATATGTTACATATGCAAGAGAGGTCAAATGTTAATTCTCAGGAGAGCCTTTTGTTTTCTCAAGGGGTAGCCCAGACCTACTGGCACCCGCCTTACAACCCCATGATTTCTGATAATCTCGTTTAGGAGGACGACGCAAAATCCATTATCACAGTGAAACATCTCCAGTGAACCACGGGACATGTTGGTATAGATCACGGTGTCCTAGCGGGCGGTCCACGGTGGGAATCTAATCCTCTCTTAGTCAAGGGAGAGATAAATTGCAGCGGTGTGGAGACTACATGCGGTTGTACATATGATTTTCTTGGAGGGAACAAGCCAGGGGAATACGATGACATCGCAATGGTGTCCTTCCTCCTTTATACTTTTGGATCAGAAGGGGAGTGCTGAAGAAAACAAAATCAATACCTAGTTAACATTACATAGCACCTACGGGTAGGGTGGTGAAGTACTGACTAGCAGACATCACTACAGTGTGCTGGGGGTGGCTTGGTTTGCCCTTGCTCTAGGACATAACCCCCACCGGAGCTATATAAGAGAAGAAGACGCCCACAACTGTGAGGCTGTTTGTGTGTATGCACCTGTATGTGTATCCATTGTAAAATCTAAGCCAATGTGTACCACACCAGCACCCCTATGACCCACAGGAGTATTGGCTGGCCTGACATTTAAATGACATTTACGTGCTGGCTCCTCTGGAGACTGTTTTGATTGGCACCACAGAGCAATGCACGCCCTTATAAAAGCCTTTCTGGCTACTTTTATCTCCATTATACCCACACAAGAGGGTGGAAAGGAAGTTTTGGGAGCTAATGGCCTCCTCATTGCAGCCATCATGGTTAGATACTGCTAGTTTAATGGGTAAACCCCCAACAAGATTCTACAGTATACTTGCTGGGAATTCCCAAAATATGGATACTTGGGGTTGCGTGTGATTTCAAGCATGAGATTAGTGTCAGTTTGACATTCAAGGCAAGGCAAGTTTATTTATATAGCACATTTCATACACTATGGCAATTCAAAGTGCTTTATATAGAAAGGAATAAAAATAATCACAAAATAAAAGCAAGGAATATTAAAACAGTTTTTCAAAATGCTTTACATAGAAAGGAATTAAAATTTCACACTATGGCAATTCAAAGTGTTTTGCATAGAATATAGGCACGAAATAAAAGCGAGGGAAATTAAAACAGTTATAAAAGGAATTAGAGTAAAATTAATTAAAGTAGTAAAAAGATGATACATAGAAAAAAATAAACTTCTCATCTGGCAAAACACCGCTGTATCTTATTTTGCATCTTTCAATTTCCCCAATTAAGTGGTTTATGTTTCTCTCTTACCCAATTCTCAGTGCCATTTGAGTTCAGTTTAGAATCAAAAGGAAGAATACAGTGCAGTCAGTCGGACGTCCAGCGGATACTCTGAGATTTTCCCATGATGGAAAGATTCAAGAGTCCTATAACATCGGTCATGACATTTCTATTAGCGTGTGTGTGTGTGTGTGTGTGTGTGTGTGGGGGGGGGTCCCTTTGTTTACGAGTGAGGATCAGTGGGCATTAGGCCACCTGGGCACATGTTTCAAATTAAAGTACATATAAACTGCTGAGAGTTTAAGCACATGAGATGCATGAATGAATCACAAAGGTCCACAGGAAAGGCAGATAATAAGGGTCTAGAGAGAGAGATCATTTTTTCTGATATTCTCACAATTTCAACTTTGATCTTTAAGAATAGCACTTAAACTTCATATTTAGCGCTAACTTTTGGATATTTGGTTTGTATAATTATTTAACATTTACACAAAGTCAAAAAGCTGAAACTAAAACTAATTAAATTAGATTCTGCATACTGGTTATCAGACATTTGCATAAAAATTATTTGTATATTTCTATAATATAACACTTAGAATTATAGGATCACTATGTGATGTTGAAAATGTAATAACAACCTCAGAGCATTAATCTCAATACACAACCACATTTCTACATTTATTTCTGACCTGGGGAGAAAGAAAAACCTATGACTAGAAAGCCTAGTCCAGTCTAAAACAGTTTATTGTGATTTTTTATTTTTATTGTGAACAAAATTGTAAATATTTATTGGGGTGTTTATGGTAGGCTACATTCTGATTGATTTGGTAATCAAGAGGACCTTTCCAGTGGCCAGTGACATTATCTAAGGTGCTCTTGAAACATTTGTAGAGCTCTCAAAAGTCTTAAAGCTAACAGATCGACGTAGTGCAGTTGTGCCCCCAACATGTTTGTGAATTGACAGAGGAGAGGTTCAGGGCTCAGGGTTACTTGATGCTCAAAGAGACTGTTGAGAACACAGGTCATAGGAGGAGATGAGAGGGACCGGGCCCTGACCTCCCAGGTGGCTCTCCTGTCGTCCCAGTCCTTTTGTATTAACCAACTCAATAAATCCACAGGCGCTAGAACAGGTGGCCTTGGACACCTGTTGACATTTATTTTTTCTACAGACTAGAGTCATGCTTTAGACAGCAGCATGTGGCCAGTGTAAGGGGAGGACAGCAAATTCCTGATCAAGATGAAAGAACTTTACTTTTACTTGCAAACACGTTTTGCTTGCGTCTTGAGGTTACGTCAATTTTCAAGATGGGTAATTTAAGGCTTTCCCTGGAGGAGACTTGTGTTGCAAAATGCATCTGAATTTTGTTGGAATGTTTTAAGCATTTATACAGCTTTTAAGAAAAAAGGCTTTAGAGTGGAGATGACAAATGGACACCAGCAATTAGCAGCATTCCCGCTCCGCAGAAACACCCGATCCGGATTGAGTACAAGGATCAATACACAAAGCAGGGAGCCAACCATTCGTTCTCATTAATAATAGATTAGCAAGTTATCATTTTCACTTGTGCTCTGAGCGGAAATGTGTCCGATGCTATCAGCTGCGGTGGTTTTAGTGAAACTTCTCCATTAACTGGGTTTTAGACCTTTTACAGAATTTTGCTTTCAATTAACTCTACATCAAGCCAGTCATTTTGCTCTATCGGTTTAATATCTCCAGTTTCCTTTATTGACATGCACGATTCCCTCGCCAAATCCAATGCAGTGGCATCTGCGGCAAACGGGTCTGCTTGTAGGAAAAGAGACGATTGGCTGTGAAAGTTGTTTGAAATGACAACTTATCAACACTGCTTTTCCAGGCCTTGAGAGAAACGCAGAATTCAATGGGCCGAAGAATGGAAACAAACAAACGACTGGATAAGTAAGGCACTAAAAACTAAAGGAAGAACAATTCCCAGTGGGAATTCTTTCTCTAAGTGATACAGTGTTAGGCTGCTGTTGAGTGCGCCACTTTCTAATGTTATTAAATTATTTAGGAGAATGTGCAGAACACAAATTCTGAGCACAATTATGCATATCCCTCTGTGAGGAGCATTAAAGTAATGGATTTCCTCCTAAAACACTGCTGGAGAATTATCTTAAAGGGACAGTTCGGCTAAAAAACTGTTTACTCAAATTGATTACTCACCTTTGTGTCGTTCCAAACCTTTTTCAGTGAAAAAGAAATGGTGAAGGACACTCTTTAAAATATAATGAAAGTAAATGAGGCCTGAGACTGTCAAGCTTTAAAAAAACACTACCAAAGTACACTAAAAGTAGTCCATACAGCTCAAGTCCTCTGAAGTTATACAATAGTTTGGTGCGAGAGATTTAAGCTGTTACTCACAGACAATCTTGAGAGTTCATGAACAAATGTTGTGATGATGTGAACACATCAGATCTTTAAGTGAATCAAAATGATCCAGTTGTGGATTCATTCATGAATCGGACTGATATGATTCTTGATCCTGTGTCAATGATCCGATCACAGTAGTTAACAACTCACTGGAGGCGAATAATGTCAATGAATAACACCTTGCATTTTCAACACAGGCTGATTGAAAAAACATGCTTGTGGTGACATTTCTGCAATATTATATTACGTTGTTTCATGTACTTTCACAGTGAAATATCCAGTGAGTCGTGCTGAAATTGCATTTTATCTGAAGCAGATGAATGTGAATCTGGGAAAGTTTCATTATGTTGGTTGTTGTACGGATTGCAGCTGTTTCAGAAATAAAATGTTTGGTGAGTTGCTCTAAAGGGTTAATCCTCTATCGTTTTTTAAAATAATGTACCACCTACACTATAGAGCTAAAAAAGCAAACGTGAGATAATGTGTTTTCTGAAGCAACCATGCCATTTTAGCTTGCTTGTTCAAGTCTTCAAGCCCTTTTATCATAACTCGTTCCTCACGGATTCATGCACAATCACTCCAAATCACAAGTGCAAGTTTACTACATCATAAAAGCCATGCATATGGAGCTGATTATGTGATGCAAACAGCAAAATATATATATTTTTTTCCCAAAAAACACTCAATTTTTGGAGTGTTGCACGTTTTTTTCATTTTTTTTTACGAGTCTAGGTTGTAAAGGTCTTTTCATCGCAAGTTATCAAATGACTTTAGAAGACTCATACGGATTACTTTTATGATACTTTCATAATGCTTATGTGTCTTTTTTATGGCTCAATTCATTACAATTGCACAGCCAAGAGTGATCAGCACTTAATTCATAATATCTTCCTTTGTGTTCCACAGAAAAAAGTAAGTCAGAACTGACAGAAATTAAGATTAAGTAATGTTCTTACACAGGTTGGGTGGAGGGTACACATGTAGCCACTGAGGGGAAAAAATCATTTACTAAAAGCATTAGCTCAATGTTCCCTCATGTATCTTGACAAGTTGATGAAAAAAGAGCTTCCTGTTAATAGAGGTAAGCTGTATCATATGACCAGGCGGTTTAGCATTACTTCAGCCTTTAAACCGGTGCCCATCCTGGAGTCTTCAAAGCCGTGACTCATTATCTCTCTTTCCCACTGTCGACATGATATTGGATCAAAGTCGAGACGGGCAATCATGAGGAAATATCGTTACTACCTCATTATTTGGCCCTCATGATAGAACAATAGAGTTATTCTGCCTCGCAGAGAAAACCTTCCTGTTTAGACAGAGCCATCAATATTAAAACACAAACCGGCGCTAGATGCTGGTGCATTCCAGCTTGCTTCTCATAGGGCTATTGTTATGATGAGCATAGCACACTGAAAGCTTTTGCACAATAGGCAGGTGCCATCCGGGCCTCGCTTTTGGCAGAGGGACAAGAGGAATGTTTGCATGGGAATACAGATAAGTGAGCATCACGGCTGGTTTGCAGGCAGCACTAGACTGAGTACTCCATAAGACAGAAGGTATAGGAAGTTCTGGGTGACTCTGAACGCTTAGGGCAGCCAGGCACTATGAAAGATTAAGGAGCCATGAAATATCACCAGATTGGAAATATTTTGAAAGGTTAACCCAAAGTGATCGCCTGAGACCATTCTAGAAACCCTCAGGAGTCTGCGCACTGCAGGTACGCCGTTACCGGAGGGTGTAATTATGACACAAACATAAATGGTCATAAATCTGGCTGCTTTATTTGCTATGACCTGCACGTAATCTGCGTTAACCCAGCGTTTTCCTCAGAGGACTCATGTGGTGGATGGTGAGTTGCAGGAGAAATATTCTAGCCTCAGCTACAGTGGAAGCGAGTAATGAGAATTCTGCCAAAGGTTTACTTAAATTTTTCAAACAAGCTTTAAATCTCATGCCCTTTTCAACTGTTTTCCAAAAAGTTCCGGCATGGTTACTACAGTTACAAAAAAAGCTAAATAAATAAATACTTATATTATATATATATATATATATCTATATATCTATATATTACATTACATTTTATAGTAAGTGTTATAGTCATAACATATATACACACAGAGTGTTAGCTTCTCAGTTGCTTAATCTCGTGACACATGGCAAAAAGTTTCCTATATTTGACCATTTAATGAAAGTAGATGATGCATTCACAAGCACACGTAAAAACTGTAGAGTTGAGTCACGCACAAAATGTGCCGTATTTTTGTAATTCTATTAATTTAACAAACGCATAGACTACGATTAACAGCCTCGGATAGTTACAGGTCTGCTTAGGTCTGTCTTTAACAGTTTTAGTTAAAAATAAATGTCCCTATGGAGAAAATAGTTTAATTTATGACTTTTTTCCCCAACTTGATTTAGTACAGAGGCCATAAATCTGGCTGCTTTAAAATGAATTTTAATAAAATAAAATAAAAAGTAAAGCAGATGCTTAAAATGAATCGTATATATATATACACATTTTCATCTGGCTGAGATCTGAGATTTTCATCTGGCTTTCATCAAACACAATATAATTTTCGTTGATCGAGATCTGGCAGCAGAAGCACATTTTTTGGGCGAGCGATCCACGGACAGCTTACCCTGCGAATGAAATCCCCAATAGGCCAACAAACCAATGAGAACGCGGGACAGTAACGACGACACATAACAACAGCGCGTAAGCGGCAAAGCTGCTGTGAATCAGTTACATACGTATTACTAACATTTTATCATGTAAGCTTTATGGTACACCTCAAACAAAGGACTTTAAAGTAATTTAGTGTTAATACTAATCAGCGAGTCCATAAATGGCTTGGGTATGCAGAGCGTTCACAGCTTATATGGAATGCACCCACTGATATATCAATTATTTTTATTATAATATATATTTAATATTATTAATTTTAAGCATTAGATTAAAAAAGGTAATATAAATGTCAAAATCCTGTTAAAGTAAAATGTCACTAATACTGGCCAATAACCAATATATCATGCATTCATAGTTTTGAATATTCCAAGAATATTTCATACTTAAGTACCACATGTTTACCCGACACAGTCCTATCCTTTTATATTAAATGAGTGTGCATATGTACAGTTTTTGAACAGCTCTGGGACAGCTGAGAGGAGGGAGGCAGGGCGCTGTTAGAGCTGTTAGGTAAAGGGCAGCCATCACACTGGCACAGCCTGTGCCATTGACTGGCGGGTGGGCAGAAAAAGCTTAAGTGCCCCTGGGGGATGGACATGAGACAGGGATGTAGGATTGGAGAGGAGATCAGTGTCTAGATGTTGGATCAATGAGGACCCGTTATGGGTTGCGTCATCAATCACAATCAAAGCCCCTCTCACCCAAAATAACCAAACTAATCAGCTTCCCAACATAAAGGCCCCATTCACTGCTCTTACATCTTTACCTTTGCCCTTTTCTACAAGTCTGGAGTATTTAAACTTTCACACCATGTGTCAAGAGAAAATTTAATTACAGTCCTTTTGGGATCTGAACACAAATGGACCTGGACTTGACTGGGGTGTTCATTAAAATGAATTCACCGAAGCAGATCCACAACTACAAAACACTCCACGAGGCGAAATACAGGTGTGTGATATGCTAATTTGAAACAAAAGCATGTCCTTTACTTAATATTACTCTAATAAATGTATACCATTCAACTACTGTACAAATATCTTACGAATATATTGGATTCGTTTCATTTAAAAAGGAATAGGCTAGGGCATATAATACAATACAATAATACAAATTAAATAAATACACAAATAAAAAACTGAGGCGAACTATAATTTACTTTTTTGTACACGGTGCTGCGTACTACCTGACGTTAGCAGGTTCCAGCTCACCACACCCTCCCTTGGTACGGGCTACCACGCATAGTATTGCATCAGTTAGGATAGCTTCAAGTTAGCGTAGATTTATCTGTATTTAGTACAGTGGTCAGGAGGGTACGTAGGTGTAGTGTTGCTGGTTGCAACAGCACTGCTGGACGGCATAGCTTTCAGACTTGGAAATTAGGCGCCAGTGGAGCCTGAATTGTGCAACCTTTTACGCGGGATTGCTTCTCCAACGCAATAGAGGTGGAAATGGGCTTCTCCACACAGCTCGCGCTGAAAAGCGACGCAGTGCCAAACACTGCTCCTCCTGCATGGACTCCACCGCAGTGGCGTCTTGATGTGAGTGATCATATATATATATATATATATATATATATATATATATATTCACAATTTATGGTTAGGCTAAAGTTAATCCTCTTGGGTCGACAAACGCACCGGCGCATTTTGCTGGATTTTTTCCACATAGCGGCAAAATATGAATATGCCTACAGAGAGCGCGCGCCATTGACATCAACTCGATAAAACTCATCAGATGCATGTACTTCACGTTCACGCCGTCCACGTAATGGAAATGGGCTAACATAAATAGGCTATGTTGTGAAAAAATAGAGTATCCATCGCTACTGTAAAGTAAAATTAAACAAATAATAATCATTTCCTACCTATCCCTTGCTGCCACTAAAAAAAAAAAAAAAAAAAATCCCTACCGACCCATGACCTCAACTGACAATCAACCGGAACCAAACTTTTTTTTTTTATGCCTAGTCATAATTCACTCACCCTTATGTTGTTCCAATTTTATATGAATTCATATGAGTAAAGGGAGGCTTTACTTTATACTTTGAACTAAATTTAAAAAAGTAAACAGTCAGTAATAAAATAAGAACATATAAACAAATTGCAAACGATAGAACAAATAAATACAATAGAATAAAAAAACTAATTAAATATGGGTTTGAGTTTTTCAGGTGGGTCTAAATGTAGTATTAGAGAGTTCAGTTAAGAAATACTACAGAAATAAACACTGGATAGTCTTCATTGTATAAATTAAATACAGATTAATGCTTACAATTTTACAAAACAAAGTTACAAAAGTTATTCAGTCAAGAACAGAGAGTGATTTTCTCTGTCTTCTGTTCTTTGATTAACCTGACAGACACCAGCAGGAATATTAGGCTGCTGTCACTTTAAAAGTTTATGCACAGATCCAATATCCTGTTACATATCAAGCATTTTCTTTCTCAACTATTTACTTTCACCAAGAGCGTGTATTTGACCATTTGCGCGAAATAAGCCACGAAAAACAACTCAACTTGGTACTCGCAAGCTGTTTGAGAGGCAGCTTTTGAAGGAAGGACTATTGGAACCGTTTTTGATATTTCAGTATCAATATGTATAGAAATATCGACACTTTTGACAACACTAAAGATGGGTACATAATGACAGAAATGTAATATTTAGGTAAACTATCCCTTTAACCTTTCAAATCTCATAGCCTGTAGTTTGTAGGCAATACCAAATATGGGCAGTAACAGCATCGTCTAACCTGGAAACAGTCTGGCCAAGGTTTCCCAAACAGGTAATCTAATATAAATGCTCTTCAAGTTTTGTGAAATAGCCTTCTCCAACAATAAAAAAGGTTCTCAGGGGAGATTTGAAATATTCTACTCCAGGCACCATGAATTGAACATGTGGTGCATATTTCTGCAAGAATTTTGGAGAGCTGTTTAGAAGAGCAACTCACGAAAGGCAGAAGAAGATCAACACATAAAATGTGGTTCATATTGCCAGCCTGCCCAATCCTGGAGGCCTGAACAAGCCAAGTGTGTGGGTCACATTGTACAAGAACAAAGAACATTAGTCATTGACAATTATGGGGTCAGCACAAAGGGGAAGGGAAAAAGGTTATGATGGGAGTCAGTGAACGATGAGGAGAAGCCAGCTTTAATGCTGATGAGAAGCAGGGGACGTGAATTCCCCACAACAAAAATGTCATAAGCTCTCAGACGCAAGTCTGTACTAATGTGATTAGCTTCTCATGTCTGTGATTACATAAAAACGCTTTATGGATATTAACAAGCCGAAATGCCCCCACAACCCTTCTCAGATGCTGTACAGAGGCTCTTGGAGAAGATTCTTGACAATACAGCAACTTCACAATGCAGAGTGCACTCACTGTGCATGTTTTCTAACCACATAATATAGATTTGATATGACAGTGAGCCTAAAGACCACATGAAAAATCATGATTTTTATAATTGGAAGGACATACAGTCTGAAACCACTAGTGAACATAATAAAATACACTGATATTCTAAGTCTAATCAACAGAGACATTCATTTCTGTACCCATTTGTGTAAAATAATTATTACACATTAAAAACGAAAAGGGAATATAGGCATTGTAAACTACAGTATGAAAAATGGATATTCATTTTGAGATCTACTAAAGATAACATTTACTGTAACTGTGTTATTAAATACATTTTTAAATATTAATTTTAAGGGAACATTAGATGAAAAAAATAATAATAATTAATCACCCAATTGTTTTTGTTCCTCTATTGTAAGTTTGGAAAAATACACATTATATATATGTATATTACATATGTATATATAATTCCTAAATTTGCTTATTTACAGGTTTAAATTAGATTTGGAACCTTTTGGACCACACTACATGACATCTGTGATCATGTGATGCATGCTGGTCCTGCCGGCTTTAATCTTGTCTTGATGATCACAGCAGCGATATTACAAGGTGTAAGTGGCATGGGAGGGTGACACACTCATACGTATGATGGTTCAAATAGCTTTTATGGCTGTCCTTTGGTCAAGGACACTGGATGATCTTGTCATCAGATGACAGCGCTGGCCACAGCTGAGAGTTTGGGGATCTGCCTCTGGCCCTGCGATCGACCATTGTAATTAAGCTATTAATCTCACATCATTAACCCCTGCTGACCAGTCCTTTAATTCATCGCTGTGATATTGCCATTCTGCCTTACGCAAACCTTCTGCTCTCTCCATTTCTCCATTTCGCCCATCTCTTCTCTGGTGTCTGTCATTGAAGGACCACAGCTGGGAACTAACAAAATTACCTTGCAAGTGCCACTCGACTGAGGATACGGTTACTTTTAATTAAAAAGAATCAATTTCTATTCCTGTCAATTTTACTCAGTGACCATATGGACACTTGAAAACACAATCCAATTTGCCACCGACCACCCAGTCAGCCCTGCCTAGCCCGCCGGGGAAACAAAAGCTTGCTTAATTGATTTATAGAGGTGGTTTTCTACATAGCACTTCAAGATAAAATGCAAAGGGTTCTCATTTGCAAGCGTTTTTCTGCTAACAGTAGGCCATATGTGTGGGTTGTCATTTAAACACCAACAGGGTTTTATTTTGTACCGAAGAATTAGCTCAAGTGGGAGAAAAACGAAAGCTTTCACTTTAACTTTCAGATGGCATTTTTAAGGCACCTTCATTTATTGATCAAAGCCTTAAATTGTCTCAAACCTTCTTGCCATTAGAGAGCTGGGAGTGATGGGATAGAAAAAAGGATCAATATAAACCACCTCTTGCAACATATAGAGACAAATAGCATCAGAAAAAATCCACTGCAACTGGAAAATGAAAAAAGAGCAGTTTGTGAAATACAGTTAAATCAGCTAAATGCAAAAAGACTGAAGAAACTATGGTTTATACTGGGACATTTTTAGCAGCCTTCTTTAGAAATGCTTAATAAAGGCTTGTAGATTTAGAAATGCACTACACAACACTAAAAGTGTTGGCGAGTAACTTTTTTTTGTTAACAGTAGTGATGCTACTAGCTGAACTAAATTATCAATAGCATGGAGGTAGTTTGACATTTTAAAACAGAGTAGCTTTTCAAGTAACAACAAGCTTGAAGCTATTTTTCCAACAACAAAAAAATATCCTTTTTTTTTTTTTTTACAGTGGCATTAAAAAAACCTGACAGACGGATGGACGGACAGGCAAACAGAGAAAGAGATAGATGGATGGATGAATAGATGTCACTTTAAATTTCTTATATTTTGACTAAATTTAAGATATCCTATTTATCATTTAGACAGTCACTAATTAGTTTACTTCTTTCAGCTGAGAGGAAAAAACACTTCTTAAAGGACAAAATGACTGAGAAGACTTATGTAAACCCTAGATACATAGTCTGGAGGAAGCACTTATGAAGAAGACACCCATCAAGCAATTTGGGTGGCTTTAAAATTGCGCAAATGAGACATAAATACCTAAACAAGACTCGAGGAACAGCCCTCAGTCTCCTCGCAGGCGCTACTGTGCAATCTGAGTAATCTTGACTTCTTTGAGCACTCAGAATAAGAAAGTGCCTTCATTTTTCATCCGTCTGATTTAGGTAGGATCTGTTACCATGGTGATCAACGTTCAGGACGCCCCACCCTGTAGTTCTGGCTCCACTGCCCTATAATTCAGAGCGTTGCAAAACCAGTTCTTTCATGTTTAGTAACTCAACCCTCTCTGATTACAGACAACAACACAAAAAAGACCATTTGTGGTAGTCAATATTTAACCTTACCTCTATTTATAGAGTTTTATTTGTTTGAACCATCTTCAAAAAGTATTTATACCAAAATAATGTCACCGTAGAGCAGTATCACACTAGGATATTAGTGTCTGAAACCTGGAGACCTGTTCTCAAATCATCAACAGCCCCCCTGCAGCCGCATGTGATGACACTAATGAGGGTGCTGTGTTAATGTGCTAGACACAAACATGCAGAAAACTGAACGAAAGACATGAAGCCCATGGCAGCAATGAGCAAAATGCTGTAATGTTTATTCACAATGTGACAATGTGAAGTCAACATGAAACAGTATTCATAACCAATTTTAATTCTGTAAGGTGATGTCTTTCACAGAGATGCTGTTATAATAAATTAAAGCCAATAATTATGTTCATGTTATTGGCGAAAACTGATAAATGGTCGTTATTAAAATTCTACACTATTCTTGTCTAAATGAATTAAAAATAAAACACTATAAAATAAAAAAATGTTAAATGCTACCAGTAAATTTAGGCATCACAACATTATGATGTACAGTATAATAATTCATTTTGAGGCAAAAGATTACATTTAATGGTTTTATTAAACTATCAGTTCTTAAAGATTAACTTTAAGTGATCTTTAGATGACGGAAAAGGTCATCTTAATGTAAAAATAGGCCAAATGGGCATGAAAAAATAAATATCTAATATCTGCCGAGACCGATACTGATAATTAATAATAATTAAAAAAAACAGTAATATTGACAAATGGTCACTGTATTTCAGTGTAAAACAGGAAAATCAAGGAGGGGGGAAAAAAGGAGGATAAAGGCGCAGTCATATTAGTGATACATCAGCAAAATTGCACAGGCAAAGTAGATTCATTGTCCATTGTCAATAGGAGCACAAAGCACCTCTTACTCAGAGGACTCTTCCAAAACAAGCAGCTTTATATTGGTAGATTCAATCGAATTTTCCGATTCCTATTGACATGACTGCATTTTGCTTGCGTAATTTCACAGTTAAAAAGTAAATGTTACTGCACCTTAGTTCACCCATGAGCCAGTTCTGTACTCTCTATTGACAGCTAAGCTTATATGATGAACAGATGATGAATTTAGGCTTTTATTCACATATAAACATTGATCAGCTAACATAAACAGACGCTTAACCGTACCTGTGTGACAAACCTCATTGGTTCTGTGAATGGCAAGTAATTAATGACAGAATTTTCATTTTTGAACTAACCGTTTAAGACTTTATTTTAACTATCGGGAAGTTACATTGACATTTATATTATATTTTGAGAAATGATTATGGACACAACCTTTTTTTCTTAGGCATAAAGTGCAAACATGCATAAAAAGTCAATTTTGATTGCATGTTGAGTTTAAATTTAAATTTGGAAAAGAAAAACTGATTTGATGACGTTTTGGATTCTAAATACTCGAAATAGGGATTCTTCAAATTTCTTGAAATATAGTTACAGTTCCTTTACATCAGAGATGAAAAAGCAAGATTTTGAATCACAAAGGCTTAGCGACTTTGAGAGTGGCAAAAGGAGTCAAGAGAAGAAGCTTCAAGGTTACTCTTATACAAGCCCTGCCTCTGAACAACAGAAAGATTTAAAGGTTAAACGCAGCAAGTGAAAAAGAAAGACAGCGAGTGAGCCAGTGCGAGAGAGAGAGAGAGAGAGAGAGAGAGAGAGAGAGAGGCCTAATGGAATTACAGCAGCCTTGTGACAGCGGTGCAGATGGGTCACATGGTGAATTAAATGGCTCTCTGACCCATGCCAGAACTGAGCCTTGGCCTCAGCTCGACCCGTGGCACCCGCAACATTGCCATGTCACTCACGGTGCATCTCAGTGATCCGCACACTCATTCACAAGGACAATGAAGCGGAGGGGCTCATGAGAACTGCCTTCTGATCCACGGCTACATAGAAATGCATCGCTCATCTAAGCGTATCTAAGGAAAGTTCAGGTGAACAGACCAGTGGTTAGCGACGAATGTTTTCTTTGAATTTAGGGTTCATTTCGTGCCAAGCGTGTGAAGTATTAGTGTGTTCACTCATGCCTGCAAACAATTCCACAATGCGACGCACTTCCAATTTCACAAGGTACAGGAAAAGGCACAGGAAAAAAAATGACTAGTCAGCTGGAGTGTTGTACTTACTGTCCGCCTGAGAGGAGAATTGCACGCAGCTCAGCAGTAGCAGTAGAGGAAGCCCAACGGGCAGGAGGGGCACGGACATGCAAATATTAGGCACCATGTTCCAGGTTGGCACTGCTCCCCCTCGATCACCGCTCTGCTCTCGCAGCTCTCACGCAATCATAGACTAAAACCTGCGGAACACAGAGACAAGCACGCGTTAGCATTCGATTCAAGGTAGGACAACGAAGCATTTAGACATTACAGGTATGATGAATTGAGCGATCTGCCAAGGGGCAACAGGGTTAATGAGGAAAGCAAATGCTCTTTTATCAAAGTAAACAAAACCCATAATCTGCTGCCGGTTAGCTAAATATCAAAAGGACGGAAGAGAATTGGGAATTCCCAATAACCGGCCGCCGCTAAAGGTGCCCATTAAGTGGCTCTACACAGATGGCTCCGGATCTTCTGAAGTGTGGCGGTATTACTGTATAGCCATACACACAGTTCCCTAAGGATGAAAGCTGGTTTAAATCAGTGCTCACAATATTAGAGGACTAGGAAACTGCCAGAATATGGGGGAAGTTGTGTTGAAACTGCAGTTTGACACATTTCAAGTAATTAAACTTGTCAAGCTAACATTTTGATAAACTACACTAGGGGATACTGGCAAAAAGTAGCTAAATACATTGACAGACAATATGTTATAGGTCATTATAATATATATTAAACATGATTTTTGAATGTACAGTAAAGTGCTTGGGATTAAATGTTTTATGTTGATGAAAATGAGGCTGTGATCCTAGCAATGCTCTATAGCATTTGCTATAATGCTATAAATAAAGGTCCTTGGATCACATGTAACTCTCATCTTTCAAAACAGTTTTGGGGAGTTTTTGTCTACTGAGAGCTTTTTTGGAAAGATATTTCATTAGTTGAACAATTGGCAAAAATTATATATGGCGCTACCCTGAAAAAAAGGTCTATAAATGTATAAATATAAACTTAAGTTAATGCTAAATACAATAACAAAAAAGTGCTGAATCTTCAAAAGGCAACTATAATCAGAGCAAATATTTATTTTAAGTAAAATGGCAATATTTTTAAGGACACTAGTAAGTGACGACTACTGAGAACTAGACATTTTTGAAAACAAAGCTACATTTTTTAAACATTCTCGGACATCTGAATGAACCAATTTGCTGAATCAAATGATTCCATGAACTTCCAACACAACTTGAAAAAGGACAGCATGTTTGATTATTATCTCAGATCAACTTCTGAATAAAAACAGCAATGCAGCATTTTTTTTTTGTTTATGCTACACTGCTAGCCTACTTGTTGGAAAAATTAGCTTGTTACTTGACTGGCTACATTATTTTGAAAACAGCTGAGCTATTGTTACACTGCTGAAAAACAGTAAGGGAGTGAAAAGGGAGTAGTTAAGTGAGTAACAACATAATGCAGTAGCATAACGTTCAAAATAATGTAACCAGTATAGTAAAAGAGTGGATAACTAAAAGTAGCAATGCTGCTAATGTAGCAACATGGCTAGTTGTGCTTTCCCTAACAGTCTTATCGGTGTAAAACTTTCTATTAAACAACCCAGCTTGGGCCTTTCAGCAGAGACGGTGTGGGGCAACTACACCCTCCTGACCATTTCAAGTCCAGTGCAACTCCAACTCTCACTTCTAATGAACACAAAAGAAGATATTTTGAAGAACGTCAGCAACCAAACAGTTGATGGGTATCATCGACTTCAAAAGTATTTTCTTTTTTATACTTTGGAAGTCAATGGGGTCCATCAACTGTTTGGTTACCCATATTCTTCAAAATATCTTCTTTTGTGTTCAGCAGAAGAAAGAAATTCATACAGGTTTGGAACAACTTGAGGGTGAGTTTTTACATTTTTGGGTGAACTGTCCCTTTAAGTGGATCAAAAAAGTACTCTAAAGTTCAGCTAATTGGATTTATTACACATACATATACTGTATATCCAGCAGTATATATTATTGCAATTAGCATGCAATAAAGTGCCTGAAAACATTACATTCAGTTCACACTTAAGTAAAACCTTAAAGTATATTATTTGTGTAAGGTAAAGTTTAGTCTTTTTCATTAGGGACACTAAACGTAAACCCTACGTCTGCCACTTTGACGTCAACGTGCTCACTCGTCTGATCTCGTCCGTTTAAAATTTTTGTTCCACAGTGTGAGAGGTCTGCGATTTTAATAAGCAAGAATGTGAACGAGACACAAACAAAGGCTTCAATATCTCACAAGGTGAGAAATGCTCCATACACCTGAGGAGGTGTTGACTAGCCAATTACCAACAAGCTGATTTCGGATGCACGTTGGATGCGTGAAGATACGCCTGGCTGCCGTGTTTGTGAGATGGTGCCAAAAGAAACAATGAACAAACAGATCCTAACAGGGAGGCGTTAAAAAAAGTGTGTTTATTTTTTCTATCTAAAAGGCTTTTTGTTAATCTTTCTTGACAAGAGGTTTTGTGTGCTAAAATAACAAGAGACGGCGTGCATGTTGAGTCATAGCTCGGTTATACCAAAACACCTAAAGGGGTTTTAGTACCGCGGCAATCGTTTTCGTAATAAGCCTTTACTACCTTTGGAGGCATATCAAATAAGAGCAGTTGATTAGGTCACCAATAGAGAGGGGAAAATGAGACAAGCATTACGCTTCGAGCATGACCTACATTTTGAAAACACTGCAAGGATTAGCCAACTGATCCATTTTTTTTAATACATACTCTAAGTCAAAAACCAAACATTTAAAACCTGCCTGCCAATCACCAAGCTCTCGCACCATGCCTGACTTGTTTGTTCAGGCCGGGGTTACGAAGAGAATGGGTAAATAAACCGATAACAGCACAATAGCACAGAAAATGTACACATCAGGTGAGATTTACCCAAGGAGCAGGGATATTGAGCAATAAACTCAAATCAAACAGTCATCAACCTCATAACTTTTGAGAAGTCACGGTTTCGTTTTTGAAAAATAGGCTGCTAGGCGTACATTACTCAAATGCATTGTGCTTTTAGCATGAATACAGAGGATTATTGAGGATTATGATATGAATAAGGATCATCATTGAACAAATGGCAAAATTGCATTTGTAGTTATTCATGTGCATCTTGTATCACGTGAGATCACATAAATCCTGACATTTATGTTCAAATGCTTTAACATTCAGGTAGCTTTATCAAAAACGTGTATTGGGCAGAAGTATACAGGCAGCTGAAGGCAAGAGGACAAAAATGCACACAATTGCGAGGACGTTTAAGACAAAAAGAGTCACATTTTATCCCAAAAATAAAAGAAATAATAAAATAAAATGTTTGTTTTTTTTCATAAAGTAAACGAAGCATATTTTAAGAACATTCTTTTTTTTTTTTTCATTATGGAATTATTGTCATGACAATTAAGCACATATCTCCCATCAAATTCTCATTACTGTAATGCATTACTAATAATAAATTAAAATCCATTTCTCATAAAAGTCATAAAAGTCATCCTGTGCAGACAAAAACCTTTTTGTTTAATTCAAATCAGCATAATGCAGTTCAACAAACACTACCAAGGTGTACACTTACTAATTTAAGATTTTTTTGTACAATTTAATACTTTGTTTTCCAATTATTCCTGTGATGGTGAAGCTAAATTTTCAGCATCATTACTCCAGTCTTCAGTGTCACATGATCCTTCAGAAATCATTCTAATATGCCGATTTGGTGCTCAAGTAACATCATGCAAAAAAAGTAAAGTAGTAAAAACATAGTAAAGACATAACCCTACAGATCAAACTGACTAGCGACTATACATTGTGAGTGACATGCTAAAATGGCATCTTAACTAAGTGAAGATTCATTACTCCTGCCTTTACAGACGGTCCCATCAGTGTGAAAGCCCCAGGAATCTTGTCTTAAGCCCACTGTGTTCCTAGCATCAAAGATAAATAAACACTTCTCTCCTTGTCACTCTTTAGGCACATCTCCTTTCAACCACTCCGGCGCCAGTGATTGCTTTTCCCTTAATGGCCCATTCAGAGATAAAGACAACAGGAGAATCTATGGCAGGGCCTTGTGTAGACAACCTTATTGACGTCTTTAGGGAAGATAAAGCTGAGTCCTTCCCACAAGACCTGTGTTAGAGAAAATTGTCCAACACCATAAACAGCACAGGCCATGGCTCCCGACATGAGCCTGTCTGTGCTTTGACTATAATGCTGATGTTCAAGCTTAATATTTCTTACTTTGACAAGTTTATAAAACATATGATCCAAGAGCAAGTCCGAGATAACTTTGAGAGCGAACATAAGAGGGTAAAACTCTGATGAAATCAAATAAAAGTGGAAGGTAAGCAAATTACTTGGTGCTACACTTCATGTGGGAGACAGTTTCTCTTCACTGAGTTCTGTTCTGCAAAATAACAACAACATGCTCAACTTTGGCTTATAACAACCTTTTGTGCTCAGCTCACAAGCTTCCCGATAAACAATTATTATCATTAATAAAGTGGTAACTTTAAATCAATTTAAAAATAGCAAAGCAAAACAAATGTCCATTTTATGAAGAAAATGCTTGTGCCAAAACACACCACCAAAATGCTTCAGGATGGTTGCCATGGTATTGCCATGTCGATGCTAGGGTGTTCTGGATGATTGCTATAGTGGCCCAAGTGAAAAATAAATAATTCCAACATTCAGCAGAATTCTGGGTCACTCATTCCATTGTTAGATGGATATATAGATGATAAATGTATAAATTATTACAAATTTTGCTAGTTTTATTTTTGGTAGAGAATTCTACTATCAGTTTCGAACAAAATAATTGATCATATTACCTGGATGCCTGGTATTACCTGGTTTATTTAGCAAGACCAAGACTAGAATATTTCCAGATTAATTGGCCCATCGTGCTTGACATTTAAACTTCCACTGAGTGTTTATATAAGTTCTTTGTTTATATTAAAGCATTACATTAAGCATGGAGTACAGTGAGATGGAATGTAATATGACTCATATGAAATATGCATAGGCCTGAGGTATTGATACGGCAGTAGTACACGTGAGGCGTAAACAGAAGAGCCAGCTTTAAGTGAGCGAATGACCAAACGTTCCCTCAGACCTTTCTGTCATGGCGTGAGCCTGAAATCACATTTGACTCATAGATGGATGGCATCAGATGTGGTGACAGCTCACTCATTTATTCAGTCTAAACGCCAATAAAATGAAGCAAAAGCTCTCTGAATAAGACATAACCAGGAGATTTACTGTCACATTCTGAAGATAACCAAAAGGCTTCTCATTCCTTCCTGCAGCCACAAATCAATCGCCAAGTTATTCAACAGAAATGAGATGTACTACTACACACACAGCAAAACACTGAGGAAACGCTTCATGTGAAATTCTCTGTTGAGTTATTACTAATCTTGCAGCATAAAGCAAAGGTGTAAATATATTGTGCAAAGAGAGAGACATTTTTATTAAATTTGTTATCTAATGACAATGCTAAATATGACCCAGATACTGCACACGAACTCACATTGACTTGAATAGGACAGACAGTGATACAGGTGATAATTACTGAAGACTATTGTAAGAAAAAGAAACAAATATGGACAAAAAGTTGGTCCTGGCCAACACTTCAACCTCCAATTACCTCTTTAAAAAAATGCATATATTCCAAGAGACAAAGAAATAACTGCATAGTTGATGTACAACAGGTTATATTTGCTGAAGACTGCAAAGAATTTAGCGGATTATAAACCTGGAGTCGAACACAAAGCGATCTAAATCAAAGCTGACAGAACTACGAACACGACAAAGAAACAGAATGCCTCTGAATCCCCCACAGCCTGCTAAGTTTACCCTCAGCATCGGCACCGGTGCTCAATCCACACACAAACAAACAAAAGACATGTCAACAGAGACCTGTGACAGCTGAATCAATACTGCCTGAGACTGGATAAGCACATCTTGACAATGAAACACTTCATTAGAACAAAATACCTCTTAAATATGGAATCTGGCATTTAAAAAAAAAAATTTCATGTGAAAGCAGTGAATTTCACAAAATCTGTCAAAAACATGTCTGGGCTCATATTTCAAACCAAAATCAACCGAAAGTAAAAAAAATTAAAAAAAAAAAAAAAATATATATATATATATATATATATATATATATATATATATATATATACATATATATATACATACAGCTGTCACAGTATATATATATATATATATATATATATATATATACAGTATATATACAGTGCAATGCATAAGTGAATACACCCATGCTAAAGTTGACTAAAAAGAGGAATAAAAAATCATATTTTGGAAATTGAACTTAATGCCTTAATTTAAAAATCTGCATCCTGATAAAGTTCCCTTGGCCTTTGGAATTAAAATAGCCCCACATCATCACATAGCCTTCACCATACCTAGAGATTGGCATGGTTTTATTTCAGTTAGCCTAATAGCTAGTTTGATTTGCATTGAGAGATGATCTTATGGAAAGTACCCCATGCCAATCTCTAGGTATGGTGAAGGCTATGTGATGATGTGGGGCTAGTTTAATTCCAAAGGCCAAGGGAACTTTATCAGGATGCATAGTATCCTAAAATGTATTTTTTTAAAATACTTAAAAATAAAAATCTGCCTGCCTCTATGGGAATTTAACATAGGGGTGTACTCACTTATGCACCATGTATTTTAAGGAAGAACATTTATTTATTTACGATACATTATTCATTCACAAAGAAAATTGGTGTCCTTAAAGGTTGGATTTTTCCTAATTTTTTAAATTAAGGCATTAAGTTCAATTTCCAAAATATGATTTTTTATTCCTCTTTTTAGTCAACTTTAGCATGGGTGTATTCACTTATGCATTGCACTGTATATATATATATAAAAAAATATAATAATAATAATAATAATAATATATATATATATATATATATCTTTTAAACAATTAAGCTTATTTTCAGGAACATTAAAATAACGTGCATTTTGACAATTTTGAGGACAGTTATGCATACATACCTATACATGTATATATATATATATACAAAACTCAAAAGTCAAGCTTCCACAGTGGTAGTGAGATCATTTTTATGAGAAAACTCAATGTAAAACCTATAAAAATAAACTTAATATACCTAAAAATAGACTTAATTTTCTTAATGCAAAATAAATAAAAAATCTTTTGATTTGATTTGAGCAATGTGACTTGGACATGTTTTCATTAGACACACCCAGACGTTTGTCATTGGCCAAAGGTCCAAGCTGTCTGATCAATGTATTACAAAATCCCTTGAACTAAACCAGTCATTAAAGGAGATTATAAAACCTTCAAGCACTAGCACTAACACTAGAAAGATATATTTTACTTGTGAAGAATCATCAGTTCCAAGTCCTCCATCACTGTTGAAGACGCAGCATGAGAGCGAGAGCTGGAAAGTCAAACTGCAATCTGAAAACTTAAGATCCAATCAATCTTCAGACAAGTGACTCCTAAAGAGAGCACTAGAACCTGGAATAAGGTCTGATGTTAGCAACTATAAATGCAGGTGACTTTCTTGAAGACTAGTCCAGATCTGAAACACAACCCTTTGTAGAGACTCGGGTGGGGCAAGAATTTGGTTCACAATGCTGCTTTTCTGGTCACGGGTTTGTGAAAAAATGCTCTTGATAATGTGTAAACTTCCACTCCTTGGCTGGAAAGGATGCAAGACCCATTGTTTCCTGAGAGTGTAAGTCCTTCTCCGCGTTAAGACAAAGATGGTATTAACTGTAGGAGGCCTGCTAGCATACACTGCACCAATTTTCAAAAGGGGGAACATTCTGAAGGATGAAAACAAGAGGTTCGCCCTGGGAATACAGGTTAACCTGGGAGTCATTATCTCCTCTAATTATGCAGTAAATAAGGCAAACGAGATTTCACAGGTACAACTCATCCATTTACACAGCTGGATATGAAGATCAGGCAGTGGAGAAACACCTTATCTGGTTTTAGGTTAGCTCAAGGACTCGCAAACAAGCAAATCTCATGATTCAACCGCCATTCATCCCGAAAACTACGCCAAATTTCTGCTTCCTGCCGTGCAAGTCCTACAGGTGTGGGTAAGCTGCGGTCTCATCTCACTGTGGGGTCTGCTGTCTCTCTCCGTTTCCGTCCCTCGGCTACACAACAGACAGCTGTGGCAGATGGAGCCATATCCCTATCGGTCTCGTGAGGCTCCGGATTTTAAAATGTAAAAGAACAAGCTGCGATGGGGAGGAAGAGGCAATGTCACAAGGCAGCAGACGTCAGGGACGGCTGCCATGAGTGCACAAGGCTAATTCAAGCACTAACAGACTTCCCGTCCAAGACAAACCAACAAACCGCAGGCCGGCGAGGAGGCAAGTGGCTGCTTCTTGAACACGTCTGTAACCAGGGGACAGAATTTAAATGAGGCCCGGCTTCCAAGAACCAGGCAGATCAGACTTGATATGGGTTATTAGCTGCCTTTCTGAAGAGAATCCAACATAGAGGCAAGCTGGGCAACTCTTAGCATTCAGGGATGAATCATCCAAACCTGTAGTGTTGCTTCCAACCAGTAAGAGCGACAGGTAAGGGAACGTGTTCTATTCCCTCTTTTCAGGCGGAGGAAGATATTAGTTTCTTTCAAACTTGGCGATGGTTTTAACTAACAGGCAGTGCACAGCGAAGCTGAGAGGAAGAAGAGAAGGATTAGCCTGATAGTTGCTTTTCACTGAAACTCTCCACAGCATAAAGGGTTTCTCTGACAGCTTGTGACTCACTTTGACCGCGACAGGCAAATTACCCAGGGTTTCACTTGAAAGGAGCAAGATCAAAAGAGCCACCATGGCCTCGTCTCCAAAGCAGAGTCAATGTGCTTTTCTGCAAAATGGGTTTATACTACCACTGTTTCCCTCACGTTAGAGCTGAAGGACCGCTTTGAGACAAAAGGCAAAACCTCGCACTCAAAATATAATACGTTTTAAAATTATACCTAAAGGACAACCTGCCAATTGTATTTTAGCTGATGTACTTTAACAAAACCAAGTGACTGGGGAACAAGAGTATGGGAGGAGATCAATCAATATACCAATAAAACGTGCACTCTGTTGACAAGATAGGCCACTAAACCACAAACACTTTGAGGTCCATACATTAGGGATGGGACACAATGGTCAACTACTGAATTTGCCCTAAAAATAACCAGTTGAATAACCCTAGATTTTTTTAAGTTAAATTTACTTCAGTTAGATATTTTACTGCTGCTGCCGTGTTTTCCCACACGTGTCGCTGCTTTCACAGTTTTTTAAGCATCCCGACCACTGCTCCTCAAATTAAAAAATACTTTTAAAATGTCTTAAGACCACTGAATTCTACCCATTCCACATTGTCTAGCTCAAATCCAGCAACTAGGTTATTCTGCAGAGTTTAGCTCCAATCCTAATTAAACACACCTGAACCAGCTAATCAAGGGCTCCTGGCATACTAGAAAATTCACTGGCACTCCAGGAGCAGGATTGGACACCCCTGATCTAACAGTTTGTGAAAGTAAAATTGTGTCTTATTTAAAGGCCCACTGAGAAAAAAATTCCAACTGGGGTCAGGTGAACCTGAATCTAATTATACAGGACAGACGTGTCAGTGGTCAATAAAAAAAAATAAAAATCTATTGTTTCATCAGTAAGAACCTCAAAACCTCAGTGTTGTCAGTAAAGGGATGACCATCTGTTTAGTTGACAGTCGACATCTGACAACATCCTTCCTATTTTCAGTTTGAGATGCTGTGAATCTTGAGGGTAAAGACTATTTCACATCTCAGCCATTACCTGGCAAAAATAGAAATCCTTCCATCTGCTTGGCCAAGACACGCCGGCACAGTAATGTGTCGCATGAAATAGATTGTCCGGAACCTGACATAAAATCGATCTTGCTTAGGTCATCCATCTACTGCTTCACGATCCATCTCCCGCCTCTTCCACACTGTCTAGACCTCCTCTTCCCACTTGGTGCTTTTTCGATTTTCACCCTTCTGCACTCACTGCTACATACAACCACCCTGACAATCCCCACTGTGGCTGCAGGGTGGATGTACCTGCAGAAAAAACAGTTCTCAGACTATCAATTACCTCTTCAACAGACACGCAATTGGCCCCCCTCTCAAACAGGTTCTGCAACTCTGCCAACAGAATAACATGCACAAACATGCTTCACGAGCAACACCCACATTTACTTATGAATAACAGGCTGTTTGCATCACTGCACAATGTACATATATGTATGAAATAGTCAAGATAAAACACACCAAATGTATGTAAATTAAATTAACAAGAATACAGATATGTGAGCTAAAGCAAATAAATGTGTCTCCAGGCACCCTTTGTTTGGGGTTTCTCAATGGATCTAACATGAGCACGAGAGACCAAGAAATAAAAGCAGCTCACTGTCAGGTCAGCAAATGGCAGAGATGTCTTGGTGTCACACTGGGCTGATTTTAGTTTGCGGAGACAGGGAGTTGTCCACATCCCAACTGTGGTGTTGACATGGTTTAGTGTCTTGTAGCCCAAAATGTCAATGTTAATTAGGATCTGATTATCCAGTTGTGTTTGAGGATGTCACATGTCATTAAGTGACAGTCCCTCCCATCAACATAAAGTCCAAAATGGAATAAAGAATTAAAAAAGGAACGTAATTGCAGAAGTCAGAATCAACTGTAAATATAGGGGCTTTCGCACCGGAGGAACATTTTCATAGCTCCTATTAACAATTAGCGGAAGTATTCGCTTCGGGAACTGGGAACGATTTTAGTTCTAGGAACGCCTTTTGGGTGGACTAAATTAGCTCCTACTACAGAGTAGGGTCTAGCCTTCGCACCAGAGGAACATTTTCATAGCTCCTATTAACAATTAGCAGAAGTACTCGCTTCGGGAACTGGGAACGATTTTAGTTCTAGGAACGCCTTTTGGGTGGACTAAATTAGCTCCTACTACAGAGTAGGGTCTAGCCCAGCACCATAGGAACTACCAGTGGCGTAAGTTTATGCCAACTCTAGACCCTAGACCCTACTCTGTAGTAGGAGCTAATTTAGTCCTCAAAAGATGTGGCATCCTCAAACACACTATAAACATGGAAAACAGCAATAGATGGACCGGCACCGAAGTCCAGGCACTTCCAACCTTTACGCTAAGGAGGAAATTCAATACAACTTTGAAAGGACCAAGTGCAGCAAGATTAGGCTATGTATTTCTGCTCAGCTAGCGACATTAGGCATCAACCAAGGACTGCGTTCGAACCTAAAGACTGTTATTAGGCCTATATAATTTTAGTAATACTATTATTATAAATAATAATAATTTGTAATTGTATTGTTAGTGTTATTAGTATCATTAAAATGTTTGTTAATGTGCTATGGAAACTAAACAAAATCCTGACGAACAACGATTTTCGCCTTGGCTTGAACAACAACTGTATAAGAATGATGCATCTCTTTTTATAACAAGCACTCTTGACAATTTGTGAATAGATTGGCTGATGTAGGATGTAGTTTTCTAATCTATTTAAAAAAGAAAAAACATTTTCAATGAGGAGTCCTCAATCCTCATGCGTGCTTGTCGTTGTCGCAAGTGTGGTTATGTGGTGATGTTATGAAATTAGGGAAGGAAAATGAATTGTGGGTCCAAATATCAATTTAATAATAATACTAGCCCGATAACAATAACAACAATTCAATACATTAATGGGAAAACGAGACAATTATCGTCTTGATATCGTCAAAGGCCTCAGCGATATTCTGACTGTTGTCGATACACGTTACTATCGTCACAACCCTAGAATGTTTGCTCCCTATTTACATGATAGTTGCATTCCTCACAATCGCCATCTACTCATGCTTGCCATTGAAACTAGCTAAATCACTTTAATTTACTAGGACAGTGGCCTCTCCATCAGCAGGAAGACTTACATGGCAACAAACTAAGGATTAGCAATCCCATTAGCAAGCCGAGTCCATCCACTGGTTTTTGAGTGAGGGATGTTTTAGCGAAGATAAGATTCATGGGGGGCACTGAGCTGAAAACACAACAATATTGTTCATCATGAATTGCATTGTGGGGGAACCCAGTTATTAATCCTCTCCAGTACATTCATCCAGTGCACGCCATCTGTCGGGTATGGCACCTTTGCACAAAACGCTCTACTAAATTATGAAACAATTTTGCATTCCTGGAGGCATAGAGTGTTTGTTAAGGTAAATGTTGTGAGGTTTTTGTTGTCGGATGTCGTTGCCTCAATAATTCACACATAGATATACCAGGGAAAAAAAAGACATCATGCTAACAAAATGAATTTATTCTCATTCGCATATCCAAAACAAGTCATCACATTCTGGGGATCTTGCTGTGTAAAGCATTCTGGGGAAGGGAAGAGGATGACTAAAGCAGGGGAAAGAGCCACTCATCATGAAAACTAATGCTGTTGATACCTAATGACATTGCTGTTGCACGGCGGGGTTGGGGGTGAATTCAATTGTCTAGTAGTAAAGAAATGAAATGTTTTCTCGTTCACAAACAGAGTCATGCACCCTAAAGGTAACAAAGCAAATGAACAAACAGCTCTGACAGGTATTATCCTCTTGCTATTATTGGTTGTGGCTCGCAAGGTGTGTGTGAGCTTTGGCCAGTATTGTCTATACCTGTAATAATGGGGCTGGTCTTGAAAAGGCTTCGGAAAATTCTGTTCGACAAACCTCCTAAAGGCTTTGCCTTATACAAAGAAGAGACTCATTGCATCAGTTTGTGACGGCTGCCATTTGTCATGAAAGAGATCAATATAAAACTACCAATGGTATACTTTTATCAAGTTTTAGATTTATAAGGAATAATAAACCCTACCAAAAGGTACAGGACATGAAAACCTACATATTCCCATATGATCCATTCAGACCTAATTTTTCAAGTTTACCTCTGGAGTGACAATTGCAAACTTTGAATTTTGACATGAAGTTCAGCAGTCCACTCAAACCTCTTATATAAAGTCTCAAGTCAGGTAAAGACCTGTAAATTACCCAGACAGACTACTCAGTGACCGTTATTACAAACATTTAGAGTCCCACCAAATGGAGGTTGTTTCAATCAGCAGATCCATAACAAGATGATTTAGGAGTGAAATGAGTTCCTGTGTATGCAGGGTAATGTCCTCTTTAATAAAGAGAATTTGTGTGGTTATTCCAGATCCATCTCTCGTACTATTAAATGTGTCATAAAATTTAATGTGTACTTTTAATAGCAGATTTGACTTTTGCTGTTTGGATGAATATTAACAGGCGTAAAATACGGATATTTGAGTGGTGAGCACTCAAAGTTAGAGATGCATGTTTGTGAATGCTAATTACAGCAAGGCTCTCAGAGAGAAATTATTTTAATAACAGAGGTAATCACACCCTATTCAATGAAGTGCCAACGACAAAAATAGGAGTTTTGCTTAAACAAAAGACACAATGTTTGAACAAAACATTCTTTGAACGATCGATAAGAACTTATATTGCTCTTCATCTGAGAATGTGTGGCTAATCACCAAACTATGAGGTCAGTGTTACTACAGCTGAGATGTTTTTCATACGCAAACGCAGCCCTCAGATCACACAGGCACCGTTCCAGCACTGTCCAAACACATCACTGGAGCAAAACTGCACCGTCTCGCATGGTGTCTGCCAGGGACACTGAACAATAATGTACAACAGGGCTCAATAATAAAGACGGCCCTCTGGCCAGAGGCCAGTGAGAGAGCGACTCTCATTTGACTTGACATTTGTTGATCTTGTGCATTTCGTGATTATTTAAAAAATTAAAAATTAAAAATACACTAAAAATGTGAACTGATTAAATTATGATATTAATGCATATATTAAATTGTGGTTTATTAAAATGGCAATAACGACTTAGTCTTGGAAGTATTATTTGGAATACAAAATTGTGGACTGTGTGCCAAGTGTTTATAAATATAGCTGTCATATATTATAGCTGTATACATTTCAGCTGTTGAAAATGTTAAAATAAACTGAAAATTAATAAAATATAAAATAAATAAAAATGTAATAGGCCTATATTATTTACTATTTATTTATGAAAAATGTAAAAAAAAACAATTTGGCACATGAAGTTAAATTTGTTAACCAGTGAAAATGTTGGCAACCGGGCAAACAGAAAATATTCTTATTGTGGAGCCCTCTATGGGGACTCAAACACTCACTTTGCCTCATTTCCCAGAGATTCACTGAATGACTATGCTGTCATTAACCACTAGACTTTCTCAAACCATGAGGGAAATGTGCAACGCTGAAAAAAAGAAACTCTTAAGTGTATATTAAGACATGAGACAGAAAAAATGGCAAGGAATTCCTTTAAATGTATGCCAGATTTTACTCACCACACATATATAGCCTATTTAAACCAATTAATGAGGGAGAAAATTTCAAATGTCACTAATCTGGGAAAACCGGTTTACATTATTTGTTTTAGGTTACAGTAATAGCAACGATGAAAACATTTAATTATACAGAATTATCATTCTGAATTCCACTTATTAAACTACACTTTACTCATAAATACAGACAACAAAGTAGCACTGAAACTTTGTCAACATAATTTGACATTCCAGCGAATTAATTCACTTAGCTAAATAATAATTTGTTATTATACATATTCCTTCACCCAAAACTTACACTGGCACCTTCAGAAAACAGAAAAAAATCACCACTAGAACATTATTCACCACAATGTTTGTTGAGACCTTCACTCTTTGCCGTGATCCCACACTCTACTGAGAAGAGCAGCTGGCGACACGACTGTGACGGAGTTGTAAAAGAAGAATTTCAGGTCACCAGCCTGTATGTGGGAGGTCAAGAGTGACAGACGAGGGGGTCGGTCACTACAGATAAGACCAAAAGATCCCGTTGGGCTCCTGTTTTCTATTTTTTACTCTATGCAGAGGTGGGCAAGTAGATGCAAAGATCAGAGTGGTTTTGATTCGAAAAACTTTTCCTTTAAAAAGCTTTTATCAGGCTCTGTTCTCCACCCCCCACCCCGTTTAAGAGTTGCAAGTCTGTGCCGGTAAATGATTAACAAGCGCATGAGAGAGTAATGGTTCAGATTTTGCACAACTTTGAGAGAGCAACTCTCGGTTCTCTGAGGCACAGCCCCAGGAGGTCTCAGCTTTTCATGCTAAACAAAGCAAGACAGACGTGCTATCTTTACACTCTGTTCCCTTCCCAACTTTCCAATTTTAGAAAACTATGGGAAAAAGGGATCATCCAGTTGCTTCTTTCTCTCTGATAAAGCAGCACCTAAAGTTGAGCAAGGAATCTATTGTGCAACCCTCACTTTGCTCGTTGTATTGAGCTACCCCACATAAATGAAAGAGCCAAATGCACATTCATTTCACAGGGATGTGTTTAAAAAGCATTCATAAAATATATCTCAAGCAGACACAAGGCAATTTCCATCCATCTACAATAACATCTGGAGTTATGAGGGAGACAGCAGTTTCAACATAACGTTACAACTTACAACAAAGCCTATAATTTTCTTCTGTCACCTTTAATCAATGGTGTAGTCTCTCCTGAGCTGGCACAGAAAAAAAAAAAAAAAAAAAGAAGGAAAACAAAACCCTAGCCGGGCCAGAAACCATCCAGAGAGCCAAGACAGGATCATGCAGGGAGATAAAGACAACTGGAAAAACGGGTTGTTAGGCCCAAGACTTCATGTGGTCTCACAGCGGGGTCTCTCACGTTATATCAGTGGTAGCTAGGGGACACTCGACGGCTCTCTATTCAGAGTCCCCTGAAAAAAAGAAAGCCAAAGAAGGGCTCTCACCAGACTGGGGCAATGTGCCAAAGAGGTAGCCAATAGAACCAGAATAAAAGTATTGTTTTGGTTTAACAAGTGACAATAAAAGGACAAAAGAGACAGAAAAAGTGCTCTGGGAGGAGCTGAAGAAAACCTACGCAAGTGAACTAAAGTTAGGACACAGCTAAGCTATTACTTACTCATTTTTGGCTATAGCCTATATATTAAAAATCACCAGTTTTAGAGAAAAAAAAAAGTGATAATTTTACTTTTTATTCATTATATTTTACTTTTTTATTTATAGAGAAACAAAAGAAGCACAACATAACTTTTACAGTAAGCTTTAATTTAACTTACCCATAACACTACGAAATTACAAAAATATCCACAGGATATGTGAGAAATAGTAATCCTTTACTTAAATCCTGAAAGCTTTCTTCTTCCCTTGACTGTTCTTCCCAAGAGCACCACAATATTCAAATCCGTACGCACGTATCATCCAGGTGGGGAGATCCTTGTTAACGGCTTCAAGTGGAACAGACAACACAGAGCTATTTTTTTCCCTTGCTATTCAATCCAGTAAGTGTATAACTGACGTCGAACGAGTCCTGTCTTTATCCACAGTTCATAAATGTTAACTTGTTTCAGTAGTTTCCCCAGTGGCGTGGTAAACTCTTGTTGATTGTGGAGAGAGTTGATTGCAGTCCTTCCTGAGGGAAGCTTCTTCACACTGTGAGCCGGGAGTGGGCGTCAGTCTGGGTGGAGCCAGTGTGATGTCAGAACAGGGGCTCTCCGAGTACTTTCCTGACAAATGGACTGGAGGGTTGTTTTCACTCACCTGTGTGCAAAGGTTGTACGTGCGCTTGCCTGTGTGTTCTCTGACTCATCAGGAACCTTGCTAGGACGTAAATGGTAATGATTAATCCCATTATGAGGGGAAATCATGATTTGATTTAACATCATGTGATGAGAATTTGGATATAAAATGGTGTATCTGAACTTTAAACTGTGTCAACAGTTAAAGAAAGAAAGAAAGAAAGAAAGAAAGAAAGAAAGAAAGAAAGAAAGAAAGAAAGAACGAAAGAAAGAAAGAAAGAACAAAACAGAAATATTGAATGAAAAGAAAAAATCTAAAGAGAAGAACAGAAGCAGCAAATGAATAAATGAAAAAAGAAAGGACGAAAGAGTGCAACAGAAGTAAGGGAAAATGACAGAAACAAAGGATGACAGAAAGAAAAATAACAGAAAAGAACAAATGAGCAAACAAACAAACACCCAAACAAAGATTGAAATGGTGAAAGAAAGAACAATTGGATGAAAAGAGAAATAAAAGAATGAAAAAAGAACAAGAAAATGAAGCAAGAAAGAACAGAAAAGTACAAACAAGAACAAACACAACCAACCAAAACAGCAAACAAACAAAATACTTGAAATAGTGATAAAGAACAAAAGAACAATCTAACAAAAAAGAACAGAACAAAAACAACAGAAAAGAAAAAAAGGGCAAAAGAAAGGGTAAAAGAAAGGGCAAAAGAAAGGGTAAAAGAGAGGGTAAAAGAAAGGGCAAAAGAAAGGGTAAAAGAGAGGGTAAAAGAAAGGGCAAAAGAAAGAAAGGCTAACGAACAAACACTAAATTGTTTTTTGTAAATAAGTACCTTTTAAGTTTAATTTCAGTCTTTCTACTTCAAAATGTCATATTAGATGGAATGTTACTTGCAGATTCTTTTAGATCTACCTGCAATTTCAGACTGAAAATGGTTTTTAATCTACACCTTTTTTTTTTTCTTTTTCTTTTTTACATTAAACAAACAAGAAAAACTCATAACAGGTTGTTTACCTTTTATTCTAGAAGTAGAATGGTTATAGTATTAAACCTGTATATTTCCAGGACAGAAGACAAGATTCCCCACACAGAACTCCCTTTAATGTCCTAATCTGAAACAGTGATGACTATTAGATTACAGTGAACCTCAGTGGAACATTTTTAATCCCTGTTCGTAATGCAGCACTAAAGTCATATACAAATGATGAAACACGAGAAACATCCTATGCACTCTATTGAATTTACCACATAATGTTTACAAATGACACCGAGGTTGGGCTCCGAATAATCATTATCCATCACTTTAAGGACAAGTTTGTAATATTCTAACTCAGTCACAGTCTATTTTTATCCCATATACTTGTTTTCATTTCCCAGATAATTATATAGATGCATAACATTCCATTTGTGCATGTAGATTAAATATCGACTTGACGTAATCATCAATAATAACATTTTCAAACATTCAAAATGACTGCATCTACTAGCTTGCATGCTATCTCAGAGTAGCTTAAAGGGATAGTTGACCAAAAATTAATTTCTGTCATCATTTACTCCCCATCTTCTGCAGAACACAAAAGATGACTCCTTGTATGGACAAAAAAGCCTTTTTTTTATTTATCTTTAAAACATTTGTTTAAATTCTGCTTCTTGTCACATGAACAATATCTAGGGATGAGAAACCAGGACAAGCTATTGCTCTGAGAGTTTCAGGCTCCTCTGTAGGAAAGACGTTGTGAACATTAGAGACTGCTTTCTAGGGCATAATTACACTTATATCCACAATGGTCCCTCTGCTGCGCATCCTCCAGAGAAAACCCAGTCGAACTGTATCTATGTGGCGTCGGGAAGGAAAGCTGAAGGATTCATCCATCATACGTTGAAGAGGTTAGAGGGCAGACATTGGGGTGACCGGAGAAAGAGGTCATGCCTCACCACACCTGTTGCCCTTCCTGACCTACTTTCTCCGGGGGCTTTTCAGCCATCACATGCCAAGATAAAAGAACGATTGAAATAGCCCGCGGGCTACAGCCTTGCCTCGTGAGCCGCTAATTTTGGCGGACGACCGTTTGAAACAGCTTTAGCTTTTACGTTGAAGTCGTTAGCACAGACAGAGAACCCAGCACATCTGTCAATTACTTAATAGCCACCAGAGCCCTCCCTGTAATCTAAATCAATTTACTGACAACTTAACCACAATTCAAGCGTTCAGATGGGTTACTCTACCAACAGGGAAACACAATTGTGCTTTTTTAAGAGAGCTTGTTTGAGATACAAAGCTTTGAGAACCTTTCCAGTGATCATTGCCCAGCTCTATTTTACGCACTGGTAATAGTTCTGACAAAATGCAGAACTAAACACCAAAACAAACCACGTACTCATGGGGATTCATTAACTACACTGAACAATGATTATCTAACCTTTTCTCCAAACCTTATATCACATGGAAGACATTTGCTCGGTTCCAAAACATAGTGAGCTGACTATTGAGGGAGAATTGTAAGACTGTTTTAACTATAATGCCTTCTAAGATACCTCATTTTAGCCTAATTTTAAGGAAGCAGTACATGTATATTTCGTGGAATAGGTAAACCATAGGCAAGACCAGAATGCACCACAACAAGCTTAGTGAAAAATAAAAATTGAAATGGCTTGCGATACGAGAGATCTGTCAGTGATAAACTTGCCCTCATGAAATACTAGAAAGCAGTAAAAATAGAATAAAAACTATAAAAATAGAAGCATAACTATAAAAATAACTTCTTTTAGAGCATCACATTTTTAGCTTAGCAACATGCTGATGTCAAACTTTACTGAAATCTATAGCGAGTCGAGTCTCCCATGCAGTGCTTTTTGAGAGATGTCAATAATAAACGTTTCATAAAATACTGGAAATTATCAATACAAATGCTTTAGTTTAATTAGAAATTAATTATTTTGATCATATCATTGATCTCATATACTTTAGAGCATCACTGTTAGCTTAGCAACATGTAAAACATTGAGCCGGAGTGTGCCATGCAAAGTTACTATTTCTTTTCCCATGTATTGACTGACAGGTCTCCCGTCTGAATGTTGCACGTTGCATGAGTAAGGCGTTTTTTACGCGGCTGGCGTATTTTTTCATTTGTTTTCAATGGGAGCGCAGCGTTTTTAAAACGCCATGAGCGTAACGAGGTGCTGAGCGTTTTTTTCACTGAGCGTTCTGCGTTTTTTACCGGTGTGCCTTAAGTCCAAAAGACCATTTGTCATTTAAGGTCGCGAGCTCCCCCTTTGCAGCCGATATGCACCCTTAATGAGCACTTTTGCAGAGCTTTTCAGCTGACTTCTTCCACACGGTCATACTGTCACGAAAGTGTGGACTAGATTGCGAGGGCCAAATGTTGAATTTGGGACAGGGACTAAGAGTGTTGAACTTTCTACTCCTTTGTCTTATTCTTCTGCAAACCAGAATGGTAGCACATCTCAAAGGTTTGTTTGAGCTGAGCCCTCTACTGCAGGGCTCCAGACTGCGACCAATTGGTTATTTAGGTTGCGCTGGTGCGACCACAACGTTGCCGAGCTGCGAATGAAAACAAAATGAAAGCGGAACGAAAATGCGCTACTCATTTATGCTTCACGGACTGTTAATTAGTTTGGACAAATAATTGACAGCGCAGTGCCCCGAACTTGCCAGTCGCGGGTCGATCTCAATCTCGCGACACTGTTACTAGGAGATCCAGACTCTGGAGATCCAGTGAAGAAATCCATTGAATTGAATCCGCTGACGTGGAAACCAGGATAAACACTTACAGAAGGCTTTCAGTCCACAAATCAGCAACATTCACCATGGATTTAGGCTAATGTAGCAACTCTAACCATAACTATGGTATTGTGACAGAAATAGTCAAACGCTTACAAGTACTACACATCTTTTTCCAGCACTTCAAAACTATTTCACTATTTTTAATGTGATGACCAACACATTTTTTGTTCATCCTTCAAAGATTGTCCTAAAACTAAAAAATGTAAGATGTAGGAAAACTTTTTTTAAACACTTATTTAAAAATTAAAAATAAATAAAAATTACCATTGTAAACATTGTTTCAATCGTTTTGCTTTTTAATTAATATTAAGACATTATGAATGATAATAATTAAAGTTAATTTCATCGACAGTTGAATACAGTTATTTTGTGGGAAATTTGAATTATTGCATTGCAAGCTGATTTAAGGTGTGCCCCTAAATTTTCAGTCAGGGGCTACAGCGCTCCTAGTAAAAAAAGTTAGTCTGGAGCCCTGTACTGTACAGGAATGTTCAATTTCCTTCAGATTCATATCACTTTTAGTGTGGAAGGGTCTTTACATTTTCCAAAACTTTTGTTTGTTAGTTTGTTCGTTTTTGTTATTAAAAACAAACAAGCAAGCCCAGCCCATGTGAGAAAAAGTAACGTAACATTACTTTCCATAAAAAGTAGGTAACTATCGCAATTAAGTTACTTTTTTTTAAAGAGTAATGCGATATTGTAAAGCATTACTTTTAAAAGTTACTTTCCCCAAAACTGGTCCTTATTATACTGGAACATTATGCCTTGAATCAAAACATGAGTATCATCTGTTGTAGACTGATTGTTTATAGTTACGTTAAAGTATAATGTAACAATGCCTAACAAAATTTGCATGTGCATGTCCTATTTGTGCATGCATAATTTGTGTGAATGATGAAATAAAAGGCAACTGCAAGCCCGGTAATTTGCATTTGTGTGTACAAGAATATGCGATGTCTGCCGAATTTAAAATGGAAAAGCAAGTACCGTTTGACATTACATTTTTAATGTCCCAACAGGTATGACCCTGCCGTACTGAAAGAAAAGCAAAGCTCCCGTTCACCTTCTTATCACCGTACTCCCACCCTGCCAAAACTCAAATGAAAATGCAAGCCTGTCAATTGGTCCATGTAGGTGAGATTTTTTTAGAGTAAGGGGGAAGTGACAGTCCAGAATAATTTGCAACTCATATTTTATAAATCAGTGTGTCTATATAGACAGACAGAGAGAGAGTAAGCAAATTCTCTGTATATGAAAGAAGTGTAAGATCTAACATCTTTGTCCATCATATATAAGATTCTCATGAAAAGTATTTCATTATTTAAGTCACTAGTTTGAGAAAATTACATTTCTGCATGGTCAAGTAATATATAAAGCATTTTGGGGTTGAATTTTCAGGAAAAACAACTGGCTTGTGATATTGTTTTGTATACCAATACTGTGATAAAAAATGACTCGAGTCGCACTATAATGATGAGTGAATTTTGCTATACTGACTCATCTCTTATAAACGCAATATTTTTATTAATCTAGTCACGATGGTGAAGCGTTTGCAGTAATCATCAGGGAACATATGTTTACAGACCAGGTCTAGTCTGATTTCCTGTTAAAGTAAAGCAATCCTGGAAAGGTTGCAGGTCAGAATTACCTTCTTGTTTAAATTCATCCCCCTTTCTCAGGGCCTCAGGTGTAAACAAGAGTTGGGAAGCACCTGTTTAAGCGCGCACAGCTGTGAGACGGCTGCACATGCAGCGGCTGAATCCACAGAGGTGTTCAGTCTGATGAGGAGACTAAACCCACCTCCTCCACTCTGTATGCAAAGCGCTCCATCAATAATCGAACCCCTCTACATTGTCCCATTACATCTGAATGTAGATACGGGGTCTTAGGGCAGGAACGGCACTCACTCGCTGGGCGGCTAAAGATAATGGAACTTCAAGCAGAGCGAAAGGGACTGACGCACTTAGTGACAAGAGGTGAGAAAAAAAACAGCACACAGAAGATAAGACTCTGTGCTTGGTAAACTGACCTTGTGTGTGTTTTTGTGTGTCTGAGTAAGTAGGAGAGGCACATGGAGTTCAGCAAGGCCATCTTCAGTACTTTCAATTCTGTGCACTTATGATGTTGTTATTAGGCTGTTATAAAAATAAATAAAAGAGAGACTCTGCGCCTAGATAGGCAAACGAACAACTCGTACTGTAGCAACTGATATTCTTTAGAACGCAAATAGCACATGCTTTGAAATACACCATATTTGCTCATTGCAACACTGTACTTTTTGAGCCAATCACCTGGAGCGCAAGAGTGATTTGCCACAACAATGACATCATGATGCTGATTGGTTTATAGCACTATAAGAACGAGTACATTTCCTGAGGTGTGGCATCAACTGCAGCACACAGGGTATAAAAAAGCATTTAAGAGCTTTCATTTAAAGAATTAGAAATATAAAAGCTCTCCAAAAAGAAAATAATTAAATAATTTAAAATATAATAATAATATTTATTATTATTAGTGCAAGACGTTAATTAAAATAAAAATAAAAATAAAAATACACCAGTTAAACATCTACTGTACTAAAAAATAATAAGCAATATATATGTTGTTGTATGTGTACGTTTTTAGGGGATGCATTGATATTAAAATTCTGACCAATACAAATACATCTATAATTATTTTCATGTTATGGCAAATAGGCCTAACTGACAAATGGCTGATATTAAAATACAATCCTCTTTTCCTTAACAAAAAATATAATAAAAAAAACAATAAAAAAAAATAAAATAGAGCTAAAATCAATAATTCTAAATGCAGCACAAACTTATAATTCACAAAGTATGACAAATTGATCTTTTACATTTAACAGTGTTTTATTAAACTATTCATGTATTTAAAGATGAGATGGCAAAGGTAATGAAAATGTAAAAATAGAGGAAATGAGCCCGCACAATTAAATATCAAACATCAAGATTTAGCGATTTGATGACGTTAGTGCTAGACGAAATGTAACTACCGGTATGCAAATGAGCAAATAAGCAAGTGTAGTTCTCCTCTGTGATACTATAATTAAACGTAGGCAAGGAGATGCTCATGTTATTGAGAGTAATTTTACTGTTCTGATTTGCCCACATCCAGCAAAATCATAAATCAGAAACTAACTCATTCTATGCGTATCATCCATTGATAACTATCCTGTTAATTTGATATGATATAAACCGTTGCAATTTTACCAGCAATACATCTAATTCGTGGTCATATTTCAAATGCCACAGTCCACCAATCACGTTAGGGCATCCAACAGTAGTACTACAGGCCTACTAGCGATAAAACTGCAGTCAGGGTGAACACAATATAAGAGAGCCGAACTACACCGCTGTTTTCCAATGCTATTAAAAAATTATAAACAACTCACATTCTTTATTACATTAATCCGGACATCTCACGGGGCACATTCTCTGAGGGGAGAGGCAGAGCGTGCCGCTGAATGTGGCAGACAAATCATTTTTATCTGGGACCCCGGCGGGTATTGACAAACCAGGGATGCATTTAGATAGCCCAATTAAAATGAGGAAATGAACCGACATCAGGCACTTTGAAAACGCTGCAGCCCTCTCGTCCTCCGACTCTTCAAAGGCCAGACTCGCCACGAAGAGCGACGAGGGGGGAGAGAGAGGTGGTGAGGGGGGCTTCAAAGGGAAGAAATTCTCCTCCACGGGCGAGCAACTGGAGGCAGAAGCAAACCAACGAGCAGAAACCCGAGGCAGATGAGGCAAGGCAGAGCTTTTCAGATCGACTGCGCGGCAGGGCTCCGCGCTAACTTGTGTCCGAGTTTAAAATAGGGGCGCTGTCAAAGTTCAGTTAACTGTAACGTTACTGTGTCATTACAGCACACGTTTGCATAAGCTAGCATTTCAAAACTGAATACAGAATTACTTCAGAATTCAAGAAACATAAGATTGACTTGAAATGGGCGATACGAACAAAAGTAATTTTACATCAATACAACGGTATCACAAATGATTTACATTAAACGTTTAACATTTTACATGCAGAAATGTCAATATTCGATAACCTGGTATATATTTTGAGTTAACTTTGAGTGATATTAAACAACAGCAGTTCAAAAGAACAGCATTTATTTAAAACAAGACTCTTTTGTAACATTATAAAAAGAACTAAATTTACCGACCCAAACATTTAAACGTAGTATAAATATATTGTAATTAATGATCATTACATAATGTTTGTTAATGTTAGTAACGAACGAATAATTTGATTTATTGTTACATTCATTTTGTATTGGGTCGTACACAAAGGATGTTGTTTGTTCAAAAGCAGACAACAGAATGGAGCAAAACAGGATTGGGATGTGCTAAAAAGTTAACTTGACACTCCGTCTTAAAAATACAGCATTAATGAAAATAAACTGGGATACTGTATGCGGCAGAACAAACTGTGCACAAAGATCAACCTAACAATTTATAAAAAGTGCTGACAGAATGAAAGAAACGGTCTCAAACTGCTCTGACGGATGGAAAGAAATGAAAAGCAAATAAGGTACTTCGGAATTTCGGACAAGTGTCAGGTCACTTAACCCCATGTGGCCAAAAACTGCTTCACATTCACACACATTACACTTTAGAGTCCTGCGCAGTAGCGGCAGTGATGACAAGAGGACTGAGATCTCTTTTAGGAAGCAACTCCTCTCTGGACTCACACTATTTGTCGTAATATGCAGCTTTGGTGCTTCAACAAAGCCTGTAATTGGACACATTTATGTAGAGGCATGCATTGGCGAGCGGATGCATTAGATATTGTTTGAAAATAATCATGTATATTTGTGAAATTCATGCAATCAGCAGTTAAAAATTCTGGACATATTACTCTGAAGTGGACTGAGAATATCTGTTTTTTATGGACTATGCGATCCATTACTCTGTGGAAAAGCATCTCCATTTTCTGTTCTTCATGCACCAGATTAAGTTATCCCAAAAAAAGTTATATTCTGTCTTTAGCATTTGGGTGAAATATCCCTTTAAATGAATGAACAGCGAATTAGACACTAAGTGCTCTTCTACAAGAATCTCAGTCCAGAGGGTCAGCAGGTCTCAGAAGTATCGGGATGGCTCTCATGAACAGGCCTGAAGAGGGGACACTGTTTTTACTGAGAGTCACTCCATTTCCTTCTCTGCTCTGATTCTCCTCCACAATACAACAAACCTTATAGAGCAACAGGCACTCCAGGACGTTCACTCTAAAGAGACACTTTACATGAACAAGAACATTGCAGGTGAATATGCCAAACCATTTACATATACAAGACACCACCACTCGGAAGTTTGGGGTTGGTATGATTTTTGGGGGTTTTTGAAAGAAGTCTCTAATGCTCATCAAGGCTCCATTTATTTGAACAAGAAAAGCAAACAAACAGTAAAAGCAGAAATACTGTGAACTTATAACAATTTATAATAACAATTTTTTTTTATTTAATGTATTCCTGTGATGGTAAAGCTAAAAATAAAAATAAAATAAAAACTTCAAAAGAACATTTATTTGAAACAGAAATCTTTTCTAACATTATAAATATATTACTGTCATTTCTAATCAATTTAATACAATACATCCTTACTAAATAAAAGCATGAATTACTTTAAAAAAAAAAAAATTCTTATTGACCCCAAACTTTTGAATGACAGAAATTTACAAAAACAAAATAATCAATATGTGAAATTATATATTTTCAAAGGTAATTAAAATTTTTATTTGAATGCAAGATAGCTAATGCAGAAACCTGTTTCTTTAGAACAACGTGAATCAATCAATCATTCAAAAGACCAGGAATGTGTATTAAAAAGTAAATACTCATTTTGATTTGTTTCTTGACCTTAATAGCACATTTCATCGATTAAAAAAGATGGAGGAACGTGAAGCAGATCACCTCATTAGCACGGCTCTGTGCTTGTTCTGTCAGTGTGAAGAAAATCAAAGATCAAGGCTTCAAATGTAGCCCTTTAAAGAGCTGCTCTGCTAAGTGCCATAAAAAAGGTAGAAGAACACTGTTACAGACTGTTTCAAAAACCAAAACACAAGACCTCACCATCAAGAGGGTAATATTACACTGTGTTCGACAGTCAGAAGCGGCGTCGTCTTGTAATCACACAATAATGGATTGTGTGTGAGCGTTGTCACCCCTCAGGGAGACAACGCTCACAGTCAGTGGCCAGAACCAAACGAGATAAGCATCAGAAGTTATCTAATGATTGTTATTTTACTGGCGACCAAGAAAAAAAAAAAAAAAAAAAAAAAAAATCAATCCTTGCTCTTAATTGATCAGTGTGTCTGATGATGGACATTTTGTTTCTCAAATCTCTACGTCTCTATGTCTCTATGTCCTGTGCGCTGGACTGTCGCAGTGAATAATGTTATCACAAATTGCTGTCTGATGAATAAGAGCACAAGGTACCACAAAAAAAAGTAAGAAAGAAAACAAAAAATCCACCCAAGTTATGGACTGAATTTATGGGGAAAATCATAACATCGCAAAAACAATATGCACAAAAAAAAAAACCTGTGTTTCCATTCCATGTGTTCAAGAACAAAAACCCTGTCATTTCAGTTTTACGTTCTACCAAGTTTTATTTTTATTCATCAAAGACGCATTAAATTGATCAAAGGTGACAATATCATTTTATTTTAGGATTTCTATTTCAAATTAATCCTGCAAAAAGTATAGCACAGTTTCCACAAAATGATAAAGCAGCACAGTTGTTTTGGACATTGAGCACCGAATCAGCATATTATAATAATTTCCATTTAAAATCATCTTTGCCATCAGTGTTTTTGAACAAATTACTGCCGCCTCATTTCAGTTTTTACTGAAATAGAATCGGTTTAAAATGCTTTGCTAGAAAAAATGCAATGATCAATCATTGTTGTGGAGTGGTGCTTTTTGGTATTTGCTTTGGTGGGGAATAGAGAAAAACAACTCATACTGTTGTTGGTGTGCAAAGGAAATCTACAGTCATCTTCCCATATGTCACTCTTGCACGTACACGCTCAGACACACACAAATGAGAGAGCTGCCAAATGAGTGAGTAATCCATCATGGCTGCCATTTACCAGCCCTTCTTTTTAACAAAGCCTTGACGGATGGGAGGAGATAAGGGTCTGTGTGTGTTAGTGGAAATGTGAGCACAGTTCTTTTATGTAGACACACACACCTGCACAAGTAGCAGTGGAAGCTGTGAAAGTCACGTTCACTCATCAGTCTTCTGATGCCCGGTGAACGGTGGGGGGTGTGAACTCATGCATAACCTATTCATACCCCTCCTCCCCCAAGGTCTCCTCCTCAAAGCACTTCAAACACACACAGAGTATGTGTGTGTGTGTACGTGAGAGAGAGAGAGAGAGAGCTGACCACGCCACAATTGGGCACTGAAGAACCAGTGAAAACCTGTGTGAGCAACAAATGTCCCTTAAGGCAAGACGGTTCACTCAGCGGCCATCATGGTAACATTCCCCGGAAGGTTTTGAGCAAGAATGGATTCAATTTGTCAAGTGACATTAACCAAATTTCTATTTTCAAATAAATTTGTATTTTGAGCTTTATATAAAAAAAAGAACAAACGCATTAAGCAGCACAACTGTTTTCAACATTAATAATAATAAGAATAAGAAATGTTACTTGAGCATCAAATCAACATAAGAATGATTTATGAAGGATCATGTGACTGGAGAAATGATGCGGACAATTCAGCCTTGCCATCAATAAATTACATTTTTACATATATAAAATTTTAAATTGCAATAACTTTTCACAACATTACGGTTTTACAGTATTTTTTGAGAGACTTTTTAAGGCTTTTTAGACACCAATCATATGAACATGTAGCCTACTTGAACAAAAAAAATGAAAAAAAGACCACAATCTCTGTTTGTGAGTATTATGTTTCAAAAACATTTTAAATAACCAACCAGAAAATAACCAGAAATACCATTATAAAGTGCGTTTCTTTAGCTCAAAACACTCAACGTGTCATTCTGGAATGTCTAACTAATGAACATCTGCATTCTAGACTAAGGGTGCGTTTACAAAACAAGAATGAACTAAAAATGGATTTACGGTTTTACCATTGCGTTTTTCACGTACAGGCGTCAACGTTGTCAAAACGACCCCCGTCTAACGTCTAAAACCGCTGTATTATTCATGCCAGGCAAGTAGTTGGCGATGTCACTTTGTAAAGAAACGCTACACACCTATACACTGAACACGTGTTTTTGTAGTTTACAGAGACGATAACAGTATAGTTTTTAAATATTTGCACTTTGAAATTAGTTTTCATTGCCTCTGAGACCAAATTCACCCAATATATAATTCAGCCACTTGATTTCTTTTTTGGTAATCAAACATTATTCACATACAGTACCAGTCAAAAGTTTGGAAACATTACTATTTTTAATGTTTTTGAAAGAAGTCTCTTATGCTCATCAAGCCTGCAGTTAAAAAAAAAAAAAAACAGTAATATTATGAAATATTATTACAATTTAAAATAATGGTTCTCTTTTTTAATATACTTTAAAATGTAATTTATTTTTGTGATGCAAAGCTGAATTTTCATCAGCAAGTACTCCAGTCTTTGGTGTCTTATGATCCTTCAGAAATCATTCTAATATGCTGATTTATGATCAATGTTGGAAACAGTTGTGCTGCTTAATATTTTTTTTATAACCTGAGATACTTTTTTCAGGATTATTTGATGAATAAAAAGTTTAAAAGAACTATTTATTTAGAATAGAAATCGTTTGTAACAATATACACTACCGTTCAAAAGTTTGGGAACAATAACTATTTTTTTTTTAAAGAAATTAGTACTTTAATTCAACAAGGATGCATTAAATTGATAAAAGGTGATGGTAACGATTTATATTGTTAGAAATGTTTTTATTTTGAATAAATGCTGTTTTTATGAATAAATGCTGTTAATGTTTTACTCATCAATGAATCCTGAAAAAAGTATTCCAAAAAAATATATTAAACAGCACAACTGTTTCCATCATTGATAATAACTGAGTATCAAATTATCATATTAGAATGATTTCTGAAGGATCATAAGACACCAAAGACTGGAGTACTTGCTGATGAAAATTCAGCTTTGCATCACAAAAATAAATTACATTTTAAAGTATATTAAAAAAGAGAACCATTATTTTAAATTGTAATAATATTTCATAATATTGCTGTTTTATTTTTTTTATTTATTTTTTTTTTAACTGCAGGCTTGATGAGCATAAGAGACTTCTTTCAAAAACATTAAAAATAGTAATGTTTCCAAACTTTTGACTGGTACTGTATTCGCCCGGCATCTTGGTAATGCCTCATCTATAACTGATGAAGTGGGATGAGGATGGAAAGGAAAACAGGAATAAAAGCAGCAGAAAAACAGACTAGCACATAAAGTGTGTTGTTTGAAATGGAGAAAAGAGAACAGGTGTGGCTGTAGGACATTATTTGCTCAGTCATGCCACCAGCTGTGTATTACAGCAGCACCATCACTTCTGTACAATAGCTGCTATTAGAAATTCATGAAGGACTCCCTTACACTGATAGCCTCTGGTGACGGAGGTAAAATATAGAACAGCACAAAAAGTTCTTAATACTGACACTTCAGTTTCAAAATGTCTTTAGAACAGATACAGTGTTAAAAACTTTACATATTACATATCGCACTGTTTGTTACTGCATTAAAAATGACAACATGCAAATAATATGAATTAATTTTGCGAACTGCTTGTAAATATACTTTGTTATTACTATTCTTCCAGGAATTATTTAAATGTAATTTGGTTATTATGGACACTGAAATGTGTATTATTATACTTGCAAACACACTCGCGAACGGACACATACATGCAAAATTTGGTCAAAATGCCCGTCTCTGAGAGTATCCTTGTAACACAGCCACTTATGGTTTACGTGAATATAAACAATTGAGAGTTGTCACAATTAAAGTGACAGATCAGCCTAATATCCCTGATGCTAATATCCTTTTCTACAATTTTGTCTCTAGTGTCTTTGGACAGCTCTTTGGTCTTGGCCATGTTAGTAGTTGGATTCTTACTGATTGTATGGGGTGGACAGGTGTCTTTATGCAGCTAACGACCTCAAACAGGTGCATCTAATTTAGGATAATAAATGGAGTGGAGGTGGACATTTTAAAGGCAGACTAACAGGTCTTTGAGGGTCAGAATTCTAGCTGATAGACAGGTGTTCAAATACTTATTTGCAGCTGTATCATACAAATAAATAGTTAAAAAATCATACATTGTGATTTCTGGATTTTTTTTTTAGATTATGTCTCTCACAGTGGACATGCACCTACGATGACAATTTCAGACCCCTCCATGATTTCCAAGTGGGAGAACTTGCAAAATAGCAGGGTGTTCAAATACTTATTTTCCTCACTGTATGTATATGTAATTTATATAATAAATTGTTTATAAGTAATAGCTTTTATTATAGCTGTCTCGTGGATTTTTTTTTTATTATTATTGTGTCAAAACACAAAAAATAAAACTTTTTAAATCAGTTCTACACTTTAAAAATGACAACAACAAAAAAGATAAAAAGTTTAACCAGAGAAAAATTGCAGAGAAGCCTAAAAATGTCCTTACATCAAGCCATGGACTCATCCTAACAGCAATGTACTTTTTTCCTTCATCAGAGGTACACAAAGAGCCAGACAGCATGAGACAAGTGTCCATTCTCTTCTAACAGTGAGGGATTAGCAAAGCCAAATGCAGCTGCATTCTTGTGTCCACTCTCCCCCTCCCAAAGTCATGCAGAAGCATTTAGTAGCTAGCCTGCCCTGACGGGGTACGGCAGATGGATGAAATAGCACACAAGACTGGGATGCCCCTGAGCCCCCCTTTGCTCCAACGGACAATATATATATATATATAAATATTTAATAATAAGGCTTTCTAAGTTAAGTATCTGAACTTATACTTATCACACATTACACTTATGTCAGAAGAAAAGCCCCACTGTACCTTTCCTCCATTGCTGCTGTTGATCCATGTGGCCCTGCAATAGCTGATCCCATCAGACAGGCTGGGTGAAATGGGAGATGAACATGTAATGCAATTTACTCTGTGTCTCGCTACGCGCCTCGGCCGCCGCGCCACTCAGAAGGGCCTTCCCACTACAAAAACGCTCAGGTCAATTCATGTCTTAGTAATGAGTTTTGCCATGCTGGTTATATCAGCTATAATATTAGAATGATGGCCCAGCGAACAAATCCAGCATCTCTTAAGTCCACAGTCAAGATTTTCTCACTGAACTACTATCACAGATGACCAACTGGGTCGCTAGACAATTACATTAACAAAGAGCCCATGAAATCAAAATTGGATTTTTGTGACTTTTAGTCCATGTCTATTGGATTTGAGGGCAACTCTATGCTAATGCAAGGGTTTTCAAACCTTTTAAAAGCCAAAGGACTCCACAAGTCACTTTATTCAGGTTAATGAAAAGACATTTCTATTTCAAATAGATGCTGTTCTTTTGAACTTTCTATTCATCAAAAGAATCCTGAAAAAAATATATCATGGTTTCCACAAAAACATTAAGCAACACAACCGTTTTCAACATTGATAATAATAATAATAATAATAATAAATGTTTCAACATGAATGATTTCTGAAGGATCATGTGACACTGAAGACTAGAGTAAAGATTCTGAAAATTCAGCTTTGCCAACACAGGAATTAATCACATTTTAAACTATTATTAGATCTGGATGATTCTGAATAAATCCGACAATCGTGATTTTTAAAATAGAGATCACGATTCTGAATAGACAACTAAAGACAAATATATCAAATAAACCCAACACAGCACAGAAAAATTAACCCACTGAAATACAAATGAAACATTTCAATATTGTACAGCAAGGTATGATACCATGGTATAATTTGAAGTCCTATGTACACCATGAAGTATGAATGTGTATCATTGGCATTTCCATCTGATACTCTGACTGTAACAGTTTTAACACTGGTGAGAGAATGCTGCAGCAGAATTAGGCTATCTAAAGTCTCTTATCAAAGTTGTAAATGTTAATGTTGCATATTTAATGTTGTAAATGGCAAATGTAACTTGGCACTTTTGTGTGGTAGGAGGTCATAGCCAACACTGATATTTAATTGGCAAAAGCTTGGAATTTATGTAACGCACCTGCGGTCTCTTGGCCAACAGCCACAGCAGGATACCCAACAGCTCAGCTTCTCACAAAACTGGGATTTAAAAAAAGGAGAGCTGGCGAGCTGGATACCACACATTTCCCATCTGGTCCTGAACTGGACAATAGAGACATTCATGTGGTAAAGGGATAAGTCTGGGAACTGGACCAGCATAGACTGTAACACACCGCCTCATGATTGCGAGGACTGCTGACTCCGGTGACGCCTCCTCCCTGGATTTTGAGGACCTGTCCCGAGGTGCTTTCCCCTTGGGGCTGTAAGGGTCTAAGCAATTTACTTCCTCAACTGAAAGCTTCAGGGCAGCTCAGCAGGAACCTCAGACAGGAAAGTCATTACCATTTTCTGAATTATCATCTTACTGAAGAGTGTGAGAATTTGATTGTTGGACTGAATGTGGCTGGCTACTAAAATAAAAATGATGGTGTATGATGATGAGCATAGATTTGTGGCCTATACAGGGCTTGACATTAACTTTTTTGCTCACCAGTCATGGTGGCTACTGGCTAGTGGTTTTCTAAAGTTACTAGCCACTCAGCATTTTCACTGGCCACAATTTTGACAATTGATACCTTGGGGGAAAACGGCCATATAGGTGTTTTTAATGTTATCTCTAGGGATGCCTACCTAGAGATGCCTACACATGCCTACCATATACAGTTTAAAGTAGGACTATAAATAACTAGCTACATAATTATTAAAAACAGTGTAATTGTGTAATTTTTGTATTCTACTTATAATGTCACCCTTATTAAGCTAAAAACACATTATTTGAAAAGGTTGCATTGCGGCCCTAAAAGGTTTTAATGTGCTCCTAAACATTTTTTACCTAACGTGCATGTGATCATTGGGAAAAAAGTAAGCGTCAAGCCCTGCAAACTAATGAAGACAGATAATGTCAAATGATGCTGGAGTTCTCAGTGCTGTCAAAATAAAGGTCCTGCATGCAGTCAAAATAAAAGTCCAGATTCCACACATTGACCAAACCGGCCGATAATTAAACATCAGCCATGGCAATATATTGGTCGACCACTATAGTCAGAAATATAGTAATTAGAAGTTATTTCTTTAATTAAAATGTTATTTAAGCCATTTAATTATTTAATTAATTACTTGTCTGTTTATTTGTTTTTGTTTGACTACATCCACATTGTTTCCGACAAGTAACGAATGAGCAACTCTGGGATTCTGAGCCTCCCAGGTGCACTTGAAGGAAGCGACAGTTCTGGGAACAAAGTGGAACTAGATGTCACATGAGGCAGTTTTTCCAAACTGTTTGAGTCGAATCTGCCAAAACTCACTTTGAGATTTTACCTCACCGACCTCGGATGTCTGTCATCATAGCCTAGGGAGCGGCGTAAAGTACAGTCGCACAGGGCAAGAGAGGGTAAGACAGACAGCTCAGCTCACACCCTGACTGTGGGAGATGTTGGTACGCTATAGACCAGTGGTTCCCAATTCCAGTCCTCGTGACCCACTGCTCTGCACATTTTGTAGGTCTCTCTTATCTGACACACTCAGTTCAGTTCATGGAGTCTCTCCTAATGAGCTGATGATCTGGTTCAGGTGTGTTAAATAAGGGAGACATACAAAATGTGCAGAGCAGTGGGTCACAAGGACTGGAATTGGGAACCACTGCTATAGACTGTCCACATTTCCTGCAGTACTGCTGAACTTTGGCCTTGTGCAGATCGCGACTAATGCAAAGTCAACAATCTCCCTTCACAGATGGCATGGGCCATGGTGGGAAAAAGAACAACATAGGTCTCTGGGGCCAAGCTAACATACTTTGTTTAGCAAACTCTGGACCATGGCAAAACAATTAGGCTCGGCATGATGATGAAGGAATTTTGGGAACAAAAACACAAACTTTCTTTTGCTTCCTTCACTCCTAGCATCCATTTGAAGTAGTGCAAAACCACCCTGACAAGCTGCCATTGAAAAAGTAACGTTTTCCCATTCTTTCTGCAAGTATACCTGAAAATTGAGGCCGAGTTTGAGTGACAGCACAACATCGAGCCACAAAATTATGCACAGGCTGTAACAGCCATACCTCAAGCATCTGACTGCAACAACAAGAGCTGTTAGTTATAGTGTCTGACCTCATATACACATTTAGACAGGCCTATATCTGGGAAAATTGGATAGTACAGAACACACAATTTAAGTGCCTGTTTTTTTTTATTTAGTTTTATAGCTAGTCAGGCAACTGCATAAGAGGGAATTCAGTGATGGTAAACCAAATGAATCAAACATTCCTGCCCTTTTATCAGTGCAATACACAGTTTGCAGTAGTCTGATGTTAAAGTGTCCACAATAAAGAAGACAAAAAAAAAAAAAAAAAAAAAAACACATTAAAAGATCATAGAAATGTACTAGGGATGAGTCACGATTTTAGAATATTCGATTAGTTGATTTTATTATAGATTATCAAACAGGTTGTTGCTCGCTCAACCCAGAATGCCCTTAGTAACATGCTGGTTCGAAAATGTGTGGCCCTGGATCACAAAACCAGTCACAAGTAGCACGGGTATATTTGTAGCAATAGCCAACAATGCATTGTATCGGTCAAAATAATAGATTTTTCTTTTATGCCAAAAATCATTAGGATATTAAGTAAAGATCATTTTCCATGAATGTATTTTGTACATTTCCTACCGTAAATATATAAAACATTTATTTTTGTGAATGGATGCAGCACAATCGCGAACATAAATGGACAACTTTAAAGGCGATTTTCTCAATGTTTCGATTTTTTTCACCTTCAGATTCCAGATTTTCAAATAGTTGTATATCAGCCAAATATTGTCCTATCCTAACAAACCATACACCAATGGAAAGCTTATTTATTTAGCTTTCAGATGTATAAATCTCAATTTAAAAAAACTGACCCATGTGACTGGTTTTGTGGTCCAGGGTCACATATGTGAAATAAGTAGGGCTGCGCACGACTTAAGTTCTTTCTAGTCGATTAGTAGTTGTTCATTTAAGCCATTAGTTTAATCGCATATTTATATTAATTTATTTAAATATACATGGGAGAGAATACTAAACCATAATGAGCGTTTGCGTAATATATAGCCTATTCTGCAGTCAAGTGCACGCATAAAGCTTGCCACAAAGAACCGATAATCAAAGAACCATGATTATGAATGTGTCAAATAGTGCCTATAGCAAGGAGACATTTTAATTGTTTATTAATAAACTAGTGCTTTCTGTGTCAGTTGACGAGGCTGACTCGCCATCTTCGCAGTGAACGCGCCTATAGAGAGAAATGCACATTTCATACGGATTACATAAGAAGAGAGTTGTTGGTTTCTTTTTGTTAAGATTGTTTTGTTTAAAAGTAGACATTTCAAGCTTTCTATAGATAGGCCTATATTAATCATGTCTGTGAGGCAAGTAGCCTATATGCTGAGTTTCGGTTAATTTACGAGACGAGCTCCAGTTCACGTGCAATGCAAGTGATCGCACTGGTTGCCTCCATGTCCTGATTATATAGTCTGCTTTATTTGCTTCTTATTTATTAAATCCAGGCAATTGGTTGATGAAACATTGATTAAAAATAAGAAACAATGTATACAAAATTAAATACACTTTAAAGAAAGGCTTTCTACAAAACTTAATGAAGTACTCAAAATCATGTCTGACCAACTTCATACGTCTCCCGATATATTGTGCATCTTTCCTATCTTACTCATGATGTTCCCTTTTCGTATAATCAACATAGATGAAATAAAAAAATAGCATTATATTATTTAAACACAAATATGAAACTTATGTTTAAGTTTTAAGTTACGTTTAAGCGTCACACCGCTTAGCACGCATGCTCTGGTGTGTAGCCTATAGCCTACATGCATGCTTTTGTGCGTGCGTGCATGCATGTGGGGGAGGGGTGGGATTTTCGAATAATATTCTAATAATTCTCAGCGATCATCGAATAGGCTATTATTTTTGCTTGAAATGCCCATCCCTACTTTGTACTCATGATGGTTTCTTATGGTTTTGAAACATGTATAGGCCTAGGGCTAAAATTTTCCAAGAATGACTAAAATGTCAAAATATATATACACCACAATTCAATATTTTGGGTCTGTAAGATTTTAAAAGAAGTCTCTTATGTTTAGCAAGTAATAATATAAATGCACAGTGTCACTTTTGATCAATTTAATGTGGCCTTGCCGAATAAAAGTATTAATTTTAACAAAACAAAAATTATCCCCCAATGTTATTGGGGAGTCATTAAGGTAGTGTCGTGCCAATGAACCAAATATCTAATGAAGAAGAAAAAAAGGACAGAAAATATATATTTTCTGAAATTACTGAGATATTAGTAAGGAATGTAACCTAACCTGCGACTAGCCAAATCCAGACAAGTTTCCACAGCCATCTTCAGCCAGACAGCACAGTTCTGAGGGTCCAAAGTGTTCAGAAAAGGGACCACCTGTGCACAGGACGAGTGATGACCTGGCTGCCATCGTCATTTGTTACGCTTAGACTCCAATTACATCATCAGCTTAGATAGCTGGGAAATCCATCTCCTAGTCTCAGATTCCCTCACCAAAAGAAGGTCAAAGTCTAAACAGGAAGTCCCCGGCTGGAGAGTTCCAGCGTTCCAGTTCTGAAAAAGGGCTGATGTGAGTTAGCAGGGACCTTGGGTCTCACTGTATGAGTTACTTTTTCAAGTGATGGAGATTGAGGCTTTCTCCTTGAGGCCTATCCATTTGCATTTAGCGCTGTACATTAATTATACGGCCTGACGCAAACAGGATACATTCAAGGATGGGGACTTATATCACCTTGACAAAGTGCTTACCATGAAAAATACAAATGAGAACTGACAATCCCTGTGATAGTATATATATCCTCATGAATAAACTCCATCACTGCTTCAACAAAGAGAATATTCCACACAAAAGCATAATTCATCAGCAGACTAGTCTTAATACAACATTTTGTGCTAAGCTAAATAGCGCAGGTATCACAATCATCCTAACAGGAGACAGGTTCTAATGTAGGGCTGCAACTAACGATTATTTTGATAATCGATTAATCGGACGATTATTTTTTCGATTAATCGATTAATCGGATAGGTGTTTTTTTTTATTCAATTTGATTTTTGTTTATAACTAAATAAAACCCTAAATCAGGGTATTTATGTGTAAAAGTGTACTTTAAAAAGTGCAAAAGCCACACATTGAGTTTTACTAATATAATCTTAAATTTTTACATTTTAAACCCCAAACACAAAAGTTTGTCCAGTTTTTAAACAGTAAAACTTCTTTAAATATCCAAAATATAAATAAACAAAACTAAATATTGAGTTGCGCTGCTCATATAAACTTCACATTATGAAATTAGGACACAAACATGTTTGTAATAAGATATTAAGCAGCAGATTTTGAATTCCAATGTAGAATGCGATCTGTTATTTCTTGATAACAGACCGCTGCGAAGTATAACACACCAGAAAAACAGAGCGTTGCTATGGACACAGGATTCTAACCGTAGAGACGGAACGGACTATTTTCTTTAGCGGAAGCAATACAATCATTTTTAAATCAAGAAACTCCTTTTTAAATCAATATTTTGTGTAAAATTATTGATTTATTTGGTGGGTAGCCATGTAATAAGCGGGATTATCCCTTACATAGTAGACAAATGCTATAAAAAGAGAGCGGAATGGAGGTACGCAGCTGACAACAGGCTTGATTAAAAGTACAGAAAAAATTATGTATTACTGCACAAGCATTCGCTGAAAACCACTGACTACAGTGACTAAAAAACAATATTTTACTGCTGCTGTTATTAACTGCCTTTATATTTAGTGCTTCACTTTGTAAACACCATTTAATTTAACCTATTTCTGCGGTAGCGCTATTTTAATCCATCACTCATGTTGCGAGCGAACTGATTGCGCAACCTGATGCTCGATACAAAATAGATCTAGTGTGACTGTCCCGAAGTTAGTAAACAAAGCTGTTTACACAGTAGCATTGAATTAAACTAGACTATACCATTTTCACATCTTCATAATAATGAGAATACAGTTTTTGCTTGCCGTGCTGATGTTTCTCTCCGATTACTCTCTGCCATTTCGCGTGACTGCGTTGTCATGAAAGTGACGTCATCAGTAACGCTCCCCGTGACGTGAGCAGACCAACTAATCGACAATGCCATTCGTTGACAACGATTTTCATAATCGATTATTATCGATTTTATCGATTAGTTGTTGCAGCCCTATTCTAATGAATCTAAAATGAGCATTTCAGAGCTTTTTCAGAGTATTACAATTGCTGTCTGCTCAGAGTAAAATACAAAGTACACTCTTACGCATTCTTGGGTATTTCCCTAGGGAAATAACTCATGTACAATGACTACAACATAGCCTGAGCTTAGCATAAGATACAAGACGTTACAGTGTGCTTAGTTTCAGGAGAGAGATCTAAATGTCTTAGTCAAAAAAGACATTCCTAAAACAGGAAGCCATCAGTTCCTTATGGCACATTCCCATGATTCTACACATAACTACTATAGCTACTCTAGCTTTGATTGACGCACATGATTCATGCATAATCTAGGAATGGGAAGCAGCAGATAACTGGTGATATGATAGAGCATATCAATAGCTGGGTCATTATACAATAACACTGTGATTCTGTTTAGTGTCTAATGATTAAAAACATTGAACTTTGGTACTTTAAAATATTGATTCTTTATGTCAGAGTAGTGTTGCGATATTGTGAGGTAAAATGTTGCAAGAATGTAAAAATTCAACATTTTTCTTTTGTTTTTCTTCAACATATTTCGAACACCCTATGTTTCACTTTGCTTGAAATTGCCTTGATGATCCTTAAATTAACAAATTTCCAGTGTCCATTTTTGAAAAGGATAGGATGATTTGACAATTCTCAATTCCAATTTTGATACCACAGCAAAAACTACTAGCTTAACAAATATACATTCCAAATACCACTAAAGACAAGTAAACAGTCAGTAATAAAATAAGAACACAATCAAATTATGAGCAATAGCACACATAAATACAATAGAACAATTCAAATGAAATAAACTGTGCTTTTCAGGTTTTTCCAGCCCGTTCTCATCCCAAGGCGTCATAATACTGACGCTGTTGACATTTCGTCTGCATCAAACGCACATGGCACCCTTTATCGTCAATATGAGACGCAGATAGAAATGAGCCAGAAGGCGCCTCCTAGCGGTCTAACCCTAAACCTACCCCAGAACTAAACCTACCCATATCCTGTGCGTGTCATATTGACGCTAAAGGGTGCCATGTGCGTTCGATGTAGACGAAATGTCACAAGTGTCAGTATGTGACGTCCAAGGATGAGAATGCGTTGGTTTTTCCGGAAGGTCTAACAGCAGTTTTCAGGTACAGAAACTGAAAAAAGTAATCAAATGTAAAACAACACTCCATAGGCTACCTATTATTTAAATATAGATAGCCTATCTATATCATTATAGCCTATCACTTTTGTTGTTTGATTAACATTAAAAACACAGACAGCAGTAGAAATATTAGGCTTTTGTCACAAAGACATCGGATCCAAAATACTGTTAAACGTGTTTTATTTCTCAATTGTTGACGTTCACTTAAGACATAACCGACTATGTTTACTAGGATGCTCGCCAAGATGGTAATTTTGACAATTTTGTGTGAATTTGTCAGTTTAAGAGCAAGACGACGTGAAAGAGAACTCTATTTAAGGGATAGTTCACCCAAAAATGAAAATTCTGTCATCATTTACTCACCCTCAAGTTGTTTCAAACCTGTAAGAATTTCTTTTTTCTGCTGAACACAAAAGAAGATATTTTGAAAAATGTCTGTAACCAAACAGTTGATGGACCCCATTGACTTCCATAGTATTTTTTTTTTCCTACTATGGAAGTCAATGGGGTCCATCGACATTTTTCAAAATATCTTCTTTTGTGTTCATTAGAAAAAAGAAATTATTACAGGTTTGAAACAACTTGAGGGTGAGTAAATGATGACAATATTTTCATTTTTGGGTGAACTATCCCTTTAAGTACTTGCGCGCTGTCTGAGAAGCAGACTTTCTGAACACACGCTTCGAATGTGCGCGCACAAAACATCTCACACAGTGAGTACCGAACTGAGTTCTCTTTCGCAACTTCTTGAGCTTGAATATTTAAATGAGCACAATTTAAAACTCAAGCAAATGATACAATTTTGTGACGGTGTAGCACTGGCCCGATTGACAGAGAGAGAGTTGACAGAGCTCTGTCAACGGTCTCAAGCATCGTTCACGCTGGCCTTATTGTGTGCAGGAAAATTCGAAAAAATCTCAATGCATTCAAGTTCTTCTTCTGACGTTCTTGCAAATGAATGCCTTGAACTCAAAATACTCTTAATATCCCCATAGTTACTCAGATCACACAACAAGGCCAAGCCCTTCACATTCCATATGCTAAAACAGTTACCATCTTTTAATTAAATCATGTAACCACTTTGCTTGCTCTAAACTGGAGCTTAAAGAAACAACGATCTCTCCAGCTGTGAGATGGTGATGCCGGTTAATGCTGAGACAAACACATTTGATGGATTATATTATGGGATGAAAAGAGATACACACAACACTTCCTCTAGTTTATAAAGAGAGATCAAAGCAGAACCGGGGGAAAGCGAGAGCATGAAGAACAATGTCAATTCAGCAGAGCTCAAACAGGCTGAGACCCCGACTAGAAGAACGCGCCCTAAGGACGTTCCTTTTATCTGCCAGTCAAACAGCATGGTCAAACGCGGTCACAAGAGTATTCTTGATGAAACAACAAAGCACCAATAGTCTGACAAAGAACCGCAAGGGATCTGAGTCACCTTTAGGAAAAAGAGGGGGACTGAAGGTGTGAATTGAGTATGTAGCCTAATGTCTGGAAAGCCAAAAAGTAGGTTAGAAGAAAAAGCTTTCAGGGTAAGAAAATAGCCTCAGACGGAACTCCAGATTAACATGTTAAAGGAGTGGCAATTGTACCAAGAAGTTCACCTAATTTGCTATCACTATCACTCATTAACTTAATTTTATTAAATATCATTGTACTAACAATATAACAATATTTAGTATTAATATGTTAAATATTTACACTATTATTCAAAATGTTGTGGTCAGTAATATTTTGAAAACCAAATTTTTTATAATAGTCTCTTATATGCTCACCAAGGCTGCATTTATTTGATTCAAATACAGAAAACAGTAAATATTGTGAAAGTTTAGCAATTTAAAATAACAATTTCTTAATTTTAATATATTTTAAAATTGTATTCCCTTTAATGCAAAGCTGAATTTTCAGCATCATTACTCCAGTCTTCAGTGTCACGTGATCCTTCAGAAATCATTACAATATGCTGATTTGATGCCCAATAAACATGTATTATTAGTATTATCATCATCAATGATGAAAACAATTGTGCTGCTTAGCCTAATATTTTTGAGGAAACTGTGATATTTTTTTTCAGCATTCTTTGATGAACAAAGTAGCATTATAGCATTTGTAGCATTATAAATGTATTCACTGTCACTTTTGATCAATTTAATGCATACTTGCAATACTTCCCCACAGAATTTAAAAGGTTGTGCAATAACAGCATGTTCAGAATTGGTTTGTGAGGCATTTTACAACCTGCTGTGTCATCCTCAGTAGCACCATGCGATCCGCTGGGCCATGCAGATATTGGTCCGCACTGTGAGTGCTTCTTTAAATTAGGTAGCACCGTTACGCCCCACTTAGTTTGACTTGTTTGGCTTTTTATGTGCTTTACCATGCGCAAAATAAACTAATGGGACAATTCTGGTACCAGTACCAGTGGTGAAACCAAATTTATTCAACAAATCTACAACAAAACCTTAACTGGCAGGGAAAAGGCCATGAAATGTGACCATTTAGTTGAGGTATGGAGGTCTGTCAGATATTTTCTGTTGTCGTGGTTGGTGCTTGACATGAATACCTGCTGAGTGACAGACTGACAGTGCTGGTGGCAGGAGACTGGCAGACCTGCTGAGGAGGCCCTTTCACACTCAAACAGGGGCCATTGAGCCCTCTAAACACAGTCCCCTTGCCTTGAATGAGTAATAACTTTAGTAAGCACAAGGAAAAGTGTTGAGGCTGTGGTTAAATTAGCTGGAAGATGGCAAAATCCCCAGGCCGTAGGGTGAAAATCATGAAAATCATGAACACTTGATATGCTGTATAACCGCTTAATGTGTCCACATCAAGATGGGAATGCGTGACACTAAGCCAGAGAAAACTATAGCCTGATACGGAGTCGTATTTTGGACATGAGAGAACTTGTTACTGTTGCGCATCGAATCGATCAGCCTTGGCTACATAATGTGAAGAGGTGCAACAATGCAGCATCTGCTGAATTCAGCAAGAGTTATTTCCTCAAACGGGATGTTGAGACACATGAGAGCTGCTTCACACGCACTGCTGAACACAGGAGGTGGAGTTTTCCATGTTTCTCACGGGTGAGCTGGAAACAGCCTGCCACCGTCCAAAACAGAAAAAAAAAAAAAGAATCCAACACTGCCTCGCTACTGATAAAACACATGCCTGCCTAGCCATGCAAAAAAAAAAAAAAATCATGCCATGGCATTCCGTGAATGGGAACGTGAATGGCACTAGTCCATGCAAAACTCACTGGCATGACGATGTTGTGGGTGGTTGCCAAAGCATTGATCAAGTGGTTGCCAGGTTCGTCATTTGGAGGGAGAACCAGGAACATAGTGAGGCCCACTTACACACGTGTTTACACTGCTGATTATAAAAGGAGGGGCCCGTGGGAATTGCTAAGGTGATTTTAGTTGATTTCTAGGGTGTTCTGGATGGCTACCAGGCTTTCTGGGTGGTTGATTTCTGGTTTAAAAGATTCCACAACGTAAATCTTGAGTTCGTCTATTTGTCCATACAATGGAAGTCAAAGATAATCAAAAATTGTATCAACATAATATCACAAAATATCTTTTGCATTTCGCAAAAAACAGTAAGTTTGGAACAACATGAGGATGACAGAATTTTCATTTTGGGAGAACTAACAATTTGGTATAAGTGCTTTTATAAAATTAACATTTCACAATTTTTCAAATTTCTGCTTTTACATTCTCCAAAAGCTGACCCATTTACTTCCATAGCAAGTGCCTCGACAAAAAAATTATATAAAACAATTATATAAAATATATAGCCTATATGATCAAAAATAGTGATAATTGCCTTAGTATGTATCCAAATCAAAAAGGGAGGTCTAATTGGCTAAAAGAGACACATGTGGACTGTAAATCTTCCAAAATAGCAGCCATTTTTGTCAAAAACCACAAAGACGCAAGAACTAGATGGTTTGGCATAAGTGTGCGCAGCATTTTGGTTAACATTATGAACAGTGGCATTTGTCTCCACACTGATAATCATGGTTGAGGCGAGATCTTTTATAGACACTGCTGTCATTGCTTTAATGCCTCCTGCTCTCTTTTGAGACTTTCAATCCCTCGGTCTAGACGCTCAGCTGGTTCCACACCAAACCCTCCACACCAATGACACAGGCGCTGGCTCTATTTTCAGCATGGGGAATGAAGATGAATGGAGGCCCACGGAACCACAACATCAGTCCATACCCCATACAAACACAGATTCTGAGAAAAACAGCTATATACCACTTTACAGCTCTATTTTGTCGATAATGACAAGCCTGGATCTGGAACCTGCTATATAACGATAAACCCACTCTGAGGCGTTAAAAATAAACACAAATAGATCTGAAAAGCTTTTGTGCATGCACTCTATGGAAGAGAGCAGCTAGTATGTTGATGCTGGTCACAGAACAAGAACAATACCATGTATTGCCTGGAGGATACTCTCAGCGAGAGGGCTTTCTGAAGACCACATCTCAATGAGCTGAGTCCAAGGCTTTTAGTCGAGCTTTAGGGGGGAGGAGAAGAGTGCTGGACCCTCTCTTTTCTCCTCAGGGTGATGGGCTTCTTTAAAAAAAAAAAAAATTTTTTTAAAATATATATATACGTGATGCGATCCGGGAAAACCCACCACATGGTGAAATTTGACCTATTACAGATTTTGATATCACATGGAAGCTGGTATTAAGCCCTTTCCAAATCTGCTTTTATTTTTATCATAGCTTGTTGGTAGCAAAAGTTATGTTTATCTGAAGTCGGCCGATCGCTATGATTTTCTGGAACGGAATTTTGAGAAAAACTGGTTTAATTAACTGTCACTGTCGAGACGCTTCTTGTCCATCTCGTGATTGTTATAAAACTGCGTGACGTTATAGTTTAAACAGGATTGGCGCGAAATGCGCAATATACACATTCACTGTAGTGTTAAGAGACGGACAGGTGTATGGGATATACAGCGATTGTTTTTTTGTTTTTTTTTTACCTCTGCTGGGCGTTAGAGAAAATGGTCGCATAGAATGCATTAGAGAAAGAGAGTATTTTCAGCTTGACACTATAAATCGCTGTTTTTCTGCACTAAACAAGGGAATTTTGCCAAGATATTTTCAGAGATAAGAGAAAAGATGTTATAGAATAATAATTTAAAAAACTGACATTCAAACTATTTTGGAATTTACGACTTTATGGAATAAAGTCTTATTTATGGAATTTATATATATATATATATATCTTTGTTTATGGTAGGTTTTTCAGTCCTCTATCTAGCTATGTCCCAGACTTCCCATCCACTGACAGCATCCTCTTCTCTCCAACTTCATGCAAGACAGGGTCAAGCCAGACTGCAGCACTGTCAAACATACTACCTGACAACACTTTATCAATTCAAGAGCTTCTCCTAATATTAAAATTGGAAACGGAAGTTGCAATCTTTTCTTCCCTATTGCGACGTAGCCTATATCCAAGTGAAACAGCTTCTCAAACAAGAACAAATGTAGGGCAGGGCATGATTTTGTTAATTGGGAATTGGTTGGTCGTTGTTTGCTATTGCTGCGATCTCATGTGAGTGACAGGTTGTCCCGCCCTCACACCAGTAAACACATCATCAGAGAAGAGATGCAGTTGCAAGAGGACATGTCATGAACTTGATGCAAAATATTAAAAGAATGGAAAATTAATTATAATATATATATTGCAATAAATAATGTGAATTGTCCATTTTGATTTCGTGGTGAGTAACTTCTTTTAAACACAGGATGAAGGGCTGAATTGAGAAGACATGACGCCCAACTTCTCAAAGTGATAGTTCACCCCAAAATGAAAATTCTGTCATTATTTACTCACACTCTCTGACTCAAGTTTGAATCTTGAATTAGGCTATGTTTGGTAGGTTAGGTTATGTAAATTTATGTTTTCTCAATTTGCAATCTTTCATCCCTGATGAAGGCTTGTGTGTCAAAACTTGTAGAAAAAAAAGAAAAAAGAAAAAAGAAAGAATCATTTTAATATTTTGATTCTTTAAATTCTCCACTCCACAAGTGCTGTTGGGTTTATTTTTATGTTCATCATTTAGGCGTGTATCCACCAAAGCTTTTTTTTCTTGCGGCTAGTGTATTTCTCCAATTGTTTTCAATGGGAGCGCTGCATTTTGAAGTTGACAGTGCTTGTGCTAGATTCTGCTTGTACTATGTCAATGGATGACAACAAGCATAACAATGGAACAAAATAATTTAAAACAAAAGCCAAAGCAAATACTTTACATTGTCTCGACATTTTTAGATAGAAACAATACTACAATACTACTAACAAACTATCTTTGAAATTAGATACTAGTAACACTTCCTTGGACATACCGTATCATAGCAAGCAAAGCGTCTCAACTAAAAGAAAAAAAAACTGTTTTCAGCTGGCTAAAAATGGCTTTGATGGACACACGGCCTTACCCTCATGTAGTTCTAAAACTGAATTACTTTTCTTCTGTGGAAGACAAGATTTTTTGAATAATTTTTCAAGTGTTTTTGTTCAAAACATTGAACCCCAGTGACTTTCATTGCATGGACAAAAAAAAAAAAAAAAAAACCCTACGCTTTTCAAAATATCAGAGGGAACTTTGTTTACGCTTCTTCTGTTTGTGATGTGTATATGAAAAGAAGTACAAAATATTTCCCATAGAAGCAGAAAAACTTTAAAAGAACTTTATTTAAAACAAGGTTGTTGTTGTTGTTTTGTTTTCTTAAGAAAACAGCGTTTGTCCCTCTTGCCATCATGATGGCGGTGGTTGCAAGGGTGAGTACAAGGTGGTCGCCAAAAGGGTCCGTCCTCAATTTTTTATTATGGTCTGGTCTGGACTCAAAACGTTCCACTATATGCCAGTGGTATTCAATCCCGCTCTTGGACAGCCACTTTTCTGGAGAGTTTAGCTCCAACACACCTGCCTTGAGATTTCAAGTGGGTGCTTCTCAGAAGTCTGCATCCTATGATCCTAGTGAGGCTGTGTCATTCCTAGAACAGCCCATCTGAAACTTCTAGGCTAGACTCCTCCTCAGCATTAAACGCTAGAGTGAGACGGACTAGCAAGTTTGTATGGCTGTCATTCATTTTTCTAAGTTTGCCTTCCAAGGATCCTTCTAGCACTCAATGTTGTGGCAGTCGTGGTATGTAGACTTACTAGTAGGGATGCACCGAATCCGATCATGATTTTTTTATGGCCGATTTCGATACACCGTTTGCCGAATTTTTTTTTCTTTAAAAAGCAAATTTATTTGTTGTTTATTTTCGTAGTGTGAAGAACATTTGAATAATCTAAAGAACCGTTTTCCACTATAAAGCACCTTTTGTGGAACGTAAAGTTTCCAAGGCTCATCAATGACAATAAAGACCTTTATTTTTGAGAGTGCACTGAATTTTAATCACGATCCAAACAAAGATGCTAAGCACATGTAACAATTTAAATTGGATTGTATAATTACAAGATTTAAAGCAAAACAAATATTTAAACACAAAAACACAATATAAACCCCCCACCCCCAATTCAATATTTATATTTTTCTTCCAATATTTGTGCCTTGTTCAGTATCTGCTGGCATGTCTTCTCTCCTCTTTGCGCCCGTCTTCAGCGTATGCCATCTCTGGCCTGTGTTAACATCCTATTTACAGACTTTGTAATATTTCCACAAAAACAGCATTTGGGGAAATAATTGCAAAATGCAGTTTTGTGCAAATCTGGAATAGAGATTGGCCAAAATAAAACGAAAAATTCCAACCAGTGCATCTCTACTTACTAGGATGCATTTTCTTGGTTTCCCTACAGCACGCAAGACGGTGGCTCTGCATTTCATCATTTTCAAAGCACTGATGCTCTTCAGAACAAAAGGAGATTCATTCCCAATGCTTCAACTCTCAAAGTGGACTGAGGTTGGACAGAAATGGTAGGTCTTGTCTTTCAATGGCTGGCCGGCTCTACTCTGGATATTCACAGTCTGGAGCCAAACCACCTGTTCCACTGGCTGTCCTAATCGTCAGCCCATTAGAAACATCAGACTCGCAGCCCAGAGTTTCCCCGGAGCAACATTGCCCATAGAGATGAAGAAAGAGACGCTTGGACAGCCTGGCAGAGCTCCACTGCCCACATCAGCCCAATGGTAAAGCTTGCTCTCACTAGGGCTGTGCGATTAATCGGAATTGAGTTTTGATTCCGATTTTGGCTTCCAAAGATAATGAAATTACAATAAATGTTTATTGTGCTTCATTCCGTGCGCTCCGAGACAGAAGCAAAACACGGACGAGCAAAGTGGACTATGAGTGCATGCCTAAACTGTCAAATACATGCAAAAACATTGTGAGTATTTACAGAAACACAGTAAACGTAGCCTTAATAAGAATCAAAGCAAGTTTAATTCTTACAGTGAAGACTATGCGGTTTTATTTTACATTTGATTATTACATTTCTGCAGAAGGCTGTTGGCTGAATACTTAGACACTTAATATTTAAAACACACATCTCTTCTCATCTATCATCATTAAGGGTACAAGACACCTACAGAAAATTAAAACCTGCTTGTAACTAAACAAATGAACATCAAAAGTGCTCATGTTTATTCACTTCAAACCCATCCATCCAGGAAACAGTACGTCACAGAAAGTCCCTGAAGTCTAATGACAAACTCAACATGAAAGCACATAGTATTCAAAAAGGTAAAAGAGTATGTACAGTACAACAACGTACATACGGTTTAAAATGTAAACAGGAATAAAAATCACTTTTATTTTTACAACTACTTCCACTATGACATGCATTTCCAAGAAGTTTACAGACTGATATGTTAATTATGAGGAAAACACTCGTTGGTAATTAATGCTCATGACAGAAGCTAAATTAGAACATAACAGATAATGAACAAACACATGCTAAAAATAATGCGAGGAAGTGTTAATTCCCCACATACGTATTTGGTGCCATTACACAGAAGTCTGTCATTTAATTTCCTCCTCGTTGTTGTTGGGCTGCTGTCAAACGCTTTCGGTGAATTGTCAAATTATTAGATCGGCATTTACTGCCATCATTACTATATGGGTTTAGAACAACATGGTGTGTGTAAATGACTGAATTAGAGACAATTCACACAGAATTCATTCACAAGATGCAGGTAGGTGAAAAAAAAGGGAAAAAAAGCCATTTCTCCTGAAGTGCCCAAGCGTGCATTGCAAATAGTCAACGGCTTGGTTTAATTCACTACTGCTCTGAAAATTGATCAACGATGTTAGTGTTCACTTAAGGTCTTTAAGAGGTAGCATTGATACAGATCATGTGATTCGGTCGATAAAGCAGAGAGCAATTTTAACCTCTGAAACGAAAAGAATCAAAGTCTGGATGTTCCATTAACCAACAGTTGAAAATGAAAATGGACATTTTGATTGATAACCACTCAATATGTGTTTTATTAAAAAATTGTATTACTTCTATGTGTACATTTACCTTTGGTTTCATCAAGTAGTTGTTTTCTCTCCAATCTGAGCGTTAGTTTGCATGGGAGGTGTGATGTGTCTTCCATAGATGGATAATTCAATATTTCTTCTGTCCGATAAGCATTGTGCCTTCAAGAGTTTCAGTTCAGAAGGCATTAATTAAAATTCCAATTAATTTTTCCCATTATAATTATCTCACTTCTCATATTTACTAGAACATAGTCTGATGTTGATTTGTTTAGTCTCTTTCCTCAAGGAAACTGGACGACTCGTTTCATTTAAAGCACAAGGGCTTTATGCACGAGGTAAACAGGATAAGACTTATCGTCAAAGAAAGACGACAGGCGTCAAATGTTTGCATGCAAGTTTATTGCCTGTGTAGAATCATCACCGTAAAAAATCTAAAAAGCAATGACTCTAGTTCAATATTTTTGTGAATTATCTGGGGGGGGGGGGGGGGGGGGGGGTATACTTGACCTAACACTTCCCTTTTAAACGGACAACTCCATTTTTTTTTCATTGTTAACTTGCATCTTTTGTTACTTGTTAAAACTAATTTTCACTTCACACCATATACAATTATTCCAAAGAAGCTTTGTATCTGGCAAGAAAGTACATATAAATGTTCATAAATGTTGAGAGTTTGAAGAGAATGTGTGAAAGCAACATCTTCCACCCATCAAATACAGGAACATTTAAGAGGTGGGACTCGTGGGACCAAACTTTCTCAATTTTAATTTTAACACTGATCATCAGAAATACGATTTTATATGCCAAGTCATTTTTTGTGTAGCAGAGAATTTGGAGTATTTTTGTAATATTATTATAAAATGTATTTTCTAAATCTAAAACTTCAGAAGCAGTATGTTTTATAACTGTTTGAAAATACATTTTATAATAATATTACAAAAATACAATGTAGTGTGTGATGCGATAAAAGCCACCTCAACTAATGGATCAGTATGTCTTGGATAACATGCATTACTTCAGTAATATTTAGGCCTAGTGCAGCATATTTTTACAGGATTTGTTTAACTTAATGAACCAATATAACTATGGAAACCACAAGAATGACCACCTCCGCAAAAAAATAATAATGAATGTCAGCAAGTGGGTAAAACTATTCAAAATGATTAATAGGTTTGACACCTGTTCAGAGTAAAAGTACACAGAGCAACTGTCAGAAACACAGTGGAAAAACACCATGTTATAATGCAGGACAGAAGGACTGAAGCCTGTCTGAGCATCCTTACAGGAATACATCTGCTGCCTCCAAAAAACTAAAACAAAAAAATGCTTTAAGCTACTGTAAAAGCACCGAATACCAAAAATACAGACCAAAAAATTTACTTTTCATGCTGTAAATGACAAAAGTTTGACGTTCCCCTCAAAGCAGGTCTCATCTTTTCATTGAAATTCAACAGCCAATTCTGCAAATTATGTTCAGCATGACATTCTGTTTTAACCAAAACCTGCCCAGTGCGTTTTTGTAGTAGAAGCTATAGGCCGTGACATTTCCTCACACTTCTTTTTCACCTACACTGTTAAGGCTAACTGAAATATCACTGTCAGCGCACAGCCATTTTTATTCACAAAGTTTAGTTTGAAAATTGGATGAAATGCCAAGGATTCCTGCTCTGTGATGGTGGCTAGGCAGAATGAAAATGCCAACTGCCTTGAGATCACCGCAGCTGGGAAAATAAATGATGTCATTAGTCACTTGGGGCTATTATTTATTTATAAAAAAGTTACTTGTTTTAAAGGTAAAAGTTTAAAAGTTCTTTTTCATAAAATATTCTCTATTGTAATAGACATTATAATTTATTATTTATTAGCTCAAATAAATGTAGACATGAGTTGATGACAGAAGCAAATAATTCATCTAATCAATTAGGGGTGAGCGATATGACCAAAATCACGGCATGAGAAATGTTAGTATATCTCTATAACAATATGTATCTCGAAATAGCTATTTTTATTTTATACATTTTTTAAATTAAAAATAAGAACAAAGCAAATTACAAAGAGTAGGGCAAATACAATAGAGCAAAGATACAAATTAAGTAAACTGATTGCATGGTGTCTAAAAGAGGCGGATATCTGTGTGCGCACTTCAGCTGTGTGTCAGTCAAGCACGAGCACCAACCACATTGAGTTCTTTTCACATTGAGAGCTTACTGCACTCAACATCAAGCACGTCCCACTCTTTATTTTCTCATTCATGCATGTTTCTTTATCCCTTACGTGTATACAACTTTTAGTAATGTGCTACAGTAAAATCTCTAATGATAGATACTTTATACCATGGTCACAATACCGTACAACCCAGCCTTAGAAATCAATCTAATAAATAAAATAAGCCTTTTTTTATTATTATGGATGTTGCAAAGTCTGAAGGGGCACATCATGCCCATTTTCGTCTGAATGTGCCTGACGTCTCTGGAACAGAGTAGAGCTCATTACACCATGTACTCACATACTGTGCACTTCTGTACAGGAAAGGTGAATTGTGTAGAGTGTACAGTGAATATCCCACAGCTTGACTCCTACCAAGAATGATTTCGGCACACAATCAAAGGGCAAGCCACATCCTGCTGTGGCGTAACTTGGCGAGACTGTCGAGCCACAACGTAACCTTTGGGTCAATAAAAGACAATAAACTATTACATAACTCAACAAATTTACTCATAACACATCACTGGAGGGTTAAACAATGCTATCATTTTAGTATTCTAACGCAGTCTCGCTCTCTTTTTTTTTAAAATCACATTCAGTCCCCTCATGTGGTCCTAATGTACAACAGCCTACGTGTTTTTAGCGTGCAATTCAGCCGACAAGAGTGAGAGAGAGCAATCTAATCAGCATTCAAAGACGGCATGCCGAGTCCCTCCGACTCAAGCTGCTAAGTCACCAGATAAAGATCTGCCTGACACGCCACCTTTTAAATAATCCACTTGCAAGTGCGCCATTTAAAAATATTAACACCCTCCTCAGAGAAAGGCAAAGCTCTGGCACGGAGAGGGTCGAGGGACTGTATGAAACGAGAAACAAAAATGATGTTCGTAAAGGGTGTAAATGCTACTAATTACAAACTAAATGACATGCGAGTCCTGAAGTCTAGCCTACACCACCAACAGCAACACAATAATGAGGCTTTCACTCAGACTTGCAGTGGTTGGGAGTTCAGGCGCTGATGGCAGGTGATGTTGAAAAAGCATCCTCTGTCAGTTAGCATTTGAGATGCTCCATGAATTCAGTCAGAAGAACTTAATGTTACTATGTTCCCTCTCCAAATTCCTCTGTGTATTGCTGCCATGCATTCAAACTCACTTCTGTAAACAGTAAAAGGAGCTGGAAATATAGCCTACTGTTAGGCTACTCATGATAACTAGTTCATTTAGGCATATTAAAGTTGAACTGTGTAATTTCTGCATCTCGAGCAGAACCAACTGAACATGTATTGTTTTCAAAAGGTTTTCTCGAACAATCCTCTTACTAGCCATTCATTGGTCCGTCAAACATATAGCCCCGCCCCACACTCACACCACTGGTTGCTGTTGTCGGGCTGGTCAGGATGCTTAAACAAAACGTTTTGAAAGTTGGTACATTACGTTAGTTTTAATATTTAAAAATAAATACATAGGCTACACACTTTAACAAAAGGCACACGATGCAAGATTTGTACCTTAAAGGGTTAGTTCACCCAAAAATGAAAATTCTGTCAGTAATTACTCACCCTCATGTTGTTCCAACCCTGTAAGACCTTCGTTCATCTTCGGAACAAAAATTAAGATATTTTTGATTACATCTGAGAGCTGGATCACTCCTCCATAGGCTTCTAAGGCATTATAACTTGCTGGCTCAATCTATATATTAAGTTTATAAAGCGACGAGAATACTTTTTGTGCGCAAAAACAAACAAAAATAACGACTTTATTCCACTATTCATTTCCTTCTCTCTGGGCCTGGAGTTTTTTCACGTAGTATAACTGCGGAGCGCTTCTGTGTTGTATGTCACACGCATCACACACATGACCAGCGTCAGCCAATAGTGAGCCTACGTGTGACGTACAACACAGATGCGCTGCGCAGTTATACTACGTGAAAAAACTCCAGGCCCAGAGAGAAGGAAATGAATTTGAAATGAAATGTTTGTTTTTTGCGCACAAAAAGTATTCTCCTCGCTTTATAAACTTAAGATTAAGCCACTGGAGTCACTTGGACTATATTAGCGATGTCTTTAATACATTTTCTGGGCCAGCAAGTTATAATGCCTTAGAAGCCTATGGAGGAGTGATCCAGCTCTCAGATTTAATCAAAAATATCTTAATTTGTGTTCCGAAGATGAACGAAGGTCTTACGGGGTTGGAATAACATGAGGGCGAGTAATTACTGACAGAATTTTCATTTTTGGGTGAACTAACCCTTTAATATAACAGCTTCGAAATCAATTAGATGGTGAACGAACTCGTAGTAGGTCAAATTATGACGCCACTGGCAAAACCAGCAATGCAAGTTTGAGAGGTGGTGCCCCGACAAATCTCGCGAGAATCACGACTTGCTTTACGGCACGATGTAACATACATCAACAACATATGAAGCAGCCTCTATGGAAGACACTAGCACGCATTTCAGACGTGAATCATGGCAGTCTCGACGAAGAAAACGAAGAAAGCGTGGTCGTTAGAGTGCAGAGACGGATTTGCGTGAGTGGTATTTACGACAGTAACGTTAAATACAATTACTCCACAGTAACTCTAGGGGTCGCTGTTTGAGAAAAACTGCATAATGTGCTTTTAACAAATCCATCTTTTACACATTTACTATAAATAAAAAACTGATATACATTTAAAAAAAATTAATTCGAATAGTAAATGGCGCTATACAAATAAAACTGAACTGAAATGCTAAAAAAGAAAGTCATTTCTGAGGATGAGCAATTTATTCCAAATTGATGGATTTATTATAAAGGCTCTATGTTTGATAAGTATTAAACATTTAAATTAAATATTTTGATGAAAGAAAACAAACATGATAACAATTTCATAATTTGTATTTAATGTGCATAGATAAATCATGCACAATAGGACCACAGAGGTGCATTATCAAAATAAATAGGGTTTATTTTTGTTTCCATGTTGGCTTTTATGTCTCACTATGGAGGGTGGAGGGGTTGTTTGTTGGAAGTGTGAGATTCAACCCACATGACTAATCACACACCACATGGTTTAATACCAGGTGTAAAAAACCAATGCACATTTCATTATCTGAATGGTCTGTGTGGATCTCTTGTTACTTGTAAGTGTAAATGGAGCTTTAATCCTTTGAGGCTAAAATATAGAGAGGAAACTCAGAGACTCGCTGTGTGCTGTCTTTCTTTTGAAGATATTGTGGAAACATTCCTCTCGTTCATTAAGAACAGCTGTGAGGTTTAATAGGCTGTTTAAATTTATTTTAATTAAAATGGAGATTATTGATAGCCTCAGATGGAGAACATGTGACTGTTTTCAGACGCATGTTCATTATTTGCAGCTCACTATATTTAGAGCATTAATGTGCTGATTTGACTGTAATAATCAGCATTATAACAGCATTTTAAATAAATACAATGCAGGAGTTTTATGTATATTGATATTTTTTCTTTGAAGTTGAAGTTTGAAGATTGAAGTTTCTGTCTCAAGTGTTTCAACAAACAGTTTCAGAAAGATACTCCAGCTGAACTCTGAAGTGACCTGATATTTTCCATGTAGTTTAGCAAACAAACTTCTCTGCTCTTGTGCGCTTTCTGAAGTGAAATCCTCTTTAAAAGGAAATCATGCTTTCATTCAAGGTGAAAAAAAGACTAGGGGGTATGATGATGCTGCATGGGGGTCTGCAGATTATTGAACAAAAAATACAATATCAGGGTTAACTTCAACAAAAGCAAAAAAAAAAAAAAAAAAAGTTCAATCAATGCCCTTCTAACATTAAAAAGAATTAAGTAAAATTGAAAGTACTTGACTCTGTACATTAATATATTGATATGACTTTGAAATGAAATTATGTAAATACAAAATTAGGCTAAATTTGCTGCTATTGCAACACACATTATTATATGATAGGCCAGACGGAGTGTGCATGCTCCATTTCTCTATCCAACAAAGTCTTTGGCCCAGAAATGTACATTTGGCCTGTATGCGTGTTAAAGGGATAGTTCACCCAAAAATGAAAATTCAGTCATCATTTACACACCCTCAAATTGTAAAACTAATTCCATATAAATTGAGCGGTTTAGTCCAAATTTTATGAAGGGACACAATCGCTTTATATGATGAACAGATTGAATTTAGGCTTATATTCACATAAACGTTCATCAACGCATGCCATGCTAGAAACTATGCTTCTAACCACAGCTAGAGAGCTGTCATTCCAACCACACAACTTTGCGATGCTGTTTGCGAATGTTCGTGCACAGACGCGCTACGCTTAAACACTACGTGAAAAGACTCGAGGCCCAGAGAGAAGGAAATGAATAGTGGAATAAAGTTGCTATTTTTGTTTGTTTTTGCGCACAAAAAGTATTCTCGTTGCTTTATAAACTTAAGATTGAGCCACTGGAGTCACTTGGACTATATTAACGATGTCTTTAATACATTTTCTGGGCCAGCAAGTTATAATGTCTTAGAAGCCTATGGAGGAGTGAGACAGCACTCAGATTTAATCAAAAATAGCTTAATTTGCGTTCCGAAGATGAACGAAGGTCTTACGGGGTTGGAACAACATGAGGGTGAGTAATTACTGACAGAATTTTCATTTTTGGGTGAACTAACCCTTTAATATACAATGTTCAGTCAGTATGCATTATAGAAGTTAAGAACCAATGAGGTTTGTTCTCGTGTACCAAGCAAGTAAGGTTGAGCTTCTGTTTAGGTTCGCTGATCAATGTTTATGTGTGAATAAAACCCTAAATTCCATCTGTTCGTTATATTAAAGCGATCAAATCTCTTATTTTGTTGAATATTTTAGTAACAATAATAATAATAATAATCATCATAATTATTATTAGTCATTAGTGTTGTCATGATACCAAAATTATTGTTTCGATACCGATACCAAGTCAAGAATTGCGATTTCGATACTTTTTCTATAGGCTACTTGTCCTGAAAAGGGAGAAACACTCTCAAATATCATTGCTGTGCTTTATTTTAAAACCGGGACAACATTCTAATCATATAACACACTAATAAATGAACATATGAACAGCAGATATATTAAACATTTGAACAAAATATGAAATATAAAAAATAAATTAGAGCAATGACATTCAAGGTAAAAAAATGATAAATTTAGCTTTTAAAATATAAATCTCATTTATCATAAGAAACAAAAGAGTTACCGGTAATAACTTATAAAAATATGAACAGCGATTATATTAAACACTTAATATTGGTAACATATAATAAGCCTCATTGATGATATATTTGACATATGGGGAGAGAGTTGTGGAAGGCCTATACTTCATGTTAAACATAAATATATAGCAGCAAAGACAACGTCGGCAGTGTTGACGGCAAAATAGGCTACAGAATATTTCGTTCTGTATTGAGAGGTGGAGTATTTGAAAATCGATAATATTTTTTTCAATTACATTTATATCTGCATTTATGTCAAAACCTAGAGACTTTCAAACATCAAAATGTAATTTATTAATATGTATTCGTGTCAAAATGACATAGAAACATCTTTTCCTATTCTATTTCTATTCTATCTTCCAACACGCTTGCGGGTCGCGTGAAAAATAGGCGTCGGTTCTATTTCTAGCATGCACGCGTTTTCCGTGCGGCTCGGGCTCAGTTTATACTGTCTATGCCTGAGACGCGCGTGTGCTAGCTCTAACCTGTTAACATGGGAGCCGAAATAAAAACGGCCACGCAGCCAGTGTGTCGCCAGCCTTACAAATCTGGAACGCGGTCATTCTTAGAAGTATCGATACTAATAAATTTAGGAATCGTGACGTTTTTAATTTCCGAGAATCGCGATACTTTTGAAGTATCGGTGCACCGTGCAACACTATTAGTCATACTGACATACAAGAAGAAGAAAAAAAAATATTCGCAATTGCATTTAAATCACAAATTGCAATTTTAACCAGAAAAATCACAATTAGATTGTTCCCTCCAATCGTGCAGCCCTAGTATAACTGTTTAATAGTCTGCTATGAATGCAGCCTATATGCAAGTTAAATACTGCCCAGTGCCCACCCTTTTGATATTCCTTCTGTTCTCATTATAGGAGCCGACTTCCATTTTCATAAGAATGATTATGAAGTGCAGTTTCCTATAGCAACGGCGAGATAAAGTATAGCGAGTAGAGAAGAAAGGAAAGATTTGGATTAGTGTATGCATGACAGGAGAGGATTTAATAGCAAAGATGGAGGGAGGAGAGGTGACTAATAAAACTGAGACGTGCAATAAAAAGGTCACAAATATGAAATACATGCTGGGGGGCTGGGGAGAGCAAATGACTACTTCCTGTAAGGAACAGTTTCTGAAAGGATTATGCGGAAATTAATTTCTAGATAAAAACAGGGAAAAACAATTATGTGTAGTTGTCATTTTAGATGCAGTCTCGAGGTCTAGAAGGGAAAAAATACATACACCCATGCAAGAGATTAGAGCTAACGTCATAAAATATCTAGGGTAATAAATCAGAGTTTTTTTGTGGCCTAAAGCATTTTCAAACCTATTTGCAAGAGATAATGCCACCAATTCCTTTCAGCCTCGAAGACCCACAATCAGAGGATTTAATAGCTCATTTATCACAAGCCTTTTAGGAGAGTGGCCAAATGGCCCTCACCTCTACCTACTAACTAGGTTTATCATCCCCTCTATTAGCAGGTTTCTTCATTTTAAAATAATTGCACTACCATTCAAAAGTTTTTCAACCAAGATCAAAAGTGAGAGCAAGACATTAATGTTACAAAATATTTCTACTGCAAACAAATGCTGTTATTTTTTAACTTTCTATTAATCAAAGAATCCAGAATACATCACGGTTTCCACAAAAACATTAAGCAGCACAACTACTTTTAACATTGATAATAATGAGACATTTCTTGAGCACCAAATCAGCATATTAGAATGATTTCTGGAGGATCATGTGACACTGAAGACTGGAGTAGAAAATTCAGCTTTGCCATCACTGGAATTAATTATATTCTTACATTGTGGAACTGACTATGTAACATTACATCATGTAAGAGTCATATTAACTATTGTTATGGTGTTATTGGTCTCTTTGGGCCTTAACAGATGTCACTATTTAAACAAAAAAATAACAGCAGGGTAATATATGGCATAACTCTGACAACTTTTAAGTGAATCCTTTCAACAATAATTTCTAGCCTGTCTCATATAGTTAATACTGTTAGGCTGTCAGGTTCCGTTGAATGGTCATTAATAAAAGGGCTAATCATTTTAACCTAATAATAAACCCATCACAGTCTTTCAACAAAGTAGAAGGTGTCTGTCATGTTCACCTTCTTGTGCCCAAGTCTGATTTGGAACATGGGTTGAACACATAGGTGGTCAGCTGTGACTAATACTCCACATGCTGAGGTGTCAATTTCTGTCACAGTGTCTGCAGTTTGTGTGTCATTTCCTGGTAGGTGGTGGCACTGCACTCCTTGCACCCTCTCCCTTTTGTCCTATGTTGAGCTGATGGAATCTCTTAAACATTCTGGGTCAAGAACCTTCAACTGCATGTCAATATTCAGAGCATCCTCCAAATGATCCCTCCAATGCATCTCTAGACTTCCAATAGTTATGGATACAAGATAGACAGAGAAGAGATTTGGGGTACATTGTATCCTTCATCATTCTGACAAAGGCGTATCTAAAGTGGCCTGCAATGTTTTTGTAGCATCTATATGGATGGCAGGGTTGTGTGTTTGGGCACTAAGAAGCTGTTTGGGACCCAGATCACCAAGGCATGACAGAAACAAGTGTAAGGTTCAGTTTCATGGCTTGTGAAGCACACATTAGTCCATGTCTCTCCATCATAGGCGTAGCCACGTAGCCGCGTAGACACATAAAAATCAGGCATGAAAACAGGTCAGGGGTAAAAAAGGTGAGAAGGATGCGGCATATATATATTAGTTTCAGTGTCTGTCTACATTACTACTACAATAATAGTTATAATATTAATCCCATGATACTAATAGCCATATATTGTAAAATAAATGCACTGAAATGCAACAAATGCCTTTCACCAAACACTTATTTAGCTGCTGTCGCATCAGTTGACATGCCATCTCATTTCCCCTCTTTCTTTTTCTATTTTTAGCCCCCGACAGCTTTTTTGCGTTATCCATCTTTTTCGACGACAGCTCACTAATTACTCGTTCCTGCTCGCACAGCACTCACGGCGCCCGCGCCCGCTCGCGATATTATCCCGCCCACTTCTATGTCCAAATTAAAAATAATGACATTGGCAACATCGCTGTCTGTATCTGACAGGACAGTTAACATTGTAAGCTAACTTACCTCAGGCTTGCTTTCCGACGTGCGGTTCTATGTTCGGCAGTGTGTCCAGTTGTCAGACTCGCGGTGTAAAAGACTTTGAAAACATTTCTGCCCTAACGTTCCTCTGACTCGTATTGGCTGTCATGTTTCGGCATTAGGAATGATGATTGTTTTTTAAAGCTGCGAAGTTTATGGTAACTTTATAAATGCGGGTAAATGCTGGCCTCGACCACGACCCCCCCCCCTCCTCATAAATATTTTCTCATCGGATCTGCACAAATCACGTAGGTGACCCATTTTGGTTTTAAAACGGCGAATTTCGCCGAAAGGTGAGGAGTTTTCATGCCTGAAAAATAGATGCAGAATTATTTTTTAAAGTCTTATTAAAAAATGTTTTTCTAAACTTGGGCTATTGTTGTTTAACTTCCAATATTTGTTCATTTAAAATGTAATTTAATGTTTAAATTATTATCGTTAAAAAAATATCTGCCAACATTCGGACTACCAACCAATCCGCAAACAGCCGCTGACAGTCTGACGGTAACAAGGTTGTGCTTTTGAGGCTCGTGCCTCATGAGGAGAAATGGAAAAAAAAGAAACTCAGTTAACATACAGCGGTAAAAATTCATGTGAGAGTGAAGGTCTCTGCGCGTTACTTTCCGCGTGGCAAAGTAATTTAGTTCCAATAAAATTTTCTGACTCCATTTTATCACGATCTCGAAATTAGGTTAGATTGCCAATTGGTTATTGGTCAATTATATAATAGTTTAGCAATACATTAGATTGTTCTATTTAACTCTTTACTTTATATTTTACTAGTTTTACTATCTATGTTGCTCAGAGGTCCTCACGCCTTCTTGGTCTCACGATCGCAACCTCGTCAGTTTTCGGTCAATAAACAGAGGTAGTTGGCTAAATGCCTGAGATGGTCGCATTCACGCTTAGGCTTACACAATCAAAGATACTTTGGTATAGCCCCCATGGAATTGCATACACTTGAATTTAACGTAACATTTACTTCAGGTAGAGGTATGCCCACTACTACAGATATAAGTCAACCAACTCTACTTCCCTTATAATAGCTTTAGATCGGCCATGCTGTGATTTCCCACACTTATCTAAAGTAACATTAAATTAAAACAGAGGTAAGACACACCCAGATTTAGGTTGGTCAAGCAACACGTTTGCTGCCCTAAAACGGAAATTCACTTCTTGTCTTTGTAAACTAAGCAGCCTACACTTGAATTAGAGCCAAATATTAGTCGTCACTAATCTGACGCAGTCTTGCGGTAACATACGATTCCGTTTAATCTACTTGGGAAAACAATTTCAGAGTCAGTCAGAATAAAAGCAAATGTAACAATTGATTATGTCAGGTAAATGTATCATGCCAATTTCATAATCAGTTCAAAGATAATACATCCCGGATTAGGATTTAAAATGTGAAAAAAAAATTAAACTGGCAAAAAATAAACATTTTAGGACTTTCTATACATTTTTTTGGTAAATCAGATCTTTTTCCCCATGAAAATGTCATTCCTGGGTAACGTAATGAATTTTTAAATGAATTACATTTCTACCATTGTTGGCATTTACAAATGTACTGATATCCATAATTGGAGCTCAACAAACAATTAGTGCTCGGAAAACTACATTTGAATCACAAATTAATATAATCAATTTGGGATTTCATATAGACATGGGCTCATTTGGCTGCGGATAACTCAAAATTCAGAACCAAATTGAAAGAAATGTTGGAAAATGTATAAAAATGTTTTCCAATAAAGTAAATAAGACTTGTTTTATCATTAAATCAACAAAAAACAGAATTGTGTAATCTAACACACAAATATGGGTTAAATTAATTGCCCGTGTCATTGTTAGACGGAAGGACATACTGTTAGACGGAAGGACATTCTGCAATATTTTTCAGGATTACCATCAAAACCATCCTCAGTATCATTTTTCTTTCCAACACTCAAACTTGAAACAAAGTAAGAGACACTGACAAGTTTTTAATGATTTAAAAACCTGTAAAATTTACAGTAAATCTGTAAAATTATAATGCTTCATAAACAATGGCTAAGGGTATAGTCAACACATTATACAGCTAAAACATTTAGGCTTATTGTAAACGAGTCAAGTCAAGTCACCTTTATTTATATAGCACTTTTAACAACTTTTAACGCTTTTAACAACGCTTTTAGACTGTTCCAAAGCAGCTTTACGGTGATAATAGGAAATTAAAGTAAGAGAGATTGTTTTGGCTTTACAGCAGCTCTAGAATAAAGTTATTGTCCAGCTAAAGTTAGTTTTGATTGATTGATTCACTTCCGTCGCAACGATCAATAGTTATTAACTTAGGGGCTGCTAACATAACATCGTTCTAACAGAAAACCCTTAAGTTCTCTCTGCACAAACGCAAAAAACGCGAACCTGTGAGAACGCTGACGGCGTGCACATGCGTATTACGTGTTTAGTTTATAAGAATGTTTATAGGAGTGTGAACCTATTTCGATTAATATTTCAAGTTAGCTTGTTACTGATACATTATCATTCCACTATAATCCATCACTATAATACCTTGCTCTCTTTTTTCCAAGATACTCAGCCCTAGCTTTTGCATCTGCGTTTATCCTGGCTCTGAACCGTCTCTGCCTCTCTTTATTGACAGAGGCATCTGGAAGGACAGAATAATTGACCTTAAAACACCAGAAGCTATACTAAAGCTTTAATAAAATGTTGATAAATATGATTACATTATTCATGATTTGACCATTAACTTTACAATATTAAATTCAATGATAATGACCCATGTGACTCATTGAATCATATGAAATCAAGATGAATGACAGCAAAAATATGGCAAAAAACATACAATTATGTGAAAAATGTTAATGTTAATAATATAACTATAATAACTATGCCTAAAACTTTACAATTGTTAATAAAAACTAGATTGTTATGCATATGTCATTCTGGATAATGGATGACATGTCCTGGCTAACAGAGGTTTTTTGTTAAACCAAGATTGACATGTTGTTATCCAGGAATGACTAAACAAATATTTTTTCTTTATAATCAGGCACTAACTTAACCACCTATGGAAAACTACAACTTAGCTATCATCACTTAAGGTAATCTTTTAGATCAAATAGATGTTTTATTAGTGTTAGCCTATCCAAAAGGACACATGATATTGCTAAAAAGTGCACCAGTGACCGAAAAGGTCAAAATATCAACATTTTAAGAGACGCTTCCTGAACTTTTCACATGTTATGGTGCTCCTTCAGGGTCTTCTTTTTGATACAATATTATGTCACATGACATACCAAAATGCATTATGGTCCAAAATGGTCATTGATGTCTGTTATCCAGGACAGTTGGAGCCTTCACGACGTGCTATGGTAATTATGGTAAATACCAAAAGCCGACGTGGAAAATGCACATGAACACCCCCTCATGTGGTATTCTACACTGGGCAGCTCGTAGAATATTTTGATGCACGAGTTGCCGAGATGAGATAACCTTTGACCTTTTCAAAATGGCGGAGAGCAACGCAACGCAAGAGTCGTGAATGGTAAGCATTGTGCACAACTAAACGTTTTTTTTTAACGCATAACCGGAACACATAACCGTGTTTTCATTACTGAATGATTCAGCGTTTTGAACGAACCGTTTGAACGAACCATTTGAATAAATGGCTCAATGACTCAACTCATTAAGACGATCGCCTGCTGCCACCTACTGGTGGTTTAGGTTCGTGTTTAAAAGTATCATTCTTTCCAATATTTCATATTTGTATATTCAAAAAAATATTTAAAACAATTTCATAACATTATTTAATGCAATTGTAATTTTTCAGTGTAAATTAGGCCTATTTCATTTGATTGGTAAAAGCCATATAGTGTCTTATTATTATAATTTAATTTACTGATCAAATTTAAGAATTTAAAATGAAAGATGAAGCACAGGGCCTATTTAATACGATTAGGGACAAACGCTCTTTTTAAAAGGTTAAAATATCATAGCTAGAGATGCACCGATTACAATTTTGTAGGCCGATTCCGATTTCCGATTTTTCATTGAGTTTGACCTGCCGATACCGATTTTAGCCGATTCCGATAAAAAAATTTTCTAACCACTTTACAGCACACACAAATATTTATTTTCGATATTTTCTTTAACCCTTTCACGCGTAAGTTTAAAATATTCTAACTGACACCCCCACCCCCCACCCACAGAGTGAGTTTTTTCAAGGCGAACGTTCCCTTTAATGTTTCCATGGCGACGCGTCACGCGATACACCGCAGCCACAATAATACTGTATGACAGATGTGTCGCTTTTATTTCCCTTTTTTATTCAAAATATTCACAAACTTGCTTACCATGTCATCAACTAGCCTATCTGATATTCCGATTCTCAAATATGTGTAAGTGAGTGTGTTTGGTCGTTTAAAAACCTTTATAAATAATCTTGATCTATAATATGAGATGGGCGCCGCAATGTTGTCCTGTCAGTCGGATTTACGGCACGTGAATTCATCAGTTTCTCCCGAAATAAATGCAAGAAAGTGGCCGGTGAACTGAGAAGAATAGAGTAAACTTTATAGTTACTTCCACTATGTTTGTCTGATATGAATAACACATATGTCGGCAAATTATATTTGAATAGATTGTTATTGCTGCTTCCACAGACATCAGTGTGTATTTTACAAACTCCAAATGTATTGTTTTACTCGTGCTTATGTGTATTTAAATATCTGAAACCTAAAATAAACATTATGAGGTTGAAAACACTGCTTAATGGTAGTTGTGATCTATGACAGCGCTGAACGCGTCCGACTCTGGCTCAGCGCCAGCCAAGAGCCAACGCGCGAAAGCACAGTTTGAATCTGGCAGTTATGCGATGTCACTGAACATTCTAAATGTGGCACCGTAAGTTACTCTCAGGGGCACAGAAATAAAAATCCCATATATGAGACCGTACCTCTCAAAAGGTTAATCATGCGGCGCCCGAGTGCATTTGACCGGCATAAAATCGGCATATGTCAGACTGACCGGCCGGCCGCCGGTCATGGCCGATCACGTGAAAATCGGCCAATTCCGGTCACCAGCCGATCAATCGGTGCATCTCTAATCATAGCCTAAATATGCAATTTAAATATGTCAAAGCTGACTGAACACTGATGAGAATATTGCTTCAGAATAAATAATATTTACAAAAAAAAAAAAAAAAAAAAATTTCTGGACAAGCAAAATTTTTACTTGGACAAGTGAATGACCGATTTACTTGTTCGAAGGACAAGCATATGAAAAGGCTTAATGTCGAGCCCTGAGATATATTTTATATACTATTATGGTTATGTGGCAAGCCTGAGTAGATGTAAAGTTACGTTGATTACATGACTCTATGAGATCTTCTCTATTTATTAGCGCCAAGTTTAAACTAGGCCGACATATCAAACATATAACATATCTCATTTGTGCATTAATGGCCATTATGTTTAAAGTTTACTAATTAAGGAAGGTAAGCTATTATACCTTTGTTGACTAATCTCCCCTCAGACGCAGCGCCCACAAGATGGCACCATTTATCGGTGAATCCGATATAACAAAACCGATACCCGATTATGAGAAATGCTTAAATATGGGGGAAAATATCAGTAAAACCGATTATCGGTCAAATAATTACATTCCAATGTACTGTGGGAAAAACATACTGGCATACAGACATCCCAGGAAAAGGATTCTGACAGAGTCTTCATGTGTTTCTTATTGCTTTACAGTTTGACTAGCCTACAACATCACTTGCGATTTATGAAGTGATTCTGACAGTAGCTCAATTTCATCAGTGCAATCCAGAAAGTCTTGGCTGTATGCAAGTCCATTGCAGTAATTACAGAGTGAAAGACAACACAAAGCATTTTAATCATGTCTTGGCTTGAAACGTTATTTCACTAGTAAGCAAGTTGCTCTTTCTTTATCAGGTTTTACCTGCTTGCCCATTTGGACCATTAGTTCACTATGGCCTTGATGCAAAAATAATATATAGTTCAATTAAACTAGGAAAGGAAAACAGTGGTGGTCATTCACATATTCAAAGCCAATGAGTTTATGCAAAGCTCAGTCTTTCAATACAAACTTGTACAAAAAAAACATGCATCATTTTGCCACAGTTGCCATTTTCTGTTTAAATGGTCTCTTCTTTGTCCAGAGGACAGACACAGTTTGAATGAGGGGGGAGTCCTTCTGTGACAGTTGGGCAGACACCAGCACCCCCTCTATGCCAGGACTCCCCCAGTCTTCTCCATCTGGCACACCAGTGGGAAGATGAAGCGCCAGAACGGCATCTTCCCGTTCTCCCGCATGCTGCTTCCTCTTGTCCTCGTGATACAGTCTGGACCGCTCTAAGTGGGACTCCAAAAAAACCTACTATTTCCATCAAAACCTACAAATCCTGTCCAAACCCTTTAAAACAGCTTAAGACAACACCTAGCTCCCTTCAACACTACTGAAGCAGTTGCTGTATGCTTTGTGGAAGATTTTTGTCTATAATGGCTGACAAAAAAACTGACTTGTTTTCAGCATTCAGTCAGGATGAATTGAGAATATTCCACAGTTCACTCCAGAGTGACTATCCAGAGAAAGGAGAAAGTGCTAGCGGAGGTATTTTTTGCTGAGCAAAAAAAAAACAATGTTCACTAAATTCAAAACAGACACAGATTTGTTTCAGCCCAGCTGGTCAGTGCTGACCTTTTGATTTGAAGCTTGGAGTCTGCAATTATGCCCAATTACTACGCTAAACCATACTTACATCGTGAATACCAATTGATTAATCAAGCAAACACCAAAATAACTCCGGGTCTGAACAACAACAGTAAGGCGTCCAGTTTGAAGGTATTTGATTATTTCTTAGGGACAGTTATATTAGTGCCCATCAAATGACTGGACCAGAGATGCACCGATTGCAATTTTCTTGGTCGATTCCGATTTGTGTGACATGCTGAGACTGATTTTTGCCAATTCTGATTTTCTTTCAAAGAACTATAGCCTAATTGACAGCATATACAAACAAAAATCTAGGCTACTTTTTTTGTTTGTTTTTTTGTTCAAGACAATCGGCCAATACCAGACCCTGGCAGTTTGATCGGTGCATCACTAGACTGGATTTATCATTCCTACCTGGAGTCAGTTACACTTTTTTTTTAGGTGATATAGTTACATTGTACTTACTCTAAGTACTGAGTAATATTAATTAACCACATGACATGTACTTACTATAGAGTTACGGTTAGGGTTTGATATAGGGTTAGTTACTTGTAATTATGCATCATTTAGCCTACTTTTATTACTATAGTAAGTACATGTAGCAAATAGCAAATAGCAAATGTGTAACTGCGTCACCTTAAAATAAAGTGAACCCATACGGACCCGGCTCATATACAGTATAGAGACCAGAATATCAAAGACATTTGATGGGTGGGTGGGTACCACATTTGATGGGTGGGTACTTTTGAATAAAAAAATATTCGAAAAGAAAATTCAATAAAAATAATAGCAACCCTAGCAACTGAAAGACATGAAATGCTCTTGGAAGTTGGAAGGTTGGCACCAATATTATAATAAATGTAAATATATATTTTAATGAATAGCCTAAATACAATTAATATATTAAAATAATCTAAATTAAATACAAAAAAGCACAATTAAGATGCAAACTACAATCAGTTATTTTATTGAAGAGCATACAGCTCTTGAAACTTCAGGAAACTTCACAAAACAAATCATGGTTATTTAATGTAATGTCAATACAATCTGAAAACAAGCAGCTTTGTCATTATGATAGCAGAAATCAGAGTATTGGGGGGAATATTGAGACAAAAAGTTTAAGAACCACTGGTCTAGATAGAATAACCAAACTATCAATAGGGTAAAACCCTTTTAACTAAAAGGCAGGACTTTCCATTCCCACAGCCACCATATGATTTTTCCCATTCATATTTCCACAAGTAGAACGTCTCCTCCCACTTCAATGGTTCTCCTATTTGACAAAACTGTTCTCTATTTAATGTTATATGGTTTTACGAACGCTATCTTAACTCCGCTGCCACACTTATGCTTAAAAAAAAAAAAACAAGCACTGCAATCCAAACCACTGTTTGACAGTCAAACCACCCAAACCACAACAACTGCACGTCCCAGTTCTAAACAGAGCTGCAAAAGAGCCTCCCTTATCAATATTCAAAGGAGCCCACAGCAAATTGTTTAATTGTTAAACACATAAGGCCATTAATGCTGCATAAACATTAAGGAATCCTCCCTATACGGCGCCTCACGACTCCCTCTACATTCATCTTCCTGAGTGACAACGCACAGAACCACATGCATGTCAATATGACAAGCGGCCGGCTGACTTTATTTATTGAAAATTGAATTGACAGAAAAGAGTAGCAAGAAGAGAATCAACAAAGACATCGAGGGAAACGGTGCACGTATGTCTGTGTGTTTGGATTAGGGTATGGAGGTGGAGGTCACCTTCACACGACTCGCTGGCAGTAATCGTACCTTGGACACGTCTTTCTGCCTAATAGAGCCACCACAATGGTGACGGGGGCCCGGTGACTAACTCGCTAATCTAATAAATCACACGCAAAATCACAAACTGGACATGGCCTGTAGCGTCATCAGTGCACTGCAACGGCAAGGGATGGGCAGCATGAGCAGAATCCTATTATGGTAGGAGTAAGATCTAGAGACGCACCAATATTACAGTTCTGGATGATACATTAGGTATGTTATAACAGATTACAGATAAATCACAAAAATAAGTAGCAGCCTAAATATACTTTGTCACAAGCAAATACATTTAAAATTTGAGCATCACAGCATTAGGCTATAATGTACAGTGTGAATATATTCATATTAAGATTTAGGCTAACAATGTTTTATTTGTGCCTTAAAAGAAAAAATAAGGTAAAATGAGCTTGTACAATTAAATATAGGCTACTGGCTAAATATCCAATAACATCTAGATAGGGGTTAAACGGATCGTTGTTGATCCGTAATCCGTACGGACGAGGCCCCACGGTTCGGCACGCATTTGAATCGCGGATTAATTGCAAAGTTTAAAAATCAGAGTGAAAGTTGATCATATAATCAAACTGCAAGCAATAGCACAAATAAACAACAGAACAAAGATAGACTAAATAAACAGTGCTTTTCACTTACACAAAGAAATCTTCTCACATTACTCCGATTTTACACAGAATTGAGTTTCCTGAAAGGCGCTATATAAAATAAACGCATTATTATTATTACTATTTTCAGGTAGGCCTAGGTCTAACAGTAGCTTTCAAGTAGGCCTACAGCAATTTAATAAAGTAATCAAATGTAAAATAACACTGCATAGTCTTCACAGTACAATTTACATTTATTATTTAATAGATGTATCCATATTTAAGTTACAAAAGTTATTCAGTCAAGTTATTCCTTTTCTTTGTCTTTTGTGGTTTGATTAACAACATACAGGAATATTAGGATGGTGTCACTTAAGACCCAATGCAAAGATCCAATTTGATTTACAACATGTAAATTCATACACTTCTCCCAAACTACATGAAAACTAGAGAAAAATAGAGTAAATGCTATAGTTGCATACACAATGTGTATCTGATATGAATAAAACACCTCGTCAATTTATAACTGAAATTATTGTTTTCGCTGCTTCCATAGACATCAGTGTGCATTTTACGAGCTATAAATGTATTGTTTTGCTAGTGCTTGTGTAATTAAATGCCTGAAACCTAAAATAAACATTATGTGGTTGAAATCACTGAGACACAGCTTTTTGTGCACACGCTTCTCTATTGGTCAATATTCCTATACTGTCACACCTTCAAGCCATAGCATGAGACATTAAAGGGGTCATATTTTAGTTGTACTGTGTCAACCATTGAATAATGGTCAAATATCAAACTATATAGGAATGTAAGCACCAATATAAACATGCGTCAAAAGAATAGGCTTTCACCTGTAGGCTAAACAAGCTGGAAATAAATATCAGGGCAGGTTTTCAAAAGAACAGCGTGCACAGTAAGGCCTCTTTCTTTGCTCAAATACGGTTGAAAATAAATCAGGGCAGAGCAATTACCTCTCAGCACAAACCATCAAAGCTGTAACTTAAGCAAATAATGTAAAACTGAAAAGATGGGGGCACATCAAAATAGCCTTAGTCACTGTTCTTATAAAGGGTCTGGGCCATTTCTTGGCAAAAGTCTGTTTCCACTTTTCGTTAAATGGAGATGTCCCATAAAACTGTGGTGTAAATGGTTTATAATGCCACCAGCAGCCCCACTAATGGAGAACCTGTTTTCAATCAGCAGCCAAATTACTGCAGAATTAGCTTCCAGACACTAAGCTACTTCTCAGTTCTCTAAACACAGAAGAGTCTGAGAAATATGTAAACTTCAACAGCAATTTCAATGACAGCGACTTGGGTACTACAGCAAACACAATGGCTGACATCCAACTGGCATTCGTAGGTCATAGGGTTCCAAAAAGTGAGCAACTGAACCCATACACAAAAGGCCGAGCTACAAGGCCATCAGTGAAGTGTACATGATAGTCACTTTAAGGCAAGACACGGCAAGCAAAAACATCTTTTTTTTTTTTTACTTGTCAGTTTTGAGATTTTTGGATATTTGTCTTCAATAACATGTCTTCTTTCAGACTTGTGGTGAAAAAAAGTCCGAAATACACATAGGTCTTTATTTTATTACACTTTGTCTGTTTGCGTCTGTAGATTTCTCATAAATTCAACAAAAGTTTGCGTTCTTAATCAACATGCTGCTCCTCGATCGCTGCCGGCACCCTGTCATCACATGCACCGTTAGGAAGCTCTCTCTCCTGTACAATCCTGTCGGATCCAAATATGGTCATTTCCTTTTTATCAGCAACCAATCGAGAAAGTAAAAGGGCTGAATGCGCAATCTCATTGGCTGATGATAAATCTTTAAAACCCGTTTTCTCAAAATGACCTTTCTCTCATTCTCCAAGTCCGAAATCTCCATTTCAGTAGCACTTATATACACCAAACGTTCCAGTCTTGTACCTAGTTATATTATGAAGACATTTACAGAGGGATTCGTAAATATATTATTCCTAGCCTGATTTATATAACATTTTATTCCAAAAAACATGGCGAAAATCATTTTTTAAGGCTATTGACAGTATTTTCTGATTTACAGGATAACAAAAGTAGATATCCATAAATCCCTCTGTAACTGTTTTCCCATCTAATGTGAACACAATGAACAAATCATTTTTAACCTGGCTTTATCCAATACTCAGATTTCGTTTTTTTAAATATATGCAAATTAGTGCATATTTAATTAGATATTGCCTCATTTGCATATTTAAACATTAAATTACAGAAAACTTGTAATACATTTTTTTTCTCATCTTAATGTAGGTAATCAACTGGGAAAGTTTCATGGTGATATCTGCTAGTTAAAAAAAGTTACCCTATTCACCTGTAGTGTCTCGCCTTAAAGGAATAGGCTAGTTCACTCAAAATTTTGTCATAATTTACTCACTCATGTCATTCTAAATCGGTATTCCAAAGCATTTAAGCAAGTATTTAAGATCAATGCCTTGCTATTCATTTTGAAACCTGACAATTTTTTTAAAGCCTTGAATTGCTACTTGTTTGATGGCTTTTACCAAACATCGAGACACACAGTATGGAAGTTGAAATAAATGTAAAATAAAGAAACAAAAAGACAATATTAATTCAATATTGAGGCAATAAGATAAAAGTTTTACTTACAAAAGTTATAGGCTAAGCATTCATTTTGACATCATTATAACAACAACACAATACAAAGACATGCATGCTTTCTAAAGAGAAAACAATAAAATCATTTTTATTTTTAGAATGATTCTTTAAAATTATTTTCTAGAATATTTTTTATTTGTTTCAGGTCTATAGTAACAGTACTCGAAAAAGGATACATTGTGAACTTCATAGAAATAAAATGTTCCCAGGTAATAGGCTATTCAGCACATATACTTCCATTTCTAATAGAAATAGGTATTAGCCCACATTACAATAACGGTAGTTGTCTTTATAAACAAGGGGGTCAAGCACACACAAAAAAAAAAAAAAAAAAAAAAAAACCTATTTGGAAATCTGTGGCAACAAAATTAGAAAATTCCTGCTTTAGAGTAAAAAATAAACCCCTGTGTAGAAGAACAAAAACAATTAAAAGTGCCTGTATTGTATTGTATGTCAGGCGATGTCACTTTGTAAAGAAACAATACGCATCCGCATGACGTCACCGGTTTCACAAATTCGCGTTTTTGTAGTTTACACAAAGATAATAACGATATTGTTTAAAAACTTGCACTTTGAAACCCATTTTCAAAGGTTTGCATTTTTAGGCCCCCAAAACACCATTGTCATGTAAATGAACGGCCAAAACGCATACAACTAGTTTTCAGTTTTTAGTTGAAAACGTTGTCGTGTAAACAGCCCCTAAGTCTAGTTTAGTAAAGACAGCTTTGTCTTTTATTCAGGTGCTCATGACCTTTTAAGACTGAACGAAACTATAGCAAACAACGGATCTTCTACCACATTCGACCACACTGACTGTGCCACAGGACTCCTAAAAAAAAAAAAAGAAAAAAAAAAAGTGTTGACTAGGCTGAATTGTTTAAATAAATAAAAAATGCATGTTCCCATGCCAGAGCCCAGTGTACCACTGAGAAGTCCAAGAGACTTTCAGTTCCCAGATATGAGTCCTATAAATGTTGATCCCCGACACCACAACCGATGCACTACAGAAATAAAATCTCTCATTAGAGCCCAGGCCCTGAAATTACCCAAATTCAGCGCACATGGAAATCATAAGACAGCGTCAGCAAGGGGGAAGTTTGCACCAAGTGGCTTTTCAGCATGTGGCAACAGAGGGCCGGGCAATTCAAACGTGCCAATTAGTTCCCTCTGCCAGAATGAAGTAGGTAAGAGGGTGAAAGAGGAAGACACCAAATTATACTAACACAAACAAAACAGCTAGAAATACTAAGATCCACTAAACAACCGTATATCTTGCTTAAAGGGCATCTCCAACGGTGTTATGCTCATTAATTAATGACAGCTGCTATGACAAGGTACATTATCCAGAATCTAGAAAATCCTTTTCAGGCACAATGCTTTAATTATATTTTATTTCAGCAGGTCACAATGATCAGCTGCATCTGAAATTCGTCCAATGATTCAGCAAATCAACAAATTAGTGCCTGTGATCCAATCACAAGTGATATTATCAGTTCATCTTAATGCCAGTCAAAATATAGACCACAAATTTTCTCCAGCAAGCCGTTAGCCTCAGGAGTCGTTCTGTCTTTATGAACAAAACCAGAACTGACAGAATATTAAACTAATTACATGAACTGAACGTACAGTAGTACCAGAAGATTGCACAGGGTCAAGAAAATGATGTTGTCCCCGGTCAAATTATTTCAGACTTCTGATGCAATTGCACGAAACTTGCTCTTGAGCTTTTCCAGATCATTTGATATTGCTGAGATGCTTCATGTGCACTCTGAAATTCCTAATATATGCTCTTTTGTTTGTTTGTATTTAATAAATAAAAACTCCGGATGGTTGAAACCCTCACCCGCAGTGTTCACGTATGGTCATGTATAGGCTCCATTCTTAAAATAGGCTAACTCCTGACGGACAGAATTGCTGTGAGGGGAAAGGGCAACAAAACCAGCGTAACAAATAATGCATAATGTCTATAGCATAACAAGAGTGGTATTGTTCTGCTGGAGCCCCACTGCATTAGTGATGTTAAAGGAACAGTTCACTCAAAAATTAAGTCTATCATCATTTATTCACCCTCATGTTGTTGTAAACCTGCAGGACTTCCACAACAGGAGCTGTAAGGCACAATGTCTTGACTGACACACAGAAATTATGCAGTGAAAGTGAATAGAATGCCATTGTGCCTAACATCTCCCTCTGTTTTACACGAAAAAAAAAAAAAAAAAGTTGTACGGGTACAGGTACGAACAAAATTATGAGTAATGACAGGATTTTAATGTTTGACTGATCAGCGTTTTGAGGCGCGTGAGCTTTACTTCTCATGTAAATCTCACTGACACATTTCTTTGAAGTCCCATCAAAAATATATCCAAACCAGGTCAAATAATACTTTCTAACAGAGCGGTGTGGATAAACTGCACTGTAAAATATTATGATTTGGAAACGTAAAATAACACTCATTGCGTTGTAGCGATGTTTGATTGTAATGCCATTGGAAATACTGACCTCAGCAGACATCGACTTTAAATAGTCGTAGCATACGGCTACGTTTTGGGTAAAAAAAAACAAAAAAAAACAAAAACAAAAGATGTGTGTATAATGAGTGTGCGTTTCAAAATATGCACGGGTCATTCACAGACGGAGGCATCTTTTTAAAAATGTACTAAATCTCCATGTACGTGTTTGGAATTAATTTCTTTACGCCTTTTTCATAATCACACCCGATTGAACCATTTCAGATATATGCATAATAAAATAAAATAAAATAAAAACATTGACACGATTGCACAACATTATTTTACATAAGAAAAAACATCTTTGGAGAAGTGAGCTCGCTGATAGAAGAATGTCCCGCGACACTTGCTCTGTACGTTAATGCATTTTACCAGCGAATATGCGCTGTGCATTATAGATTACCTGTGGTCAAGAGTTCAGCTTCATCATTGTCTAGTTCGTTTACATGACACAACTACATTGCGCCCTGCACTTGATCCTCATCAAACGCTTCTTAACAACAAATTGGGACCACGAGGCACTAAAATGAGAGTTACAGCGACAAAATATGGGCAGTCATTACTTATAACTTGCTGTGCTAGGAGATGAACTCATTTGCACTTGCCCTTTGAGAAAACCACCCTAAATTAAAGATATGCAAGTTTTTTAATCGGTCGGTTAGCTAGTGCACTAGCTTAGCCGACGTCAACTCACCCGTTAGTTTCTCTCTGAGAATTACTACAATTTCGCGACCACTCCAAACCTCGTGGCTGAGAAGCTTCTCTTTAATGCAAACAATAATCACCTTAAAAGTACAGCTTTACGCAAAGCAAGTGTCATGAACAAGACCGAGTGAATAGAGAAACGCTTTGAACTCACCGTCTCTCCGTTCCGCCGCGGTTTGCATTTCTTTCCGTGCACGGCAACCGCTCGTTTCACCCGGTTCAGTTGGCCACGTACAAATCCACTTTTAAATCGACTGGAAAATTCTTTGATTTCACAGAGTAACGACTCTTCCTCTACTAATGTGCCACGCGGCCGTTATAATCCCGTTATTGAGACTGGTTGCTATAACTACGGTGGAGTGTAAAAGCTTCTATTGTTGTGAATCCAGAGTTTGTGTCTCACGGACTTGAGCTCCAGAGCGGTCGGAGACACTGCTGCTGCTCTGCCGTCCCCTCTATCACGCTGTCGCTGTCTCTCTCTCTCTGCCTGCTTTACAGGTTGCTCGTGCGCATTTTCGGAAACATTCGTGACCATTCGGCCGCTCGCGAGTCGGTTAGATTAGTCTCCGTTTAGATTAGTGTGGTTGCTGCTTTATGAGACAGAGGTATTTAGCGGGGTTTAACCTAAATAGAATACATTAATCAAAGAATATATGTAATAATTTTAATATATTATTACACAACAATATCCATCAGCCCAGCCCAGACCTTTTACACAAAAACTCTTGATAAATAACAGCAATCAGTTTATTGAAGTTGACCGTGGCCAAAGTCGCATATTAAAACATACAATTAATTGAATGTTACATTATTTAACTTAAAAGTAACAACAACAAAAATAAAGCATAATTAAATAATATAGATTTAAATTAATTCGTCGAGACGAAAGTTGCTATCGTCTTCTACCCTCATTTGTGATGTCCGTGTAAACCGGGTTCTTGAATAAAAAAAATAAAAAAACATGTTTGTTTTTTTTACCTATAGAGCGGGATTTGATAGCACTTCATCAGAGGAAAGATGAGGGCTGTGTTCAAAACCGCCTCCTATACCCTCTTTCACTATTCTCTACATTACTCCACTAATCATTAATTAAAAGGAATGTATACTTGTATTATTACGCTGTAGCCACATTGGACCAGCGGTTTGGAAAATGGATGGATGGATGATTCACCTGTGGTGAAATTTACCCGGGAATAAATTTGCCACAACTGCCACAGTGCATTATGGGTATTCTCTAGTCGTTGAGTGTACATCGGTTGTACACTCATTATTGCGGTGCATTGTGGGATTGAATGAGTGCACTCGATAACATCCACTATGCTTTTCAGACACCGAATGGTTACAAATGGCTGTCCCCTAAAACAGTGACTTATAAGGGTATAGGGGGTGATTTCGGACACAGCCGAGATGTCACTGCAAGACGGAGGGCAAGTTATTTTGATTAAATATTATGAGAGCACGTGAAAAAAAAAAAAGAAAAAAAAAAAAGGATGTCCATTTATAAATCATTTATAATAAAAACTATAAATGCTGCAATATTCCATAAAAAAAAAAAAAAAAAAAAAAACGAATTGTCAATTCTGATTTCATGGCGTCTTTAAATATTTAATTAATCCCTGTATAATAACTATAAAATACATATATCCCTTAAATCCACACTATGGAGGTGGCGAGAATAATTTTCCATTACATTAAAAGAAAGATTAACTTCCCATTACTTGATAAAGAAACATATCATGTGCAACTGGATGCATTTAACCTTATTTTTGGCCAGATTTTGCTCTCAGATATTAATCTGTTCTCAGTTCTCAGTTGCCGAGTTCCAAATTCTGAAGTAGGAGAAAGTAAATAATGGATTTGACATTAGTCTGACACATTTCTGAAAGGAATCCATTACATGTTCTTTTAATTCAAGGCAGAGTCATTTCAGCGGGTTTTATAGTATCCATTTGTTGAAAAATGGGGTGCAAAAATATGACCAGTAAAATATATAATGTAGCTTGCAGAAAATGGAAGGAAACTCTTATTTTTCGTCCGCTGAATTTTGTAGAGTAACTATCTTGGATCAACATGAAAAATGCATACAATTCTTGAGGAAAATACAGCCAAGGTCAAGTCTCAAGCAGGGGCTTCTACAGTGTGTGTCCTGTGCAGGCAGCATATATTACAATGGTGGCATCATCATACATATCTGTGCGTCAATGTCTGGCCAGATTTATCATATAGCATAATGGTTTTAAAATAACAAAGCCGCATTTGCGTTTCAGCACTCCGGTCCGGCTATGGGTGTGTTTTGGTGACCTCTCAGAAATTCCCCTGCAGTAGCTAAACCAGTATAAACTCACTTAAAGGCTGGCTATGAAATGGAAAGCACAATCCTCTTGAAAGGTAAGGGCTGCCACACCTCGGGATTAAGATGTACTGTTGGTGATTTTGAAAAGTGAAATATTAATCAATTCCATCTAGTGGGATTTGCTCCCCTGAGGAAGCCTTCGGTAGGATGGAGGATCCCTTTATCTAATAGTTTGGGACATTTTAAGAATAAAATCTATGTTAGTATAACCATGACAGTACACACAGTTGCTGTTTTTAGACTTTCTGCTGCAAATGTTCTTCCTAGCTATGAATTTGAAGGCCGTCACTGGGTGCCAATTCAGAGTAATCATTTATTTTGTGGCAGCAACCTGCTGACATATCTCACTTGTTACATGAGTACTTTTTTGTGAAGTGAGAAGCAAGAGACCACCGATTGATGACTGCCATTAAAATAACACAAATATGCTGAAAATACCCTACCCTGAACAACGGTCAATTATACCATTTAACATCATTATAGTTATACAAAACATATTTGACAGCAGAATGCTGTGATTGACCAATCAGAATCAAGTATTCCAGAGAGTGCTAGAAGAATATTGTAGAATTGTCTGTAGTTTGTTGATGGTGACTAATTTAAAGCAACATGAGAGGAAGAACATATCAAGAACCAAGTGAATAATATTCTTTTACATAGAATTAAACATTTAAATCTACATTTCTATAAATAATAATAATGGCATTTTCTAGTTGAAGAGAAAATGTAATGCAAGAGCTAGCGAAATGGAGAGCTAGAGAACATTACAGGAGAGGAGTTAAGGAGGCTAGAAAAAGTTGAAGAACATAGATATATATAGATATGGTGACTTTGATGGTGTGTTATTGAAAAAAGAAATCAAAGCTAGAATGTCCCAGCAGTGAAGATGTCAGAAGAAGAGTGTAAGATGTGGCTGAGGTGGAAAGTCAGTCAGCTTCTCTGCTCAATTGAGAGATGACAATGGAGTGGGAGGATCATCTTTAACTGGCTGATTTTAAGAGAATGAAATGGAATCAAATTAAATGCAAGGTATGTATTACTTATTAATATATATGGAACACTCGTATATATAATGATGTTATATATACTTTGGCAATCCAATATGGCGGATGGCAGCAAGAGCGCACAGAGTGCTGCAAGTAAATCTCAAATAAAATCAGTGATTTACACAGCTACTGATGGCCAAGTCATAGTGGAGGATGATTTTTTAAACTTTCTTATTATCAAGATGAAAACCCTTGAATCAGAATGATATTTTATTGGCTGTGAATCACTTTGGGTCGGAATGGATTGAGAACTCTAAGAAAGTTCTCTTTGATCTCTGTCCTAATTCCACTCAACGCTATGTAGCACATAAGGGACCGCAAAAGGACGTGAACAACGTCAAGAGTTGTCTGAAACTACTTAACGAGGTCGGTGAAAACATCCCTCGTTTTGTGTCACATAATTTAGATGAACTACCACCGTTGACTTTTAATAGTCTTTATATTTCCTGTCTGCTTGGGAAAATTGAGCGTTTAAGCATGGATATTTCTGCAATGAAGTGAGCCATGTCTGTACAGACTACTATCTGTGAAGATCTTCGGGTGGTTACGGCGGATATAAATCAACGAATGTGTGTGATTGAACAACCTGGATTTAGCAGAGGGAATGCGTACATTCACCATGTAAACAAGGAGGTGCAGAGCAAGGGGTCGGAGGCTCATGCGTCCCCGGCTTGTGAGCAACCTGATGTGGATGGAGCGAGTTTGGCTGCCCCCCGGATCGGAAAGGAGGCACTAAGTCGAAACTTTGAGGGTGCTACGGTGCGGATGCTTGAAGCTTCAGCCCTGGGTGCTGGAAATGCAGAAGGAACACCAGATGTGGAACCGAAAAGTAACTTGGTAATGTAAATGAGCCGAGTGGTGAAGGAGGGTCGCCGTCATGTGAGTGAGAACGTTGATGTGCGGCCTTAACCTCGTGCAAACCAACCCAAAGGGAAGAAGCCTGGTGGTATTGTTGGAACATGTGCTGGGGGGAATATACAAGCTGTGAAGACGAAGTTGGTGAGCGTTTTTGCCACAAAAAAAAAAACACATTAATTATCTAAGTTTTTTTTACAGTGTTTTTATCATTTTGAATGTGTATACTCCTTATGAATGCTGTCAAAATGAAGATGAATATATCAATACGCTTGCTTCTTTTATTAAGGAAAGTGTATATACATCTATATTTATAATAGTGGACATGAATGCTGATATATCTGATGATAACTCTTTGTTTGGTCAACATTTAATTACGTTCTGCCAAAATAGTAAGTTGGTTTTTATCTAGCCAAAAAACTGCTACCAATAGACAGTTATACATACATCAGTGAAGCATGGAATACAAATTCTTGGATGGATCACTGTATATGCGCAGCTGATGCACATGATTGTCTAGGGGAACTTGAGATATTGTATGACCTGGCCACAACAGATAATATACCTGTCTCTATGATGTTAAATGTTGAAAGTTTACCCGAGATAAGCAATTATGATAATTATGAGCATATTGGAAAATTAGAGTGGGCAAGCCTTCCTGAAAATGAACTTTGGCAATATAAACTATCAACAGAGAAGAGTTTAAAGCTACACTGTATAGGATTTTCTCCCATCTAGCAGTGAAATTGTTTATGACTACCAACTGAATATTACTTTCTAGCCCCTCCCATTCCTAGGGCGCTTTAACTCCTACGGTGGCCATATTTCAAATCTGCCGGCAGTCGTGAGTAATCTCCCCCTCGCATTCGTCATGGTGCCACTGAGTGTAAAAACGCGAAAGGCGAAGCTTGAATTTCCAGGTATGTCCCTCTTTGGCTAATGTATTTTCAAGATGGAGGCGCAACACGGCTGCCGCCATTCGAGCGACTCGCTCGCATGTATTCTAAATGGCAGATTCTACGCTTACGAGAATACTTGATTAGTTGGTAGAAGTAATTACACATTAATGAGCACATATCATTTTGAAAGAACAAAGTGTTTTTTGCTAAGAATCAACTTAAAAAAATACACAGTGTAGTTTTAAGTAATATAGGTGTTTCAACAGACTATTATGTGTGACAATGTTAATTGTAAGAATCCAAAACATATTAATGATTTGCATCTGATGTATGATGAAATGTGTTGTTTAAATAATGCCAGTAGACCCTTTAGTCAAAAAGTAGTTAAAAATGATCATTTTAGGGCTGGAAGGAATGAATGTATGTCTGAACTGCATTTGGAGGCTAGAGATGCTTTTAAAAACTGGGTTTTAACAGGGAAAGCTGAATGGCCCAGAATTTGAGAAAAAGAAACTGGCAAATGCTAAGTTTAAATATGCTGTACGTACGGGTTATTAAAAGAAATGAGGCAACCATGAGAGCAAACTCAATGGCCAAGAAATTTCAGCAAAATAATGTGTATGAATTTTGGAAAGAAGTTAAGATTGTTAATAATAATAAAGTACCATTGCCAACTAGTATTGATGGGGTTGTTGGGGTTGAGAATATTGTTAAATCATGGAGAAAATATTATGGGGATATTTTTAATTGTGTGGAGAGACACAAATTCGAAGCTAGTCATGTTCCAGTTGATGATGGTATGATTATCAATTCTGATGAGGTCAGTCACGCTATTGAAAAATTGGCATTAAATAAGGCATGTGGCCCTGATCTGATAGCAGCAGAACATCTGAAGTATGCTAGCCAAAATTTCTTAGTGTTACTTTGTTTCACCGGATTTTTAATACATGGTGCATTACCTCTATGTTAATAGTCTTATTAGTTCCAGTAAAATTTTGAGTATAGAAAATTATAGGCCAATTGCCTTAGCAAGCATAATTTCAAAAGTATTTGAGCATATCCTTATGGATAGGCTCAAAGAATATTTGAAGACTTCAGATGCAAAAGCCTCTAAGTGCCATCTGAAATTTTCTTCTAAAATGAGCATCAGCTCGTATGTTTAAGTTCAGTAATTTCACTTTAATGACAATTAATAGGTCATTTTCATTGCCATTAAAGTGAACATAAACATACAAGCTTGATAAAAATTATAATTCTAGAAGAAAATTTCAGATAGCACTTTTGGTTGGTTGGCTTTTGCATCTGAAGTCTTCATTTGATAACTACCGATAATCAGTTTGGTTTTAAAAGAAAGCATGGAACTGATTTATGCATATATTCTGTAAGGCTCAACTGGGAATCGAACCCGGGTCTCCTGCGTAGCAGGTGGGAGCTCTACCTCGGTGCCACAAGGTGGTGTGTTGAGACTCAAAATGCAGAGACACGTTAACTCAGTTCAAGGTCTTTATTTGAAAAGCAGGGCTAAGGAATCCAACAGGGAACAGGCAGAAATCCAAAGTCACAATCCAGGCAAAGTCCAAAATCCAAAATCAGTCAGAAACAGAGAACAATCCAAAAGCAGCAGGCAAACTCGTAATCCGAGAAACAGGTAGACAAGGTCAGTAACAGGCAAACAATCACAGGGAAAAACACACGGAAAGGTTTAGTCTACAGGACTGCACCAGTGTCAACTCAAGACTGAGCAAAGAACTCAAGACAACAGGGGGTTTAAATAGGCAACTTAACAAGGCTCAGGTGAAACTAACAAATCAATAATGAGAACATGTGATCTGAACATGTGACAGGCATCAAACAAAAACCCTGAGGACCTCACATGGCCAAAAAAGGAACAACAGTCACATAATTCATGACAGGACCCCCCCTCCTACGAACGTCTCCTGACGTTCCTTCTGGGGCGATCAGGATGTCTCTGATGGAAGTCTTTGATGAGGTCTGGGTCCAGAATATCTCGAGCTGGGACCCAGGATCGTTCTTCTGGGCCATACCCCTCCCAGTCCACCAGATATTGAAGACCTCGTTGAACTCGGCGGGAATCCAAGAGGCGGTTAATCGTGAAAACCGGCTCACCATCGATGATTCTAGGGGGCGGTGGTGGTCTTGTTGCAGGCGCTAGTGGGCTGGTGACAACAGGTCGAAGACGGGAGACGTGGAATGTAGGGTTAATCCGCATGGCCCGGGGAAGTTGAAGACGGTAGGAGACAGGATTAATTCTCCTCAAGACCTTGAAGGGACCCACAAACCGAGGCGCCAGCTTGCGGGACTCCACCCGCAGGGGAAGATCTCGTGTCGACAGCCAGACTCTTTGCCCAGGGCGTAGTAGTGGAGCAAGTCTGCGACGGCGGTTGGACTGAAGCTGGTATTGTCTTGTAGACCTTTGAAGAGCCGACCGGACCTTACGCCAGACAGATCTGCACCGCCGGACGAAGTTCTGGGCTGAAGGAACCCCAACATCTGCCTCTTGGTCTGGGAACAGTGGAGGTCGAAACCCAAACTGGCACTCAAAGGGCGAGAGACCTGTAGAAGAGCAACACAGGGTGTTATGAGCGTATTCTGCCCAAATGACATACCTGCTCCAAGATGAAGGGTTGGTGGAGGCCAGGCATCGGAGGGTGGTCTCGAGGTCTTGGTTGAGCCTCTCCGTTTGACCATTTGACTCTGGATGAAAGCCAGAAGAGAGACTGACATCAGCCCCAATCAGTTTACAAAAGGCTCTCCAGAACCGAGAAGTGAATTGGGGCCCACGATCCGAGACAATGTCTAGAGGGAGGCCAAATGTTCTGAAAACCTGCTGGCACACAAGCTCAGCAGTCTCTTGAGCGGAGGGGAGTTTGGGTAAGGGAATAAAACGGCAGGCTTTGGAAAAACGGTCCACAACAACTAAAATGACCGTATGACCCTGGGAGGGGGGAAGTCCCGTAATGAAGTCCATGGAGATGTGGGACCAGGGCCGTTTGGGTATGGGCAGGGGGTGAAGCAGGCCATGGGGGCGGGTGTGGGGGCTCTTGTTTTGGGCACAAACAGGACAAGCAGCAACAAAGGACTTGACATCAGTATTCATCCTGGGCCACCAGAACCGCCTCTTCAAAAACTCCAACGTCCTACCTGTGCCTGGATGGTTAGTCAACTGGGAGGAATGTCCCCATTGTAGAACTTGTGTGCGTACAGAGGTTGGAACAAAAAGTCGTCCCGAAGGACCATTACCAGGATCTGGCTCCATCCTCTGGGCTTGTCGTACCAGCGTCTCAATTCCCCATTTCACAGGAGCCACAATCTTGGAATCCGGAAGGATTGTTGCCGGGGTGTTTTCATGGTCAGTGTTCTGGAAGAGTCTGGACAGAGCATCTGGCTTCTGATTCTTAGAGCCAGGACGATAAGAGAGCACAAAATTGAAACGATTGAAGAAAAGGGCCCACCTTGCCTGTCGAGGGTTGAGACGCCTGGCCTTCTGCACATATTCCAAATTTTTATGGTCCGTCCAAACCAGGAAAGGGTGCTGGGCCCCCTCAAGCCAATGCCGCCACTCCTCCAAGGCCATCTTGATCGCCAGAAGCTCCCTATCACCCACATCATAATTCCTTTCAGCAGGAGAGAGACGAGAGGAGAGGAAGGCGCAAGGGTGGAGTTTGCCATCTGCAAGACGTTGGGAGAGGACCGCACCCACTGCCACATCCGAAGCATCTACTTCAACAACAAAAGGGAGACAAGGGTCAGGTAAGGTAAGTACTGGAGCTGAAGTAAACCTCACCTTCAGAGCTTGAAAGGCCCGCTCAGCTTCTGGAGACCAGACAAAAGGACCCGATCGCTTCTTGGTTAGGTTGGTCAGTGGTGCAACCACTGAACTGAATCCTCTAATGAATTTCCTGTAGAAATTAGCAAATCCAAGGAAGCGCTGGACCTCCTTGACAGAGGTGGGTTGAGACCAGTCACGTACAGCTAGAGTCTTCTTGGGATCCATACAAAGATTTCCCTTGGACAGGATGAATCCCAAAAAGGACACCTCGGAAACATGAAATTCACACTTCTCCGGCTTCACAAAAAGGTGATTGTCCAGAAGACGCTGGAGAACGAGTCTGACATGATGAACATGCTCATGTAGGGACTTGGAGAACACGAGGATATCATCCAGATAAACAAAGACAGACCTGTTCAACATATCCCTCAGGACGTCGTTGATGAGTGCCTGGAAGACAGCTGGAGCATTGGTTAATCCAAAGGGCATGACCAAGTACTCATAATGTCCTGTTGGAGTGTTAAAAGCGGTCTTCCACTCATCCCCCTCTCGGATCCGAACCAAATGGTAGGCATTGCGAAGGTCTAGCTTGGTGAAAATTGTTGCCCCCTGAAGCAACTCAAAGGCTGAAGACATTAGTGGTAAAGGATATCGGTTTCTCACAGTCACCTTGTTTAGCCCACGGTAATCGATGCAGGGTCGGAGACCGCCATCTTTTTTACCAACGAAAAAGAATCCAGCTCCAGCAGGAGAAGATGATGAACGAATGATTCCAGCTTCTAAGGAGGCTGTGATATATTCCTCCATGGATTTGGTCTCAGCAGATGAGAGGGAGAAGATTCTACCACGTGGAGGGAAGGCCCCTGGAAGAAGATCAATCGCACAATCGTAAGGTCTGTGAGGTGGCAGTGATGTGGCTCTCTTCTTACTGAAAACCTCACTCAGGTCATGATACTCGGAGGGGACTCGGGACAACTCGAGAGGACCAAGAGACTTAGGAGCACAGGGGGAGACTCTGGAGAGAAGACAGGTAGCTTGGCAATTAGGGCCCCACTCAACCACAGTTCCTGAAGACCAGTTGATATGGGGACTATGGTGATACAACCAGGGAAAACCAAGCACAACAGGGAACTCAGGAGATTGAATGAGGTTGAACTGGACCTTCTCATGATGTCTTTCACCCACTGACAACAGAAGAGGAGTAGTAATACTGTCAACGGTACCTTTACCTAAGGGTCTTCCATCAAGGGCAGTCACAGTGAGAGGGACGTCCAGGTTGGTTACAGGGAGATGAAGGTCACTAGCTAGGGAGGAATCCATGAAGTTCCCAGCAGCACCGGAGTCCACGAGAGCCTGCAGGGTGTGGTGATGTTGATGTCCCCAAGAAATCTTGACTGGAATCTGCAGGCATGTGGTAGTAGTTGTGGGAGTAAGAGTTGCTCCCGTCACAGTACTCCCCCTCCTGGACGGGACTGCACTTTTCCCGAAAGCTCAGGGCAAGACGAGCGAAAGTGATCCGGCTTCCCACAGTAGAGACAGCACCTCTCCCTCATCCTGCGGTTTCGTTCGGCCTGAGAAAGTCGGGTGCCTCCTAACTGCATTGGTTCCTCTGGACAAGGGGTCACGTTCTGGAACTCTTGTAACCCCTGCAGTGAACTCGAGGCTGGAGTACTGGCTCTATGAGTGGACTGAAGCTCCGGTTGTCGTTCACGTCGCCTCTCTCGCATTCGGTTGTCAAGCCGAATAGTCTGATCGATCAGGGACTCGAGATCTGTGGCCGGATCCTTTGTAGCCAGTTCATCTTTAATGCCATTAGACAGGCCATGATGGAAAGCGGCAATGAGCGCTTCCATATTCCACCTGCTTTCTGCCGCCAAGGTGCGAAAGTGCACAGCATACTCAGCCACACTAGAGTTGCCCTGACGCAGCTGGAACAACCTGTTGGCAGCTTCTCTCCCTCCAACTGGATGACCGAACACTCGTCGCATCTCAGCAGTAAAGTCCTGGTAGCTGTTACAGGAAGGACCTTGCTGCTCCCAAATGGCAGTAGCCCAAGCTCGGGCCTTCCCTGTCAGAAGGGTGATGATGTAAGCAATCCTGGCACGATCAGTAGGGAAGGTGGAGGACTGGAGCTCGAAAGTAAGCGAGCACTGGGTCAGGAAACCTCTGCAGTCTCTTGGGTCACCGTCAAATCTCTCAGGAGTAGGCAGGCGAGGCTCGCAGGCAGGCTGGACTGGAACCGGTGGAGCTGGAGGCACAGGAGGAGCTGGAGGTGGAGAAGGACGATTGACTAAGGTGGTCAACGTCTGTTGGATCTGGTGGAGAAGTTGTTCATGGCGGCTAAAGGCACTGTCATGATTACGTAGTAGCTCTTCGTGACGAAGCACTGTAGCATCATGACTGACCACCGCTGCATACATCTGATCCATGGTTGAAGGACTGGGAGGAGGTGTCTGCTGCTTTGGCTGCGTCTTCTGGGTCTCTGCTGAGTCTTCATCCATGGCTCAGTCTTGCTGTAAGGCTCAACTGGGAATCGAACCCGGGTCTCCTGCGTAGCAGGTGGGAGCTCTACCTCGGTGCCACAAGGTGGTGTGTTGAGACTCAAAATGCAGAGACACGTTAACTCAGTTCAAGGTCTTTATTTGAAAAGCAGGGCTAAGGAATCCAACAGGGAACAGGCAGAAATCCAAAGTCACAATCCAGGCAAAGTCCAAAATCCAAAATCAGTCAGAAACAGAGAACAATCCAAAAGCAGCAGGCAAACTCGTAATCCGAGAAACAGGTAGACAAGGTCAGTAACAGGCAAACAATCACAGGGAAAAACACACGGAAAGGTTTAGTCTACAGGACTGCACCAGTGTCAACTCAAGACTGAGCAAAGAACTCAAGACAACAGGGGGTTTAAATAGGCAACTTAACAAGGCTCAGGTGAAACTAACAAATCAATAATGAGAACATGTGATCTGAACATGTGACAGGCATCAAACAAAAACCCTGAGGACCTCACATGGCCAAAAAAGGAACAACAGTCACATAATTCATGACAATATTCATTAAAGGAAGTGGTTAGTAAGTATAATAGGCACAACTCTACTTTATGTATGTTTTTAGATGCTTATAAGGCATTTGATCGCATTAATCACACTAAGCTGTTTATAAAGACAGAAGGGTTCCCCCATATTTTATTAGAATTTTACATTATTGGTATATACATCAATCCATACAAGTCAGGTGGGGTAGGAAGGTATCGGCACCCTTTTATATGACAAATGGGGTTCGGCAAGGTGGACTATTGTCACCTCTTCTTTTTAATCTGTATATGTATGATCTTTCTGTTGAGTTAAATAAATGTAAGACCGGATGTTTGATAGGTGATAGTCTTATTAACTATATCTGATGTATGCTGATAATCTAGTTATTCTGTCCCCTTATGGTGCTGGACTACAACAGTTGCTTCGTATATGTTCAAGCTATGGTATGCAGTATGATATTACATTTAAAACTAAAAAGAGTATGATTATGATTGTTAAAACTAGTGAGGACATTAAGCAAAACTTTCCCTTTTTTTATTTAGGTGACCAAGTGTTAAATGTGGTAAATGAAATAAAATACTTGGGTCACATTATTAGAAATGATCTAAATGATGATGATGTGCAGCGCCAGAGCTGTAAGTTATATGGACAGGCAAATATGCTGGCTTGAAAATTTTATATATGCACAGGTGATTAAAATAGCACTTTTTAGAGCTTACTGTACATAATGTTATATGGCACATCTATTGTGTAGATATAGTAAAGCTAAAATGAGAAAGCTTCAGGTGAGCAGGTGGAGCTCCAACTCCCAAGGTGGACAAGTGCAAGGCACATGTTTGTTTCTAGTGATGTTCCGACATTGCATGCTGTGTTAAGGAATTATAATTGTATGTGTCGATTGGGTGACTCGAGAAATACAATCATAATGGTCTTAAATTATCCTATATTAAGTGATACAAGGTATTCTTCCTGGTTCTGGAAGCACTGGAACTCAAGTTTGTATGTTCTTAAATGTTGGTGTATGTAAATCTATGTTTGTATGTTATTCTTCTCTTTCTGTTTCTTTTACTTTGTGATATGGGACCTAGGGTCTGGAATAAAGAATCAATTAAAAATGAGAAACAGTTTTTCATGAATGTAATTTGGCACAATTATCCTTGCTAAGTTTGGCTTGCCTTACCAACTCTTTTATTTGACAGCCTTGGCACAACCTCCTTCAGTATCATCATCGGGGTCTGTTTAAGTAACTTCATCCGTTCTGTTCATGTTATCACTGTCAGACTTTCCTCCACATATAGGGTTGCAGGAGTAATTTCTTCTCCAGAAAGCCTTGAGGGAATCTGCGTTTTCATTTTCTTTCGTGGGAGCCATCAGCAAATGGATATTAGATGGTTAATTTTTAATTCCGCATTCGTGAAGTCATGTTTTTGATGGGTGGAGAGAACGCTAATGGGGCCAGATTGGGTATCATTGCGGATATCTGGGAAAGACCCCTGGGACTGTTCTGTGGGTCTTGGCTGAGCTCCATTAACGTCTTGAAAAAGAGAAGGTACTTGGAGACACGCTGTCCAGCTATTGACCCTCATTGGCAAAACGAAAGCCCATGTTAGCGGTTTATTGAGTGGACACTGTGTGTGGTTCATTAGAGAGGGAAGAATTAGGTGAAAATCTTCATTGTGAATGACTGAGATTATGAAAGCTTATCCAAAGTGTACAGAACAACTTTTAGCCCCAGAGCCACAAATAACATTAGGCATCTAACACCAAACCTCAATGCATACTTGACCAGAACAGCAAAGAGAAGTGCTCATTTATGAAGCTATAGATTATGCACCGTGGGTTTGCTTTCTTTGAGTAGCTAAAATGATTTCCTGGCTTTCTGTGGCAATGAGTGTGATGATTGTTTTTATTGACTCAGATGTTCCATTAAGGGAGATTTAGCAGTTGCAAAGAGAAGCTGACAGCAGCTCTGTTGTTGTGATGTTCTGGTGCTGGACCTTTTGCCAGGGTCATTAGCGAGCCTTTATTACAGCTCCACACTAACTGTCCTTCCACACGCACACTTACAAACACAAAACTCATTGCAGAATGGAAATGAATTCAGTTCTCACACTGACTGAGATTAAATGAGTAACAACAACTTTGGACTGCAACAAAGTTGCAACATAAAATAAAAGGCAATGGGCTTCAAACCCAATTGACTACCATTCTATGGACAAAAAAAAGATTTTTTTCTAAATATCTTCCAAAGAAAAAAGAAAGTCATACAGGTCTTTATGCGTTTTCTTTTAATGTTGCTGTTTAGGGATAAAATAGGTCTGCAAAGTTACAAAGCCTACTCCAAAGGGACTTATTCTCTATATCAGTAAGCACTGTTTAAACTCCCTGAAACGGCTCGATTGTAGTCTTGAGTTTTCTTCTGGGAATAAATATGAAAAGGGGGCGAGGCCTGGTTGAGTTGCATTAGAAGTGTATTGAAACTCGTGGTTATGTTAAAGGAATAGTCCACCCAAAAAAATTAAACTTAACCCATGATTTACTCACCCTCAAGTCATCCTAGGTGTATATGACATTCTTCTTTCAGACAAACACAATCAGAGTTATATTAAAAAATGTCCTGGCTCTTCCAAGCTTTATAATGTTCTGTTTTGAAGTCCATCAAAGTGCATCTATCCATCATAAAAGGATGATGCATAGATCACGCATACTACGCAAGCCGACTTACACCACAAGAGTAACCCATGACACATGTATGACGTAGGATGTAGGAGTATCGTAGGTTTAGACGCCTCTCTGGGTTCTAACAAACAGGGCTGGGCAACAAACTCAAGTTCCTCCGACATTTCTCTTTAAAAATTGTCGTTTTAGACTTTAATTCGTGACTGGTGTTTTGTTTTGCTCTATCCTCTGCACTTCCGCATTCGTCATTATGTTGTGCGTCAGGTCAAGGGTTAGTCTTCCACCGTAAATCGATGTGTACGGCCGTCTGCCGGAAGCTAGTTATTTTATTTGAAAAAGTTTTAAATATGGATTTTTCTTAAACGAACCCATCACTTCACTTCAGAAGGCCTTTATTAACCCCCCGGAGCTGTGTGGAGCACTTTTATCATGGATGGATGCACTTTGATGGACTTCAATACAGAAATGGCCATTCACTGCCATTATAAAGCTTGGAAGAGCCAGGACATTTTTTAATATAACTCATATCTGTTTTAAAGATAAATGTCATATATACCTAGGATGGCTTGAGGGTGAGTAAATCATGGGGTAACTTTCATTTTTGGGTGAACTAACCCTTTAAGAGGTGTTACATTTCCGAAACACACTCGAAGCGGTTGACCAACCACAACACACTGGTCCAGTCGACCAATCAGAGCACAATGCACTTTTCAGAAAGAGGGGTCTTCATAGAGGCCGGAACTAAACATAAAGTGTGTGTTACTGATAGACTGGGAAGAGAGGTGCTGCAATAATGTAAAATAATATTAAATTATTCGATTTTTATTCAATCAAAATGTTTTTTTGTTTTGTTTTTTACATTCAAGCATGAAAACCTATTCTAGTAGACCCTAAAAACAAAATCAAAATAATATATAATATATGACTCACAACCTAATGTGTGTTTTTTTTAAAGCAGATTTTACTGGTTCGTATTACAATCATAATTCAAATAATTTATTGTCTTAAAGGCACAAAATGCTGAACAGGCTTAGTGCAAAGTAATAAAATGTGAAGTAAAGTGGTCAGATCTGTAATTTTCAGCACACAATGAAATGCAATTGAGGCCAATGCCATTCCTGATATGGCCAGAAGACAATAATTGGTTCTTGTTTGTCAAATTTAACTTTGCCTGCAACGCTCAGATACACATAAAGTGAAAATTGATTTTGCCAAATCAAGTTAAGCATTATTATTGGTTGTGGTTTATACTGCTGCACCAGGAATACAAGGATGACCAGTGTTTGAGGGCAGTGTTTTCTGTTTCTTACATTCTTTGATTTTATGTTTAAATGCCTTTCAAACTTTTGTGATATATTGTTAAAAATATAGTATTATAAAAAATGTTGCTGTTAATGTCACTGTTACATAACGTGGTGCTTAGAAATACTCACCATGAGAAATAACTTTAGAAGGAAGACTTTAAACACTTAGGAACAAGGAAAACACAGGCTAAAACCACAACCAAACATTAACAAGAACCGACAATGAGGGAAGACAAGGTCAAGGACAAGGGAAGAGTGATCGCTGACAGGTGCGGGTGATTTTGAATGACGTGCAGGTGGGAGCCAAGGAGGGTGATGGGAGATGTAGTGCAGAGGAGGTGACAAGGCTGGTAACCGTGACAGTCACAGAGGTAACGTTATATAGATAAATCTACCTTAGAACATGTGCCAACTTCATAGTAATGTACTTAATTTTAATGGCTCTAAAGATTTTATGTAGTGTATCCATCACCATTTTATTTTTGCATATTACCTTGCCAAATAAGTAAGTATAGGCCATGACTTTAGAAAAGTTGTGAAATTACTTCATAGCTTTTTGGTAATGTAAACCTAATGAGAAATGTGTATTTTCTCAGATACATATAAGAAAGTTATTCATCATTTTTACGTGGTGTCTGTGAAAATGCTGGCAGGGCAAATACAATTCGGAGCTACTGGCCAGCAAAATTTTTTATAAAATAAAAATATATATACTGTTGAGGCCTGACATAGAGAAAAAGTATAGAGATTTAAAAGCAGTCACAGACACAAGCACTAATCAGCTTCTACCTGTCCATGATATTCGTTGGCTCACTAGGGGCTTACGGAGCTTGTCCAGCTTTCACCCGAATGAGTTTATGATTAGTATCCCTTTCAGATCTCCATCCCATGTCCCTCGCCCTCTCTCCACAGATCATTACAGTAATAGGGCAGGCTCTATTACCCCAGCACAGTCTAAGGCAGGTCCCCGAGAGGTGGGACCTGTACGATGGCTTTAATTTCACGCTTTGCTAATGTCCTTCATCTCCCCGTGTCCTGATCCATGCCCTCTGCGAGTAAAGCTAGGATCACATCCTGTGCACAGTTGCTGATTTGACCATGCCTTGGGGAAACTCCCCCTCACTCTCACATAACAAGGAAATAGTTAAGTCGGACACACAAAAGTTCTCACGTGGGAATGTGAGTTTTATTCAATCACACAAAATGAAAATTCATTTCAAATCTCATTCCAAAGGATGAGAACTCAGGCTTAAATTACTGTTTGTATCACATGTATACAAGTGCTGAGAAAGCCTCCGGAGCTGAAATTCAGATATGGTAATGGTATTTTCGTTTCCGACAACCGCTGTAAGCGGTAGACCAATCGCAACAGACTGAGCCATCTGACCAATCAGAGCAGAGTAGGCTTTCAAAAAGGAGGGGTTTAGAGAGACACAGTGAGAAAAGAGATGATGCTGCAATGGATATTATGAGAACATTAATGCATGTAAACCTATTTTAGGAGACCTCCAAAACAAATTAGGAATCTTTAAAATAGCATAATAGGGGCAATCTAAACATAACATTTCAGGAAACTTGTAAAAACGTTTCAATCACCTGGGGTGTCTTGCCTTAAATGTTTTGGTGCTGGAAAGAAAATTGCACATCAGTGATGTTACTATCTCACACCCAGACCAGCCTTCACAACCGTCAAGAGCAAACACTATATGTGAAACAATGTGTGCTCTTCTCTGCAGTCAAAGCAGCGGCCACATTGCTCTGACCTTTCTGTGTAACCATGGTTTCTGGAAGAACAAAGAATCCTTGATGGAAAAATCTTAACACTCCATCTTGCTCTCCATTTGAGACACAAATGTCTTATTTCTCTTTTGGCTTCTTTCTCTCCTCCTTGCCAAACTGTTTAGGGACTATTGTAACATTTCAGGCCTCCAGACCAAATATGTGAGGAAAAAATGTAGAACAAAAGGCTGGGAAATGGAATGGAGGCCCTCTGACAAGAAAAGAAAAGGAGTCTTCGTGGTGTGCTGGGGGTCTTGTTTCCCAGACAAGTAAACGGGTAACCAAATCTCTTTGTGGGTGAAGTCAGGGGGTCTCCAGTGTGACTGCATTGATCTGCAATCTGCAAGACAGAAAGAAGAGAACAGAAGCCTGGCCCGACACACATGGGAGACTTATCACAGGCCTGCAGATGGTCCATTTCCAAATCAACCAGTCGATGCCTTACACACTTCGATTTTTCCCATTTCACAGGAACACAAATGTTAATGTTGGAGTTGCCAGTAATTATCACAATGCCAGACTTAAAGATGTGCTTAAATGCCAGTGCTGTGGATAATGTAAAAAGTAACCTTAATGATCACACTTAAATTACTTTTTCAAGTGCTTTGTATTTACATGATTTATTCATGTATGTCGGTGCAACACTAATGCAATTAAAAAAACATTCTTTTTGGTTAAACAGTTACATAAATGGAAAAAAAGTCAAGCTACCAAATTAAGAAGTATCCCCAACATGAATCATTTCCTAAACTGTTTTTATCTAGCTACGTAGTTATATTATGCCTAAAACCCTATGATAGATAACTAGCAATTCAGCATACTAAATGCAAAATAGCCATTGCTCATAGATTAACACAACTAATAACATACTATTCATGTAACTGACCTCAACCTCAGTGTTCCTGTTGCTCAAAAAATAGAGTATGGCACTATAAACACCAAGATAATGGGTTCGATTTTCAAGATATGAAAAAATGTTATGTAACATGCTATAGATAAAAGTGTCTAACCAAGTAAAAGCTCCACTCTTCACCACAATAGTCACTCCAGCATTACATTACTGAATATGAAAAACTACCAAGGCTCATCTTTCTCAAAACCATTAATAGATTTCTGTCATGATAACTCTAAGGAGATTGGTATGGTAATAGAGATTGGCATGGTATGAATTAACCTTGTAGCAGATCTAGAGGGGAGAGTACTGAAAACGCGCTGCAGACTGTTAACAGTAAACAATCCAAGTATTTGAATGTTTGAGCAGCAAGCTCATTGGCCGCTGATACAACAGCAACCAATCAGCTGTGATGTAGATAATGACATGATTGCTACCAATAAGTTAAAGACTCAATTTAGAGTTTCATGCCAGAACTATGTAATTCTGAAATCAACACCTAAACAATCAATTTTGTGAATATTTGCTAGATGTCTGTTCTGTAAATAAAATTGTGTTTGTATATAGTCCTGGCTGTGTAAATTGGAGAAAAAAAACAAAGTGGATCGGACCGATCCACGGAGCACCAAAACACTCTTGTAGCCAATCAGCATGCAAACCAGAAGCGTATACACTCATGATGGGGGAGGAGAGAGAGTGAGCAAGCGGGACATTTGTAAAAAGACTGTAGAAAGAGAGATGGCTAAAAAACAGTACAAAAAAGGTCAGAGGAATATAATTGGAAGAAGAATAATCTTTCCAGCGCTGGAGAGACGAGGTTCCTTTTTTTTTCTGTCAGGACCACTATCGCCAAATACGATTGACAATTAGCATACAGTTAGGATTGGCGGTATGGTTCTGTTCTGGGCAAGAACTACATGCGCATCCATGCAGCCTAGCATGGATAAGAGCAGGGAGAGCATTAATAACCCCTCTTAGGGTAAACAGACCAGAACCAACATGAATGTATTGCAGATATCATTAATTCAAGATTTTAAAGTACAAAAATTCGAGAATTTATTCTGATTCAAAGAGCACTCAGAAGGCCAAATCCTGACTGATGAGGAAAGAGCTGGGGATGGAGGAGGGTAATTAGCTCCTGAGAAATGTGATAGCTGTTGATAATACTGAAGGAGCTTATATATGAATACAGTGATAGGCGTCGCATTCCTATAGGTAGACGTGGATCAGCTGAGAGTCAGCTGATGCGAGCTTGACTAACGGGGCCTGCCAGAACTGATGCGTGATTTCTGCTCGATACGTGAGTAACATTGGTTTTTATATTTCACAGAACCAATTTATGCTGTTGTTGTTATTGAATCACAGCCGATTCATGATTATTTGCACCAGTTGTTAGTGGTTGCCTGTGTTGCACAGTGTGTTTGCTATTTTAGGGGGTGGAGCAATGAAGGGAGGGGTGAGTTTGTTTGGGTGTCAATTTCAAATATCAACAGTGTTTCTCAGAAATTGCTTACTGCATCTTTAATTGAAACTTGATTTGAACATTTATTGAAACTATATCCTCTGCCAAGTTTCTCGACACAAGTGGATGAAGCAAAGTTGCATTTTACAGACTTAAGTTGAGAATCTTGCTGCATTAACTCATATAAAGTAATATTAAGTAAATAAATTGCAAATAAATAAATACACACTACTGTTGAAAAGTTTGGGTTAAGTTTTAAAGAAATTAACGCTTTTATGCAGCAAGGATGCATTAATTGAAAAGTGACTGTAAAGACCTTTAAATTGTTATTAAAAATTATATTTCAAATAATTGTTCTATTCTTTAAAGAATCATGAAAACAGTAGCACAGTTTCCACAACACAAATTAAGCAGTACAACTGTTTTCAGCACGGATAATAATAATAATAATAATTTTTTTTTTGAGCAGCAAATCAGCATATATAATGATTTCTGAAGGATCTTGAGACTGTGATGCTGAAAATTAAGCTTTGACATCACAGGAATAAATTACATTTTAAAATAGAAAATAGTTACGATATGTCACAATATTAATGTTTTAGTGTATTTGTTTGATCAAATAAATGGATTCATGTTGAGCATAAGAGAGTTCCTTCAAAAACATTACAAATCTTTCCAACCTCAAACTTTTGAATGGTAGAATATTTAACTCTAACCTAACATATTTGTTCATTGTCATAGTACAGAATGTAGGAGTGATGTTGGTTTACACAGCTGAATGGAAGATCATAACTTTTCCCTTTCAGGATAGGTTGTGGTTTTATGTAAATATGCGGTGTGCCAAAACAAGATGGTTATAAATTCTAGACCAATAACCAAAATTATGCATGCAGTCCTACAGATTTCAGCTTAATTATGATAAATGAATGATTAGATTGTGATTAAATGTGACCACTTAAATGGGCAATTCTTCAATGTGTCACATTAACCCATGAAACCAAATAATGTTTGCCATGATAAATGTGAAGTTTTCAATCCAACTGTCCTCTTGTGGTATGTTTATGGGAGAATTAATGAACCTTGGAATAAATCTCAAGGCTGTTCGAATTTCTCAGCCAACAATGATCCAGTTATTAATGAATGTTTGATTAACACCGAGTTAAGCAAATACCTTTAATTATCACGTCTACGTAAAATGTGTGCCGTATCAACCTTCATACAAAATCACAGTTTAAGTCAACACTTTCTGAATTTCTCCTGTTTTACAGCATTTATTCTTGACAAATGTTGTGACACATGTCAACAAAGGATGGAGCCTGGCTATTGTTTGAGATCCCAGCATGCTTCTGGTTGCTTAGGAACCAGCAATAATGACCCGTTTTGCCCCTGCACCCTAAGTTTTTGAAATCCTCTCTATCCTACTTTTGAAAATTGGTGCACACAATCTTCTCATGACACTTCGTTTTGATTCACTGCAGGATTTTCAATGATAAAATATTCTTGTAGATATATCAAATCAGTTTCACTCCATAAATAGTAATACATATTGGAATGTCCTATCAACACTTTCCCCACCAGATTGCGTCCATCAACATCCTTGAGCTTGCTCAGTTGCGTCCATCAACATCCTCAAGCTTGCTCAGTTTATGGGTCCACATTTCATTTGGCAATGATATGCATTTCATTTGGCAATGATATGCAATTTTGATTTATATGCTATATGTTTAATGTATTATGATCGCATTAGCTCACATGTGCTTATTGCTTGTTTCTACTTCTTCGCCTGTGTTTTGATCATCAGGAGATTCCTAATCTTTCAGAAGGTGTGTAATAGTGTTATACCGTATAACAGGGAAAACATGTAGGGTAGAGTGGGGGAAAACGCCCCCCACCTGTTTTTCCCAAAATAACCACTAAAAGTAGTCAAGATACATTTTTACTGTTGCTATGCACTACGTTGATAACGGGGATATACAAATCTCTATGGAGAAGCTGACACCAGCGACATATTTGAAGAGAAGAGGATTACATGGTAAATGCTATAATTTTCAGATATTAGTAAATAAGTGTTTAAGAGAATATTGTTCTGCAGGATATCGCAGTGATGTATGATAGATGAATAGTGAAGTCTGTAGTTTGAGATCATATATTATTTATAAGGAATATAATTATATTTTAAAAATTAAACATTTTTTTAAAAACTCATAGCTTGTGGGGTAAAACGCCCCCCCTGGGGGCATAGTTTCTCTATCATAATTACTTTAATAAAATATTTCGGTCTATCAAATCCTTTGTTTTACACTTAATGCAGTATAACTAGGTGGTAAAATCAAAATATTTGAACAAAACATGAAAAAATTACCTCAAGTGAGCATTAACTAGCTAGCTTGCTAGCACAGTTAGCTCACTGATGGAAGGTAGTTAATTTTGCCTATTTTGAACATTGCTGAAATAAATATTAATATATATACATGTTGATACATTACTTGCCTTTTACCTTTAGAGATTAAAAACTATTGTCTGTTAATTTTGCTGTTGATCTATGAAGCAAACTGGTTGGTAAGAAAGGGGGCATTTTACCCCACCTTGGTGGGCGTTTTACCCCACCGCTGGGGCAAAACGCCCCCTTTGTACAAAAATATTTTCAGTGAAAATACTAATTAATTATGAAGGCTGAGCAATTTTAATATTTGGTGAATAACTCCTGCCATAGTCACTCAAAACCGGGATGGCAATTCTAGTCACATTTATGTTTTGTTTCACTGTAATGTCACATTTTCCTTAAGGGGGGCGTTTTCCCCCACTCTACCCTACTGTTGGAAAATTCCGTCATTGGCGGGGAAAGAGTTAACAGAAAAGTGTACAGTATGTAAGCATGATTATAACTTACGCAATGTTCACATTCTACATAGAAAAGTGTGTGACAGGACAATGAAACTCTGGCAAGGTGACCCTTTCGCTGATTTATGGGCTGTGGTTGCCAAGCCCCCACAGGAAGAGATTTGTCATCAGTGTCCCACCAGTGTAGGGTTACCGGCTTCAAGTCATCTAGCCCTCCTGTTTGGGCATCGCTGGCATAATAACACAGATTATAAGATTGGTGCATCTATATTTTAGACCAGTGAGCGGTATTGGATGCCAGTATGTACATAAAATTACAAATGGCATTTGAAGTGCACTATTCCCAGCATTCCTTGCACATACATTTGGATCGATTGTTTCCTGGTTTATGTATATTTTTTACTGCATATGTCTGTATTGTTGACTGCATCACAAGACTTTGATTTGGCTGACAAACATTTTACAAATATTAATAAGACCAATACGATTTTTTTCAAAAAAAAAAAAACCTTTTCCCCCCAATAATTTCATTATTTTAATGAAGCTTTTTTCATTATGATAGCAAGACAGTTGTATCACTCTGACATTGATTTTATACCTTCAATAATGTCACTAATTTATCAATTCAGAAATTTAAAACATGCTCATCATAGATGAGTCAAGCTATTAAATGTGTGAATTGCATTTTTAATGTAGACTATTTTAGACTAAATTAGCATCCAATCATTGATCTTCTTGCTTGTGTTGACCCAAAGTAGCGCTTTACAGAACTGAGAATGTGTTAGCCTCTCATAAAGGCCTCTGCTGACATTAATAGCAACACTATAAATTTAATTATGTTTTCAGGAAATAACGACGTTCCCACAAACAATACAACCCATGCAGGTTAATGGAGGGTCAGTTAAATGAAAGAAGCAGAGCCATTACATAAGCACCGCCATCAGTGAGCCTAAAACTAACATTACATAAATGACGAGAGAGGTGGAGGCTCAATGCTCTGACTGAAGCTTGTCTGACGGCCTCGTTCTCATGGGAAAACCTGTGTGCTGAGAACTCACCTCAGAGTCGGCAGATCTGAGCCATCACTGGGTAAAGAAGCTAAATAAAGACAGGCCTATCAGCCTCACTCCCTGAGGACAAGCCGAGGAAAGGTGGGAGAGCTGATCTGAATATGCGACTGGGCGGGAGCCACGCTGAGCGACGTAAGGAAGAGGATTAGCCGCTGATCTCTTGTTGTTGTTTTTTGCATGGCTGTCTTACAGGAGCTCCAGGATGAGGATGACGGCTCCGGGCTCGCCTGTCCACACCCCCACAAACACTGGGCTGAAACACACTGCCTTTGCTCGCCAGATTTTTCCAGGAACTGAGGAAATGGAGTGAGTGGCTGAGAGTGGGTGTCGTCTGTAACTTATTTGCATCCGCACCGAGTTTGCTTTCTGTGGCTGAGGTACAGACATCAATAGGAAGAAAAGCATGAATATGGAAACGAGAGAAGTTCTGCTTTAGGTGCAAATGACCCAGATTAAGGTCCACATGACCTTTCGTTCACATGTTTGCTCTTCTTTTAGAAGCGTTCACACCTGATGTGAACCGTCTGGTAAATGTTGTTATTCTACAAGAGTAAACAGAACAGGAACACTTTAACAAAAAATAAGGCTTTTAAAAATATTACAAAATTACTTGATGACATTTTTTCTTACTTTTCAAGTTTTTTTTATGGTTTTGAAATAAGTGTACAAGGCTGCATTTATTTGATCAAAAATACAGTAAAAACAGTAACATTGTTAAATATTATTACATTGAAACTAATTTATTAGTAATTTATTCCTGTGATGCAAAAGCTGAATTTTCAGTGATTACTCCAGTCTTCAGTGTCACATGATCCATCAGAAATTATATATATATATATATATATATATATATATTTAAATATGAACTTTTTACACTCTTTCCTTCACTTTCATCCCATCCCAAGTTTCTATAATACAATATATAATTTCTCAGACTGTTTCAGGCTTCAGGAGACTGCTTGATTAGTACGCCTTTTAGATTAAAAGTGAGTTATTGTAATAATGGACTTTTTAATGAAATTAATGATGATAAGTGTCAAAATGAACATTTCTTATTTAGTATCAATGAAGAGGGCCTTTAGGGGACTGTGGGGGTACATAAGACTAAACCGGTTGGAAAACACTGTCCTAGAAGATCTGAAGTGGTGGGATGAATTTCAGTACCGTTCAAAGAATAAGTGTATCAAAGGGTCTGCTTATTTTGCTTTCAGGAAAGTAGGTTGGCATAGTGCTTCAGTCATGGAGCATCCTTAAGAGGCTTGGTGCGATCCAATTAAAAAGAGCTTCCTGGTGGCTGTCATTGCAGCCAGCTTTGCCTCTCGGTTAAACAGGAAAGTCCTATTTTCTTGCCACCCACTAAGACACCTCAAAGACCGCCAAATCTGTTTTCATCACCCAACATCACGATCTGTCATGTTAATATAAAGCGTGTGAAGGTTATCAGCTTAATTAAATAACCACAAAAGAACTGACAGAATTAAAATACAGATGTACAGACACACACACATTATGCAAAAAGCCAATTTCATAGCAAGTGCATGAAAGCAGAATTTACAAAGTTTAAATAAAAATAATCAGCATGCCTATATTGTAATTTTTACTTCAAATTAAATTTCATATCAGTTAATCAAGCTGTATTTATAATTGTGTAAACTGTTTATAATAAATTTTTATATTTATTATTGTTTTCTTAATCACTGAAAAAATGGTGTAGAAACTATACTCAGATATTGCTAGTAAATTTCACAATTAATTTAAAAGAAACAGCAAGTAACATTTACATTTTTAAGTTTTTCTTAAGATTTTTTTTTTTTTTTTTTACAGTGTACATTTGCTTAATAACAAAATAGCGGTCAATTGTGAGTTTTTAAACAACGTAAAGTAAATATTTTGTTTTTGTAAAAGATCTTAACCTCTTTAAGACAATAATAATTTACTTTAACAGTAATTTTTGTCTTTGTTCATTTTGATGCTCCCCCAACAGACTATAAAGGCGTTTTCACACCTGAAAGTCCGCACCAAGGTCCAAACCAAAGGTCATGTTTTGATACATTTTATACATTCGGTAAGTTTTGGTTTGGTTTCACATTGCAATTATGCGAGCGCACTAAAGAACTTTACATGATATACTTGCGCCCTGTCGTCATCATGTGGGCTGCATCTTGACATTGATTGGTTTGTAAACGGACGTGCGTCTGATGGTGTGTTGTCAGTTCGGCGGGTAACTTTGACAAGAATGAATGAACAGACGCATATCATTGCCACTATTCTCTTATTATTACGGCATTACTACCTGCAGCACCAACTATACTCGAGGCTAGTTCAACTTGGCAACTACAAGTCAACTTATTCTACTAACCCGAACCCTAACACCTAACCACACCTAACCTAACAGTCTACTAATGCTCTAATGAGAGTCTAATGAGAGTTAGTTGACATGTAGTTGCAAAGTTACTAGTAGAATGTCTAAAGTGGACTATCGAAATAAAGTGGAACCAAAAAGACTGATAAAAATGATTTTTGCCTGTGCAGTACGTTCAATTCTCAAAACGAAGTGTGTCATCCACAGTGGAAAACAAGGGTCTCAAACCATTCTCTGCTTCTTCCCGGCTTTAAAGATCTCATCTGGTGGGTAGTAGGCAGAGCGATGAACTGAGTTTGTTTTAAATACATTTTGAAAGCCCTCTGGCCACCTGGTAAAATCAGATGAGTCACAGAGAGGTGAACGCGGCGATAAGAAAGGGATGGAACAGCATCTTTCAATCCTCTCTCTGCTAGCATTACATTGAGAGTCACCCCCCATTAACCTGAGAGATATTGCCTGGATCCTCTCTGGCCTCTTTAGGGCCAGTACAATAGAAACAGGATCAAATAACCCTTCACGCCTAAAGTAGGTAGTACTGCAGGCACCTCTTCTTGTCGGTATAGGCGTCACTTTAGCGGTACATGTTCTAAAACGTACATAAGCCGCCCGTGCCGGTTGCATTTCAGCTTCGCTTGTGCTGATACGATGACACATCTCTGAAAATGCAGTGAATTATTAATGAGGTGGTGTAGAGATTTACACTCTCACTGGCTTTTCGCTAAAGACTCTTTTAGAGGTCCGACAGACTGTGTTGACTGGGTAGAGTGGTGGGTGAGAAGTGATATCCAGTTCCGAGCATAAAAAATTCATGAGTTCAGGCTGATCTATTGCACTCTCAGGTGAGATTGCTGTGAGAAAAGGATACATCACAGAGTGGGAGATACTGTACGGCTGGAAACTAATCAGTGAGACTTCTATTTTGAAGTGCAAGAGCCTATGATGGTGTATATGGTGATTTAAGTCCTGCGCATATAGTGGGAGCAAAACAACACAAAATAAACTTCAAACAAAGACTCAAGACTACTCCAGTCAGTCACACACTCACAAAAATCTATATACCATATAACCATTACTTTTCCTTTGATGTCTACACTAATACTTTACATTTGAAAATGCATCCTTTTTCTCTAAGGTCTGAGAGAGCGTTTTTGTACTTCAGAAACTGAGCTTTTTAAATTTGAAAATGCTGTTGTAGTGTGGACTGTGAAAACAGAGGTGTTTTAAAACAATGACAGACATCAATAGCTACCCTTACCGAATGAAAATCTATTTCTTATATATGAATTATCAATATATTAAATGGTTTAACCATTTATTATTGTGTTAATATATTACAATATATTGAATAATACATAAGGAATTGCCGCTTTTCATATATTGAAAATATGTGACAATATTTACTAATATGTCATAATGTATGTAATTTTATATTCAGCAATATACTTTATAATATAAAGATGTATATATGATCAGATATGCCACTTCACATGTAATATATTGCAGATATATTTACTCATGCAACATAAACACACATTTATAGAGAAATATATAATGCAATATATTTCTAATTTTTTAATTATTTACATTAAAGGTGTGTCATATTTCCAAGCTAATTGACAATAGCACAAGTACACCTGCATGTACTAAAGTTTTTAGCTAAGAGACTAGCACTGTACTGAGGAGTACACAGTTATTACTTATGAAATATAGTAATTATAGTCTTAATGGTATTCGGCCAATCGTCAACCGAACCACAGCCTCTACTCTTCAGCACAACCCCAAAACTCACATATATCAGAAAACCTTTTTAAATTATTATTAAAAAAATAATAGAGCATTAAAAACTAACACATCTCCCCCTATATCAATATTTACTCCCCTTTAACAGTCAGAAGCAAAGCATGCTGGGAACTAGAAAGCTGATGTAACTCATTCCGTGAATGTGTCTGTATATATATGTGTGAACATACATTCACATTTATATGGGAACATGTATGTGCAATATATGTATAATAAAGGATAAAACTTTGTGAATATTACATGCAATGCTATTTTTGTCTTCATTTATAATTATTTTATATTCATTAATATATAGCCATACATGGTCAATGCATATTGCAGTATATTGAAAATATATAAGCACTAGTTTCCCATATATGGAAATGTATTATGTCATATATTGTTAATCATACATTTTGCAGTATATTCTCATATATTTTTGTTCTGTAAGGGTATGTCTACACTAACCCAGAAACATTTGAAAACCACTTAAATCACTTTCCCCACATTAGAGTTCAAGCATTTTCCGAAGGTTTCTCATCCTCACTGAAATGCTGGAAGACGCTTAAATGACCTTGCTATGTGAAACATATAGCCCACCAAAGACGAGTTGAGATGAGCACTGTGATAGATTTTTTAATTAATAACTAATATTTGTTTTTCTTGCAGGAACAACATTCATATGCTTTTATATATGTTCCCCTTTTTGCGAAAACTTGAGTTGCCATATCCCTTTTACGTTGTGTGAGTGTAAAAATAACAAATATGGGAAATGAAACTAGACAGATGACTAGGTTAGAACCTTGTGATTAACAATTAAGTAATCATTAAAACAAGGTTTGCTTTACCTAGTAATAGAAGGGTTTGCATATGAAGAACCAATCAAATTCATGATATTTTTGCCATACCTCCTTATTCTATAAAAACTGTTGTATTCTTTTAGCTGGTGGGATTCTCAATGGAATTTGTCTGAGATCCTCCGGTCTTGCTGCTTCTTGGGGGAGATTCTCTGAGAACTGCCGACATCTAGACACGCTAAAGTATAGGATTAGCACCCAGCCGACGTCGATGTGTAGACGTGCTAGGGTATAAGATTAGACTCAGCCGACGTCGATGTGTAGACGCATTAGAGTATAGGATTAGCACCCAGCCGACGTCAATGTGTAGACGCGCTAGGGTATAGGATTAGACTCAGCTGACGTCTAAACGCACTAGAGTATAGGATTAGCACCCAGCCGACATCGATGTGTAGACACACACGAGAGATGGAGGGCCAGGCCCGTGAAGTGTAAGTGGGCCTGGATCATGGCATGGTAGAGGGCCTGGACAAGATCATGGAGGATCAGGTGGACGAGACCATGGAACAGTGGACGAGACTAAGGACCATGGAACAGTGGACGAGACCATGGACCGTGGAACAGTGGACGAGACTAAGGATCATGGAACAGTGGACGAGACCATGGACCAGTGGACGAGACTAAGGATCATGGAACAGTGGACGAGACCATGGACCAGTGGACGAGACTAAGGATCATGGAACAGTGGACGAGACCATGGACCAGTGGACGAGACTAAGGATCATGGAACAGTGGACGAGACCATGGAGGATCAGGTGGGCCTGGGCCATGGAGCAGAGGACGAGACCATGGAGGATCATGTGGGCCTGGGCCATGGAGCAGTGGACGAGACCATGGAGGATCAGATGGACATGATGGAGCCAGTGAAGATCGAGAGCACCATGGCGGAGCCTGCGGAGGAGATGGCCACCTCAGCAGAACAGAAAACCACATTGGGGATCAGGAGGCCATGGCAGAATAGAGGCAATGATGGCTTTTCTGGCCATGACAGAGCGGGCATGGCTGTGACATGGAGCACAGAATTTTCGTGGATGGCCTCTATAGCCATGGCAGAAGCCGCCGCATTGGGGTAAGTTGGTATAGCCCAGACACACAAAATAGTGGTGGCCACTAACGGATGCACTGTAGAAAGAAGATGAATAGTATGTAAATGGTATCTTTATGTAGAGATTATGAATATAAAGTAGTTTACAGACAAACACAGAGCTTGAGTCCATCATGGACAAGAAGCACAACATGTTTACCCTCATTTCACGCTAGGATTATCTTAACATTGTGAACTTATGAACTTTTATTTCTGCAAAGTTCAGTATCACATCAGACTGCAGACGCATGATAATTCACTTCAGCAAGAAGCGCAAAGACATGACCATGGCCCGTGGCCTGACACTATGCTAAAACAAGTGGATGATGAAATTAATTCTTGCTAGACTAGTTTTGGTCTGCTAGTTCTAAGCCATCTGGGACATTGTCATTTGACAACCTGAAAGTGGGAAGAAAAAACATTCAAGATGCAGTCCACTGCATCTTATTGGAATGGGCACGTTTTGTCACTATATGCAGATTTGAGAATATAATGCGTGTGCAATGAAATGAGGGCAGAGTGTAAAAGCTAACATTTCTGTCTGAACAGCCATAACATAACATAAAAATCTACTGTGGCAGTTGTGTAAATCAAATTGACCAGGATTTCTGAATACATTCACTGGTTATAATCTTTGATCTGAATTCAACTAAAATCACAACAATGATATATTTTTGTAAACATCCACAGTGGAGGAAAAGTATTTAAATCTAATGCTAATGATTTTACAAAAGCTAAGTGGAGTTAGCAAAGATAACCTGAAGTCCAATCAATCAAGCAAGTTTTCAAATTTTGTCTTTCAGATTGTCTGTAAATGGAGAAAGTTAAGTACTGGATGTTCCAGTAGTTAGTGGAAAAAATATTATAAAAATAATGTAAAATTAATGTTTTTTCTTTTCTTTTTTTCCCCCTTCTAAATCACACAGCAAAAATCTCATCCCAACCGTAACGTTTGTTATAGAGCGATTATCATGGTTCAGCCTCAAACCTGCCTGGTGACCTGGACAGCTTGCCTCATCATCTACAGAAAATTGTTTCCCTAAGTTTATCAAGACTTTTTTGCAGGAGAATGTAAGACCATCTGTTTACCAATTCAAGCTCAACAGAAGTAGAAAAACAGATATCCAAATATTATTGCCGAACTGAAAGAGTTTTGTAAAGAGGATTGGTAAAAAAAAAAAATGGTTTAAATCATTGTGATCCACAATTATAATAAATGTTTGATTGAAGTTATTGCTGCCAAAGGAGGGTCAACCAATTGTTAAATCCAAGGGTTCACATATACCTTTTCCACTCTGCACTTGTTCTTCAAAAGTCCTGTCAGCAAGTCAGAAACTACATTTCCCAGCATCCAATAAATACCTGTTTGGGTTCAACTAACTCTGTCTCTGTGTCTGGTATTCCCTGACAGCACAATGATACATGTTTTTTGAAAATGCATCATTGCTTATGTATAAGCAGACAGTGTTTGTTGACAATCAGATCAAATTGTATGAACAATTTATGCAGTAATCCAGGTCAGCTCTAAAGGTCCACATACTTTTTCCTGCAACCATAAACAGTAATTTAAAGTAAGGATGGTAACAGAACTATGTAACTCCCTAGCTAATTGCACACTATTCTTCTGGAAAAGAATATCTCAATGTTTACTGAAACAACAAAACAATCTCCTACAGCAAGCTGTTTACGATTGATGATTTCCTGTAATGTAACAGTCATGTGTATAACGAAGAGCTCTTCTATCTCCCCAACACCTCTTACAAGCTAGACTCAGGCTAAAGCAAAACAGAAGAACATGCTGAACTCTACAGTTATTGCCAGAGTAATTTATGTAAAGTAATACTGTGGGGGAAGAGAGAGAATGTGCAATCATTTGAGCTCAGGGATTTGCAAGTGTTTTAGAAGTTTAGGGAAGAATGCGTAATGCTCATTCAACCATTTCGTTTCTTGATCTCTCTTCCCTCTCTCTCTGCACCAAATGTTTCCTCTTCACCTCCATCTGCATCCCACGCTTTGGCAGATGTACAGTATGACTGTGTTTCAAGCATGCAGTCGCAAATAGAAAAATGAGAGAAAGCTAAATCTACTGACAACCGTAGTATATACCAAGTCATCCTCTCAGGATAGTCCACTGGCATCAGATCAGCCAAGACATTCTTCTATTCCAAAACCTGCACTGACATCTCTACCCGCACAGTCTACGTTCTTCTCATCCCCCTCTGCCTTCTCGCTCACCACTAAGGACTTCATTATCTACTTTAAGAAGGGTAACATCACTGATCCATTGTCTCTCAAACCTGACACAACTCATTGCCCACTTCCCTACCATTGATCCACCACAACCAGCACTCCTGAGTTCCTTCAACACTACCCCAATGAGAAAATACTCCAGCTTCTTCTCCATTCCGCAACCAATTGTCTTCTATGCAGCCTTTCCTCCAATATACACTACAATAAAAAAATTATTTCACTATAAAATAAATAAATACATGAGGAACCATTTGATGTCCTTCAGATTGTCTATGGCAGAATACAACGGAGAACCTCCAGACACCTTGCATACTTAACCCTGTAAAACCTGACATGAAATATTACTGACTATTTTTTCATGTCAGCCTTTACAGGGTTAAGTATACAACTGTAAAGGCTGACATGAAAAAATAGTCAGTTATATAATATAAGGTTATTTAAAAAAAATTGGAACAGTTTATTGAACTTTAAGACTAAAAATAAAAGAAAGAAAGTTGGTAACACTTTATTTTGATAGTCCACTTTAGACATTCTACTAACTATAAGTAACTTTGCAACTACATGTCAACTCACTGTCATTAGAGTATTGACAGACTTTCTGCTTAATATCGGCAAACACTTTATTTTGATGGTCCCCCAACAGATATTCTACTGACTATAAGTAACTTGGCAACTACAAGTCAATTTATTCTACTAACCTGAACCCTAACACCTAACCATAACCTAACAGTCTACTGACAGTCTACTACAGTCTACTAATCCTCTAAGTAGAGTTTGCTGACATGTAGTTGCAAAGTTACTTATAGTTTGTAGAATGTCTAAAGTGGACCCAAATAAAGTGGAACCAAAAAGTTTTCAAAATTAGCATTTTTTTGTTGAGTATCATTTTGATACATCAGAAAAAAGTCAAATCTGATTCTTATAGCTTGTAATGTAAATAATATAATATAACATAACAGCATAGCATAACATAATCATATCTGATACTATACAATCAAGTATTCATATTCATATTCATTCTTTATTGTCCTCGATAGAGGACATTTGTTTTCAGACTGTACCAGGAGCAACATTCAACACGCATAACATGTACATACCACACAGAATTTTGTACACATAAATAGATATATTGTAAAAAAACACACACACATTTACAGTAGATAAATTAGCCATTCTGTGAATTCAACGCTCTTATAGCTGAGATTACAAAACTTTTCCCTAGCCGTGATTTTATATGGGGTAGCTGTCTGTATCTGCAGCCTGAGGGAAGAAGGGTAAAACATGAGTTAAGAGGGTGGCTGGGATTTTGTACAATGGTGTTTGCACTACGAATGGTAGCAGCGTCAATGAGAGTCGGCAAGTTGGGTGTGGGAAGACCAATTATTTTTGAGGAAGTGTTAATGATTTTAAGGAGCTTGTTTCTATTAGTGAGAGAAAGCATAGTGAAATAGCAGGTGGCACAATACAAGAGGATGGGTTCAATGATTCTACGGTACAAAAGGAAAAGAAGGTGTGGTTTGACTGAGAAAGTCCTGAGTTTACGTATGACAAATAGTCTCTGTTGGCAGCGCCTATGAATGTCTGTGATGTGATGGTCAAAACTCAATTTATTGTCCAAAATAATACCTTAAGGTACCTTGTACCAAGATACCTTGGTACCTTGTATCAAGGTAACTTAAGTAAACTTAAGTTATTTCAATACAGCAAGTGTTTATCTTATTCTGACGTTTACGTTTACAGTACAGATTTCACAACAAAAGGACACATGAACCACAACCTGAAGGTGGACATTTTTAGAATTAGAAAGGCCTTTTACTTGCTAAAAAAGTAAACTATCAAAGTAGTAGATTGTACAACAGGCTATGTATATACAGTGGGGAGAACAAGTTTTTGATAGACTGCCGATTTTGCAGGTTTTCCTACTTACAAAGCATGTAGAGGTCTGTAATTTTTATCATAGGTACACTTCAACTGTGAGAGACGGAATCTAAAACAAAAATCCAGAAAATCCCATTGTATGATTTTTAAATAATTAATTTGCATTTTATTGCATGACATAAGTATTTGATCACCTACTAACCAGTAAGAATTCCGGCTCTCACAGACCTGTTAGTTTTTCTTTAAGAAGCCCTCCTGTTCTCCACTCATTACCTGTATTAACTGCACCTGTTTGAACTCGTTACCTGTATAAAAGACACCTGTCCACACACTCAATCAAACAGACTCCAACCTCTCCACAATGGCCAAAACCAGAGAGCTGTGTAAGGACATCAGGGATAAAATTGTAGACCTGCACAAGGCTGGGATGGGCTACAGGACAATAGGCAAGCAGCTTGGTGTGAAGGCAACAACTGTTGGCCCAATTATTAGAAAATGGAAGAAGTTCAAGATGACGGTCAATCTCCCTCGGTCTGGGGCACCATGCACGATCTCACCTCGTGGGGCATCAATGATCATGAGGAAGGTGAGGGATCAGCCCAGAACTACATGGCAGGACCTGGTCAATGACCTGAAGAGAGCTGGGACCACAGTCTCAAAGAAAACCATTAGTAACACACTACGCCGTCATGGATTAAAATCCTGTAGCGCACGCAAGGTCCCCCTGCTCAAGCCAGCGCAGGTCCAGGCCCGTCTGAAGTTTGCCAATGACTGGATGATCCAGAGGAGGAATGGGAGAAGGTCATGTGGTCTGATGAGACAAAAATAGAGCTTTTTGGTCTAAACTCCACTCGCCGTGTTTAGAGGAAGAAGAAGGATGAGTACAACCCCAAGAACACCATCCCAACCGTGAAGCATGGAGGTGGAAACATCATTCTTTGGGGATGCTTTTCTGCAAAGGGGAGAGGACGACTGCACCGTATTGAGGGGAGGATGGATGGGGCCATGTATCGCGAGATCTTGGCCAACAACCTCCTTCCCTCAGTAAGAGCACTGAAGATGGGTCGTGGCTGGGTCTTCCAGCATGACAACGACCCGAAACACACAGCCAGGGCAACTAAGGAGTGGCTCCGTAAGAAGCATCTCAAGGTCCTGGAGTGGCCTAGCCAGTCTCCAGACCTGAACCCAATAGAAAATCTTTGGAGGGAGCTGAAAGTCCGTATTGCCCAGCGACAGTCCTGAAACCTGAAGGATCTGGAGAAGGTCTGTATGGAGGAGTGGGCCAAAATCCCTGCTGCAGAGTGTGCAAACCTGGTCAAGAACTACAGGAAACGTATCATCTCTGTAATTGCAAACAAAGGTTTCTGTACCAAATATTAGGTTCTGCTTTTCTGATGTATCTAATACTTAAGTCATGCAATAAAATGCAAATTAATTACTTAAAAATCATACAATGTGATTTTCAGTTGAAGTTGAAGATCACTTACCTATGATAAAAATTTCAGACTTCTACATGCTTTGTAAGTGGGAAAACCTGCAAAATCGGCAGTGTATCAAATACTTGTTCTCCCCGCACTGTATATAGACGAAAACATCCGAAACATTTCGGATGTTTTCGTCTTACTTCTGTGCAGTTCAGGAGAAACATTATGATTCCACTTGACCTATGCACTACAAACACTGGTTTGGATTTGAGGTCAGACAATGTTAAGAGGCAATGATCTCTATCAACACTGCAAGATTTTTATATTGCACACAGCACACACAGGCTATGAAATGTAGAGGAACACAAGAATAAGTATACAGTTAACATTCTACTGAGAAATCAGTATTAGACAGACAAATTTGTCTGAATGGCATAAACTCTAAGGCTCTTGAGAAGGCACGGAATGTGGAAACATAAATTATGTAGTATCAGATAACAAGGTAACATCGACTCTATGTTGATTCTATGTCAGTTTGCTATCTGGGGCGTTCTCCCCTGCTGAATCTTTAGTGCCACAGCAAAATAAATCATATTTTACATGAGTTATGAATGTCTGATTGCAGTCTGTCTTGAATGTTCTGTGGGCTGCGTGGAAAGAAACATACAACGTGACAAGTGTGTAGTCTGAATCACAAACATTAACTCTTGAGTCTGTTCTTTCTAGTGAACCAAAAATACCCCAGTTACGATTGTAACCTCGGTTCCCTGAAGAGGGAACGAGATGCTGCGTCGATTGACGCTGAGGGAGGGCTTTGCGTCATGATGTAAAATCAGTCCAATGGTGTGACGGAACGTCAGAGGCGGGTGGGTCATGAACCAGGAAAATATAAAGGCTGCCCAAAACAGAGCCGCGCTAGCTTCGTAAAAGTCTGAAGTAGTCGCTGACAGGCACGTAGGAGATATGGCAAGGTGACGCAGCATCTCCTTCCCTCTTCAGGGAACCGAGGTTACAGTCGTAACCGAGGCGTGCCCTTTCAAGGGAACTCACGCTGTGTTGATTGGTGCTAAGGGAATGTCTATACCAACGCCACCATAGCGACGAGTGTCTGTCCAGTGTGAAATCACGAAGATCAGCACTAGGACGAGAGCCCCTGGGACCCTGGTGTAGAGTCCAAGGTCAAAGAGTAGAACCTTACAAATGTGTGCGGGGAGGACCACCCTGCCACATCACAAACATCTTGGAGAGCAACTCCTGTCAAAAGAACCTTGGAGGCCGCCATACTCCTAGTAGAATGGGAACGGACAGCCACAAATGACAAGCCCACAGGTTCCACAGTTCTGGACGGGGGTGAACAATCGAGCCCCCTGCTTGGGACAAAAGGTCCCTCCAGCGGAGGCCCGTCGAGGAGAGATACTAGATAGGGGAACCATACTCAGCCCAGCCACCGCGGGGCTGTAAGAAGTAGACGAACCTGGTCCATGTGAACTCTCTCCAGAACTCCCGGGAGCAGAGCGATAGGGGGAAAAGCATTCAGAGTAGCCCCAGCCTCGTTTGTACCATACCATCCAGTCCGAGAGGAGCTGGATGCGTGAGGGAGAACCAAAATGGACAGTGAGACGTCTCTCGAGACGCAAACAGATCCACTTGTGCCTGTCGTTAGCATCCCAACACGGGACCCTGGGACAGGAACCAAGGTTTCTTCCACATAACCATTCTTCCACACTCTTTTTGGCATTTAGCCGTAACCCCAACTCTTTCATGTGGGCGAAAATGACATCTCGATGCCGAACCGCCAACTGATGCGACTGAGCCAGACTCAACCAATCGTTGATGTAGTTCATGATGCGAATACCCTGCGGGCACAGAGGCGCCAGAGCTGCATCTACGCATTTCGTGTAAGTGCAGGGTGATAGTGCTAGGCTGATTGGAAGAACTCGAAATTGGTAAGCTTTGTCCCCGAAAGCGAACCTCAGGAACTTCCTGTGATATGGAAGGATGGATATATGGAAGTATGTGTCCTTGAGATCTATTGTGACAAACCAGTCCTCGGATCTGATCTGTGGCACGATTTGTCTCAGTGTTAACATTATGAACTTTAGATGCATGACTGACTCGTTTAGCACTCAAGGATCCAAAATGGGATGCAACCCCCCATCCTTCTTTGGAACTATGAAATACCGGCTGTAGAACCCGGTTTCCCTGTTGGAGGGAGGTACATATTCTATACTATGTTATTATGTTATTCAGATGCTATTTTAAAGGCGCATGCTTGGCCATAATGTAGTGTGTGCACAACGCGCCTACACTTTGCTTCTCTCATCTACACAGACGCAGCAGTTGGCATTTTTGCAAACCATACATAATTACAAGGAAAAATATTCCACACGAGGGAAATCATTGAGGTGTCCATGAAGATGTGAAAAAATAGGCATAAATCTAGCTTACACATTATTATCATTTTTATTCATAATTATTATCAAAACAAACCACACCTATGAGTAATGTAGCTACTTTAGACCAACCCATTTTAGATTTGTGTCGGGCGCAAGAGTCATTTATCCCGCCGATATAATAGCAACAGAGCCCGAGACCCGCCCACAAAGTTACTTGCCTTTCGCGTTTGATACTTGCGTTTCAGATCGTTAAAATAGGGCCCTCAGTCTTTCCACCGCTCTTGTCACAACCTCAACCAGCTCTTCAAATGCATGAGACTGAGGTGGCGAATCCTCAGTGTATCTTGCATTGACAATGACAACGTCCAGTTCATCAGAATTAGATAGTTGCAGTGTCGGTGCCTCAATCAGGGCGGAAGGAACCGCAACGCATGCTTCCAAACCCTGAGAGAAGGCACTGGATCTATCAGAGAAAAGGCTGGGCCCGTCTAATCCTGCTGATGGATCCATTTGCGAACCCCATGATTGTGATCACTGCTGTGCCTCGGCAGTAACGGGACCAGAGCCCTGGGGAACGCGAGCCTGAGCGTCCTCGCGAAAGAACGCCAGGCGGGATCAGAGTGTCCGCATAGGAAGCACATCACAGTGCTCACAGCCAGCACCCTCGAGGGCTGACTGTGCATGCGCCTCACCCAAACAAGCTACACAAAGAATGTGTGTGTCCCCACCCGTTAAATAACGCGGGCAGGGGTGGACACACATCCTGAACTGCTGCTTGCTCGCCATGACTTTATATATATAGCTGATATAAAGACTAAACAACACCAAATAGACAAGGACAGTTTCACAATGAGTGCTACTGAAGACACAGAAGCTAGTGCTGCTCTATTTTGGGCAAGCTTTATAGTTTCCTGGTTCATGAAGTCACCCGCCTCTGACGTTCCGTCACAACATTGGACTGATTTTACATGTGCTTCAAGACATCATATTGAGAACAGGCGCGCTCAACTCCCAAATCATTTATGGGTGCGAGTAGTAAAAAAGTTATCAAAAATAAAGATGAAAAACCGCACTCTCAAGGTATAATTTCATAAATTTATTGTACCCATGTCCACACAGACGCGTTTCGGCCTAAGCCATCATCAGTGTGTACTGCGGTTTTTCATCTTCAAGACATCATCACGCGAAGCGTTCCCTCAGCATCAATCGACGCAGTGCGAGTTCCCTAAGGGAACATAAAATGTGAACAGAGCAGTCTGATCCCCAAATTAATTGTGAGCCAGTTCTATTTAATGAATTATTAAAGTAATATAAAGTAATATAGCTGTTTGTGAATGTAAACGTTCTACAAAGTTGTTAAGTCGAAAGTTTTTATTTCATGTTGACTTTAAACTTGCATCTGTCTGCTAATTACAATTACCCATACCATTTAAAGATGATTACATATGACATATCATTCACAGTATTTATTTGAATGGAAGAAGCCAGATGTTGCAACTGACCCCAACCCAGGGGACAGTTGCAACACAACCGATGGTTGCAACATGTTAAAAATACCTTAAATTTCACTAATTAACTTTAACTTTTTGTCTCAATGAGCACAGAATTCTGAAAATATTAACTGTTTTAGGCCTACTATAATATTATAGTATTATTTATTTATACAATAATATTATTGTAGCTTATTATTTATTTATTTAGTCATATTTATCAAATAACAGTAATTGAGTTTTGTTTGTTTATGTGTAGAACATAGGCCTACATAGATTCAGTGTACAGGTATTACAGATGCTATTCAATCTCTCCATATTTCAGTGCCAGACAGGAAGAACTGAACAATTTGCAATACAACAAACTTTTATTAAACATGCAATTTATAACTTGCAAAACATGCAACCATCCCCATCCCTGCCAGCCATGACAGAACATCATATGCCTGACACACTGACTTTGACACATGCTAACCATGTCACTTAGAAGTCAACAAAACAATAATTCAAACTAAGTAAGTTTTGATTAATTCATACAAAATGTCAGGACAGTATGACAAAAATACATCTCATGAAAAAATTTACCTTCATACCTCCAAAACAAGTTTTGTTCAAAAAATGCAGCAGCAGATGTTGAATATGTCTTCTGACTTCTTGGTGGGGAGGGTCTAACTGTGCATGTGCAGTATGAGTGTCATCACTCTAGCATGTTTCTGATTGGAGGAATAAGACTTGTTGCAACTGTCCCCTGTTGCAACTGTCCCTGGTCTCCCCTGTTGGACACCTATTAGTATTAGTTGGAAACTTTGAGGAACTGCTTGCCTTGCACCCACACATACTTTATGAGCCCTCAGGTTTAATCGTTCTGCATGATATAAATTCCTCCACATATTGTCACACACATCCATTCTGCCTTGTGCCTGTGAGAGAGAAAGACTATGTGCTTGGCAAATCTCTCGGTGGAATGGGCTATGCAGTGGCTTTTCTCCCCATGCCAAGCCCCAAAGCTCGCCAGGATCCACAGATTTTTCCAGTATCTGTGGTAGAGCCAGACTGAGAGAAGCAACATAAGGAGGAAGAGAGAAAGTGGGGTTGAGAAAAAGGGCAGCTTCCAAAACTCACCCTGATTCAATCATTCTGGCCTGACCATCTCAATATAAAAACAAACCAATTACAACTGACCTCCACGCCTGTTTCTAGACAGCAGCAGGAACTAATTAAAATGAAAAGTTTCCCTCTCTCTCCTCCCCTGGTTCTGTATTGCCCCAATGACATGTTGGCGTGCGGGTTGGAAGCCAGTTCATCTAACTAGACCAGCTATAGCCACCTCTGACATTACCGTCAATATCCTGCTACTGTATATTAACTCTTTCCCTGCAAGCGTTTAAAAAAAAAAGTTGTCAGCCACAGCCAGCGTTTTTGATCATTTTGTTGTATGAATATCTGAACATGCAATATATCAAAAGAAAGAACAGACCCTCTGCTTTAATTTTTTTTTTTTTTTAAACAGCTAGCTTTTTTTTCTAGCTTCATGCATTCCCTTACGAAAAAGAAGTTTATTCAAGTGTGCTATTAGTATACTTCTTATAAACTAAAAATAAGAAAGTATACTTTCAGTCTACTTTTTAAGTACTTCTCAGAAATATACTTCAAATTCCACTTAAGTATACTTGACTTATACTGACAGACAAGTTTAAGTATATTTGGCCTATACTTGTCGATCGAGATTAAAGGTATAATTAAGTATTCTAAGTATTCTTGGCTTGTACTTGTGTTTACTATTTTGATTGCGGTAGCTTATTAAATACTTTAGTATAAATACTAAGTATTACACACTGTAGGCTATTCTAAACTAACATGTTCAAGTTTATATAGTAACAATCTTTCGGGTGGAATAGATTATAGAGTAAATAAAATAAGCATGGAACTGAACCTGATCTTGTACACAGCGATAATAATTCCCTTACAAAAAATAAGTTTATTCAAGTGTTCTATTAGTATACTTCTTTTCAACTAAAAAGAAGAAAGCAATCTTTCAGTCTACATTTTATATACTTCTCAAAAATATGCTTTATGTACTTCTCAGAAATATACTTAATTACACTTAAGTGTACTTGATTTATACTGAGAGAAAAGTCCAAGTATATTTGGCCTATACTTGTACTCAATCTTTTGATCGAGATATACTTAAGTTTTATTATTCAAAGTATACTTGGCTTGTAGTTGTGTTAACTCTTTTGATCGAGTAGCCTATTAAATATACTTTACATAGTTTTTCATATACAGTCTTATGAAACTTACATTGTTTGAAAATATTGATATAAAACAGATATGTTTCTAATTCTGCATATCTGAATTTTTGGGTAGGCTAGTCCACTGGTAGTGCACATAGGAATTTACTTTAATTCTACTTTTTCCCACCATTGACTGAATTTTCCAGCTATCCATGTTTTCACTGTTATACGGTAGGGGGCGCTATGACACATCTTCTAGTACAGAATCTCCAGATCAAAACAGGAGAAGAAGAAGCTGAAACAAGTGATAGAAGATTGCTCACTCAAATGTAAAATAATGTGATCATCAAACATTAAACAGCTTGTAAATCAAAACTGCTTAATGTTTCCAAATGAAATGAAGCGTAACCCATGAAGAGAAAACGACTGTGAAGCTTTGTTGGACTCGATCTACTGCATCTGTGTTTTGATCATCGTTCTGAATCTGATCAAGGTGTAGTCTTTGACAAAAATGAGACTTTCTCATCTTTTTTGTTTAAAATGTTGCCTTTATTTATGAAACTTACCAACATTCAAGTGTTGATAAAAAAAAGGATGCATGAAGCTAATAAAATATTTTTAAAATTTTAGTACAGTTAAAGGTATTTTTCAAGTATAAAAAAGAACATTTGAACATAGTAGTATAGGCCTACTACAAGTGCAAAAGTTATATATAAATAGTAAACTATAAATATAATGTTAAGTTCACTTAAAAAAAACTTGTAGTATAAAACTAATAAACTAGTAGTTTACTGAGAGTATACTTCAAAGTTGCTACAAGTATTAAAATAGTAAACTACTAGTATACCCATAAGTTCACTTGCAGTACAAATGAGAAACGTAATTATGAACTAGTTGTGTACTTAAAGTTTACTACTGTTACACTTATAGTACACTTAAACATATACTTTTATATACTAAAAGTGGGCCAATTTAGTCCCAAACGGTATTAAAATAGTACACTTACAAGTTTACTACTAGTACATATTGGTATTAGTATACTTACTACATAATGTATACTTAAAAATATACTTGAACATTACTTAAGTATACTTCATAAAATGAACTTGAAGTATACTTCTTTTTCGTAAGGGTTCTTTTTTAATCAACACTTGAATGTGGGTAAGTTTCATAAAAAAGCAACAAACTGAGCAAAACTCTGAGAAAATCATGTTTTTGTCAAAGACTTCATCCGGATCGGATTCAGAACGATGATCAAAACATAGATGGAGTAGATCGAGTCCATCAACACCCCCAAAAATTGCACAGTCCTATAGCTTATCCTGGGTCGACATTAATGTTTAATGTTGATGATCGCGTTATTTTACATATGCATCTGATTACATTATGATATCACTTGTTTCTTCTACGCATGTGTTTTGATCAAGAGATTCACTACTCTTTGAGAAGATGCGTAGTAGCCCCCTACTGTATAGCAGTGAAAACATGGAAAGCCGGAAATTTCCGTCAATGGCAGGGAAAGAGTTAAAGGAACAGTTTTCCCAAATAATCACCTATATTCACCCTCATATCTTTCAAAACCTGTATTACTTTTTTCTCTGAAACACCAATGGAGTTATTTAGAGCAGAATATTCAAGCATCTCTTTGAGAGTTAATGCTGACCATGGCTGTCAAAGAAAATTTTCAAGGCAAGATTTTCAATTGATAACAATTCAAACTTTTAGTTTGTTCCTAACAAAAAGCTTCTAAAGACAGTATGCATCATATTTAATATATGACTTTCAAGGCCTCTACATTATTAACATGATCAATAGCCGCTTTCCGACCAAGTAGTTACAGGAACTTAGTTCTAGGAACTGTCCACTTCTACACAGTTCTAAGAACTACTCTCCCCCAAATTCAGTTTTGCTGTTTGCGTTCGCACTGGCCAAGTGGCCATAGGAACTAGTAGGAAGGGTAAAGGAGTGACGCAAGCACGGTGACTTTTATTTTGACGGCGCAACGGACCTTTATTTTGGCGGCGCTGAGAACGCCAGAGGAAACAATGCTCGCATTCTCTGTTTATTAGTTAGCGATCTGTCTAACAGTACTGATTAATATGTTATTAGATAGAACTGTTATAGAAAGTAGACAGTATATGAAAAAAAGGTTATTAGCCTACGCCGTGTGGTTGATGTGCAGTGTTGCTAGCTGGGCAGATAAACATAATCATGTTTGGCTTGCCCTCAAAAGTTGCGTTGGATTTTCTCTTCAGCATAAAGGTTTAGAGACCCATCTATCACTGTTTTCCATGTTTGTATAGATAGTTTCTGGAGTAAATATATAGGCTATAATCTGTGTGTTTACATTATAGCTGTTTTAAAAATGGCGGGTGCTGGTGTTCCGCGTGCGTTCGGTCAATCAGCGTACACTAACGTCACGGGTAGTTCCTATAGTGCTGGTTTAGACCCTACTCTGAAGTAGGACCTAAATTAGTTCCTCCAAATGGAGTTCCTAGAACTAAAATCGTTCCTAGTTCCTGCGGTGCGAACACGCCGACATCCGGGTACTTTAGCCAATGAAAAGGTTCCTCCGGTCGGAAAGCGGCGAATGCTTTCCAGAAAAGCTTTTGTATAATCAACTACACATCATATGCTCCCTAGCTGGTGGATTGTCCATGCTCTTCAGGAAGTACTTTTAATATTGGCACTTGAAGTCTTGGGCTGAATCCGAAATCGCCCCCTATACCCTCAAATAAGGCGTTATTTGAGGGGACAGCCATTTGTGGTGGTGTCCGAAACCATAGTGGATGTTATTGAGTGCACTCATTCAATCCCGCATTGAACCACAATAATGAGTGTACAACCGATGTACGCTCAACGGCTGTCCGAATTCACTCGTTCGTTTTCATTCACTCCTTAAAGTGAACAGTATTAGAGGACTAACGTAGGGAATAGTGAATGAGACTTTAGGGGGCGATTTCAGATTCAGCCTGGGTCACTTGAGAGCACATGCATCTCGTGCCTCGTGCATGACACGGCATTCTAAAAACGCTGTGCTCAAGTTAAAAGAAGTTCAACTTTTAAAAGACGCATCTCGAGACCTTGCAGATTTTCCCCATTCCACTGCCAGCGTCTCGCATTTTTGCAAAGCAAAAACACGTTCTGTGTGAACGAGATCCAAGTCTGAAAGTGCCAAAGCTCAGTGGCCACAGGATGTCACACATTTGAGCTTACATATTTATTCATTATTAGTAGTAAATGAAAAATAAAAAACATTATTTGATAAATTCACTGTTTAAAGCTTTTTAAATGTATGTAGTCAGGGACAGAGTGCAAGCATATGTGTCTAACATAATTCAATATTTTTAGCTAAGTGGAATCATGAATTTTTCTATTCTGGTATCACCCTGTGCATAGGTGAGAAGGACCAAGTCCAATCCTATTCAGTTACATTCTTGATGAACCACTGTTAGTATTGTGCTGTTCAAATGTACTAAACAACGTTTTATGTGAATTTAAGTACTTTCGGAAGATCAGTCTTGACCTGGCTTGAATTGTTTCTGCGAGTCAGAGCTTTCACCATTGCTCTTTTTGTGGTCATTTGATCTTGAGTGTAAATCCTCTGAATAATCTAAATGATTCTCACAAGGGACCTCTGAGTCTGTCATCCCTAACCAGCTGACAAGGTCAAGCGTTTAGCTACTGAATCAGCATCCTATCTGAAACATATGCTAGCATAGATCTGTTTTTGCCTTTGACTTAAGGGAAATCTTTATCTTTCAGGCACCACCATATGCTTAATAAATCAATTTCCATAACATAAGTCATAAGGACATCTGTGATGGGGTATTGTTGATTATTCCACCAAACATTTCTTTACTTATAAATTACCATGAGGTCAACAGTTTACCTCACTTTTCCACTCAAGCAATCATGACCTCCAATACCTTTCCACTCATACACGCATCAAAACACGTCTAAAGTGCATAAGCCGCACTGTTAGCATCCTCATATGTCACGATGTGTTGCCTGGCAAGTTATCGGTAATGTCTGCAACATCAGTAGGTGGTCTTCATTCCATCACATATATAAATGTGCAAACTGGAAATTGCATTAATTATGGCACAGCATGTGAACTTCCACTAATGAGCACCACATTCCCATATCTGTCCAAATCCCTATGGAATACATGATATAAGGACCTCTTACTGTTAAAAGAAGATGTGTTTATCAGAAGACTGCATCATTTCCTGCTCTTGGTCTTAGAGCCTTAGTTCTTCATGAAGAACAATGTGAACATGTTCAGGCTACAGTATATGTGAGATTACAAGGCTGTGACGTTAAGGGTAGAGAGAGTTGGCTCTATTTCCTATTCCAGAGAAAAAGAAAATTAAAGGGTAATTGTGACTTTATATGACGCAATGTGACTTTAAATCTTGCAATTATGACTTTGTTTCTCATAATTCTGACTTTATATCTCACATTTGTTACATTGCCTTGCGATGTGCCTCTTTGTTTGGGTTGGGTGATATGGCCAAGAAATATGATCTTTTTTTTTAGCGCAATTTTCCACCGGACAAAATTGCGATTGTTAACTCATGATTTCTGTTCTGTCTGTGCGCACCAATCTTGCACTTCTATCTACTCCTCAACCAGACCACCTAGAGACTTCGGGTTTTCGGCATTATGTTAAGGAAGGTCTAATCTCGGGAACGCACAAAAAAAATCCCGGAAAAGATTTTGGATTTCCTGGAAATGCCAGAAAAAAATCCGTTTTTTGCAAATTTCTCGGCAACCATAATAGCTATCGAGTTGAAACAAATTGCAATCGATAGCTTCTAAAATTTACAATAATATTAGAAAAAAAGAATTGATCAAAAATCTTTCCTTTATGCTTCAAAAATTTATTAAAACTTTATATGAAGGGAAATAAGAAAAATATTGCCTTTTCACCTATAAAACTATTGTTCCACAGAAATACGTAAGGAAGGTATTCACAAGAGTCATGAGCACAATTAATTCCACTGAATTACGGCAAGAAATCAATGAAGGTATCGATCAAGATTTGGAGAAGGAGCAAGAATATATGAGAAAACGACAAGAGGTTGTTGCAAAATAAATGGAAGAACGTTCAGCAAAGCGACAAAAGATGGCGACATCCACACCAACGGCTTCCTCATCAGGCGTATCTGATTTCTACGATGACTCGTGGCTTTCAGAGGATGTTTTGGCAAATATCTCGAAAGCAGAAGAAGAGTTTACAAAGTCACAAGCCAATAGTCAAGCAGAAAAGAAGGAAGAATCTGAAGAGGACAAAGCAGAAAAGGAAGCTGATACAGAGAAAATCGAGGATATTGAGTGAACACAAGATGTAAAAAATAATGAGCTAATAAAAAACAGTTCAACTAGTCAAGTGATTGTGCCCTTTTTATTATCCATTGCTGATTTGATTTCAGAAAGTTCATTTGAATTTCAAGAGAAACTTATATTCTCGAGCAACTTATTTTCTCTTTCATTTACTATTAGTGTTGTGATCCCATGACGTGAGAAAATTGCGCTAAAACACTCACTGAGTTTTTATTACTTGTTTTCTATATCATTCAATATCGATATCTATCACAATATTCAGGGTTGCCAACTCTCACGCATTTGGTGTAAGACATGCTATCACACTGCCCAAGTAAATCTGACGCCAAATTAAATAAGCCAACGTGCTGCAAAGACCGTTTGGTGTATGACATCAAGAAATGCCAGAGCGATTAGAAAGATTTGCGTGATATTTTGATGCCATACGCAATACGGTCTGCACAGAGCCGCATGAAGTTGAACACATTGACAATGTATGGGTTTTAATTAAACCAATAAAGACCTGCAACCTCTTGATTGGACCAGTCTACACCAATCACAATTTCCCCACACCGTGCAAGATCACTATAAGCTGCTGACCCCCACCTGCGTGACGATCACCGAAGATGTTTTGGTGGCATTGTGAAATGTAGCATTTTTGCGCACAAAGCAGATATACACGTCTAAGATTACTATTATTCATTTGAGTTGTTCATTTTAAACTTTAATAATAATACGAGCTGACAAGGCTAAATGTCTGTTTACAGCATTAGTTGAGAGTTTTTTTTTTTTTTTTAAATATTTACATGTAGCTAATGTACCTGCTATTTATCCAAATGAATTAATATTGAATCAAGATTCAGAATCGAATTGCAAGCTTAAGAATTGAGATTTGTTTCAAGCACTATAGGTTACCAGTTTTTGTACCATGTAAACATTCTAGCATGTTGTCACTAAACTTAATGAAATTCTGTTTAGAAAGGTTTTGACAATCACAATACACATATTGTGATGCAAGTTTTTTGTTTAAAAAAAAATATATATAAAAAAGTAAAAAAAAAAAATTAAACTCAAAAGTTGGCAAGCCTGCAGTATTCATTTCATACCATAAATGGGTAAGGAACAGCATTCCACATGCTTGACAGACCTTGAGAATGAATATAAATTCCATAATTTAGGACCCATGAAATCATTGCAAGGAAAGTGCTGCATAACAGAACTGTATAAACACTGTATAATATAATTCTTAATTAAACCATGGATGAAAAATATCTTGGTTGTACTACAGTATAGGCGAGTAGTAATATATTTCTATCATAATTTCTTCAAACTTTTATTGTTACTTTTTTGATAGACGATTGAGTTCCAGTGTGTATGGCAATAGGTTTTCTCAAATTAAATGGTTAAAATGCTCATTAAAATGTATTTCATATGGCATGTCCTCGTACAGTGAGACGACAGACGCTGAAAACACCATGAGCATCATGCGTCTGTACTAGTAGACAAAACTGTGGCACTCATTCACTTTGAGACTCGCAGAATTTAGCCACACACCTTATCATCTAGATGTAGGCTAAATATTGAAAAATACTCAATTCATTATTGATATTGTGGATTTATTTGATCATATTTAATATCTTGATTTATCACCCAGCCCTACTTGCTGTTGCGACTTTATGTCACACTGTGACTTTATTTCCTTTTTGTAAACTTCATCTCACAATTACCATTTTTATTTTTTTACTCCGAGGTGGAGACAAGCTTCCATAATTAACATTTCTGTTCCCTGCTGACAAAACAAAGCTTAAATGAGCCTTAGTTTGATCATCTCAGCTGGTCTGATTGGCTGGCTTACAGGGGTTTTAATCCCTTAACAGCTGGTCAGACCAGCTAAAGCAGCCAAACACCAACATAGCCAGGCCGGGAGAGCAACTGGACCATCTTAAACCAGCTAAGACCAGCATACAATCTTAGGCTGGTTTAAGCTTTTCATTTCAGCAGACATGTTGGCTACTGTGCTTGAAAAGCTGGAACTGGAGTGGATCCCAATTATCAACCCTGTGCCCCCATGATCCAGCTGGGCTCAGTGAAATTTCAAGAGCTTTTATAAGACCTTGGCATGGACAGACCTCTGCAGAAATAGGTTAGGAGAGGGAAAGGGAGGGGCAGTTTAATTTATCATGGCATGTGAAATTACGGGAGAGCACAAACACAGCCAAAGTAAAAAAAAAAAAAGAAGAAGCTAGAAATCAGATAGGATATTCGCAATGACACGTCTGCAAGACTTCAGTTTGTCATGACTTGTAACCTCACGTTAACTGTAAAACTGACAGCTGAATCTTTTCTCTATCTTAACAAGGATCGTGATTCAGTTCCATTTGATTCAGTACACCTCGCCTCCCACGTACATGCAATGTCCCCAGGCTCAGCGGCAGAGCTGGGGGGTATAATAGCTTGTTAAACATAGAGCAAGGCTGACTGACTGGAAAAATAGGCTCGACTTGTACAGAATTGGAAGCAGTGCCGGACCAATTACCCCACGGTGATGGCAATACATGGCAGAGGCCATAGGCACAACTTTTGTAACTGATGTTGCTAGGTACCTGCCAGTGCTGCTTGGAGGCATGCACAGGGCACAGGCAGGTTCAATAATGTATCCTGCTAGGGGTCGCATGACACAAGTCACAGCAGATCTTTGGGGACCTGCACTACCTGGTCCCTTCCTTCCACCTCATACTTCCTAAAATAGGAAATGGCTGAGAATCGCTTCTTGAATCGAGTAATGAAGTGTGATGTTATTTGGCATACTGATGGAGCTGATGAAAAATAGAGCATAATGATGCAATATGAATGTGAATACATATTCGATGGATATTAGAGAGTCTACTGACACATATAACATGTGAAATAAATATCACAACTGATGTTTGTGTCCATGGCAACAGTAAAAAAGTAAGACTGTAGTAAGCAAGGTAATTTGATTACTAAACAGATGGAGAGTTAATGATAGATGAATAAAATTAGCATTTGATTGTCAAGGGCACATAATTTGTAAGAAATAACCGTGAAGTTATAGAAAGAAAAAATATGATTTCTGGCAGAGAAATGACACATTATTACTTAATGGTTTTAATATGCACATCTTAATAGAATGTGCTGTGAATGGGAAGGATTAGATATAATCTCACTTTATTGGTCATTGTCAGAGGCTCCATGACAACTAAAAGGTTTGAATAATAGTTTGGAAGTACATGTGAATAGAGTGCACTGGAGCATGTGATTTACCTTCATTACATAAAATAACACACATTCTTGGGATAGATAACCTCAATCTTTCTTACTCCAAAATTAAATTTAAATAACAAACGAGATTTAACAGAGAGCTCTTACAGAAAAACCACTTGAATTTCACATGTGATCTCATGTGTTTCATATGAGAATTTACATGGGATTCACACAAATTTTTTCCAAAAGCACACGTTTGCCATGTGCAAAACACATATTTTACATGTGCTTTTAACATGTTTTCACATGTTAAATTACACATGTGCAAAATCACATGTACATGTTTTTACACATGGGAAATTCATGTATTTTTTTCTGTAAGGGAAATGGAAGTTTTTGCTCCTTTACATTTTTTTTTTTTTTTAGAATTGTATTTATTGATTGGTTGATTGGTTGGTTGGTTGGTTGGTTGATCGATTGATGCAGAGTTTAGCTCCAACCTTGATAAAACTCACATGCCTGCAGCTTTCTATTAGTCCTGGAGACATTGATTAGTTTTTGTTCAGGTGTTTGATTAGGGTTGGAGCTAAACTCTACAGGACAATGGCCCTTCTGGACCGAAGTGGTCCATCCCTGATGTACAGTTTCAGCTTAAGCACTGTACATCTCAGTGTCTCAAACTATGCTCAGGTAAGCTAAAATACCAAAATCTAGAAAAAACAAATTAAATATTTCTCATCAGATTCTTAAAACCAAATAATCTAAGCTATCTTATCCACGGTCTATGTTATGCATGTTATTATGGCTCTGTACATTTATTGTATGTCAAAAATAATATCAAGACTCATTCACACCAAGAATGAAAACTATATAGCGTTCACATGTAACAGAGGCCAGCAAGTGAGAGCTGTGAAGGTAAACCTCACTTCACTATGATGCAAGAGACTGCGGTCTTTAGCGTCCTTGTTAGCATGCCCGCCTCCCATGCCGGAGACGCCGGAGAGTCCCGCTTGGTGCGGGGTGAGTAGTACTGGAGTGTTTACATTAGTGTCGTGACCCAGATGGGAGTGAGATTTAGGGGGTTGCGTGTAACGGAGGCCAACTAGTGAGAGCTGTGCAGGTAAACCTCACTCCCCTAATCTCAAGAGGCGCACTAGTAACAGCGATCTTTAGCGTCCTTGTTAGCGCGTCTGCCTCCCATGCCGGCGACCCGGGTTTAAGGCCCGTACGGAGCAGGGGGAGAAGGACCTGAGGGGTTACACACACCTACAGATGATAACGTTCTCTTTATTATAATTGCGCACTGCAGGTATGTCGTCTGCTGTTTTAAATGCTTGAGCTCTGTAAAGTTGCGTGGATTCTGATTGGTTGTCAATGTTTTTATCTTTCATCAGCTGGAAACAATTATTCTGAAATTAATTCTTATGATATTGTTCCTCATGGTCATTTGCTGACTTCGCTATTTCATCAAATTAGATCAAGTATTAAAACTTTATAGTTATAGTTGTCATTATAGTTATCATACTTGGAATTAACTCCATTACATCTCATCTCAGGTCATTCAAAAATGCCAGTCTCTTAATGTCATGTTTAATTTGCGTGTGTACCTTGATTTCTGGTTCTAAAAAAAGTTATTACTAGTAGGACACTAAACGTACCAAATGCAGGTTTAACAGGAGTGCTTAAAAATATTTGAGTCCTTTCACAAGTATTTTTTAGTGAAGCCCTCGGCATGGCATCTACCCAAGTACTTTTATTTGAGCTTCATTTTTTAAATCATTGTTTTGTCCTTGAGTGCTAGTGCCGCAGTATGATCATCTGCTAATGGAACATGTCAACAATGATTAGATTATATTAAGTGTCATGAATTGAGTGCAAACTTTGAACAATAATTCGAAAGAGTGTGAATTTTGAAATTAGTGTTAAGTATCTGCAAAAGGCACTTTTCCTAAGCCAATTTCATCCATCGTGTTACATAAATGCGAAACACACTGGCTTCTGTTTCATCCAGAACAATCTCATTCACAAAAGGAAATATTGCGTGTCAACATAATCTGTTGAGAGACCTTTTTTTTTTCTCCGATAATGATTTCATTTGTAGGCAGGCAACATGTGGTATTTGTCATTTCCTGTGGCCTAGCATTCAGTTGTACATGAAATGAAATGATAATGGCTCTATAATGCAGTGTGTGTACCTCTCCTCTATTTCTGCACAGCAAAAAGCACCATCCCTCATTAAGATTTCACTGTGGTAGGTAACCCTGCCACTCATTACAGCCAGTTGCTTCCTGACAATGTTCTCTTCCCTCTTGAGGCAGAATGACAGTGTCTCTGTAGAATCTTAATATGGCTGGTTAACTCATGGTAAACTATAAGTGTATATGAGGATATGAAGGATATATAGAGGAAGAGCAAGGACACCAGGCTGAGACTACACTCTGTTGTTTTTTTTAATGATGAAATTCACTTAAATTGGCAGTAAAATTGTGGCACGGCTACACAAGCTGTTTCGTGCATTCAGTCCGTACTTGCTCTCCTTTTGTATTATTAACATGTACGGACGTCTGACTTTCACATTCCCTCAAAAAATCCATTTTTTTAATCAATGGCCATTGATTTTGGAAGACGGACTGTAGTAAATTGAGCCAGTGTTCGATAAAAATGATGGCGTGTAAATTTTGATGAAATTATGAAGCAGTTTGTCAATCCGGTGTGATGTGGTCATTGGGAGATGGTGTCACCGGTTCATCTCAAATGCCTGGGCATCAGTGCCAGTCATGACAAACCCACAGAGCCTGGGACAGGAATGCCAAGGCTTCGACCTCCCTCCCTCCCTCCCCGCCTCCCCGCCTCCCCGCCTCCCCTTCTTTCTCTCTCAGACTACCTATAGTGCAGAGTCAAACAAGTTCCTCGCCTGCTAATCGATCATGCCTTTGTACTGTTTTCATGCAACAGATCAATACTGAGGGCAAGTAAACACTTTTGCAGAGCCCTGCTCCTGTACAAAAGCACTGTTACCCCCATGTGAGCGCAGAGATGTCCTATATGCCAGTGCGGCATGCTGGGTGCGCGATGGCCTCATTGTGTGTTTCGAACCCCAGGGGCCAGGAGGAATCAGTCAGATAAACAAAAGACTTTGGAATCGGCGAAACATTTCCCAGGTCATTTCAAGCGCATTGCCCCAGATATGTTTGCTGCTTTGGATCATTGGAGAAATGTGCCTTTCATTGCTAGATATGAAACTCACTGTAAATAAGCGTAGCATTAGCAAAAGTTTGTTTTGTATTGTAAAGATAGTTCAGCCAAAAAAGAAAAAACTTTTTTTCTTTATTACATAAACCTTTTTTTTAAATAACATAGGGGTGAGTAAATTATTATTATTATTTTTTTCTGGGGTGAAATCCATTTAGACTGCATGAAATAAAAATTCACTCTAAAAATAGTTAATCCATGCATTTCATTTGTTAAAGGGGTCATATAATGCCATTTTTGTACAAGCTAATATGATTCTTTAGGGTCTAAATTAAAAGTTTGTAATATACTGTATTGTAATATTTCGCAAAGATTAATATAAATACTAATATAAAGGTTAATAAAACATTACACTCACATCTTCTGGAGGTTCAGCAGGAACACGTTGGTACCGATCCGTTTTTTCTCGTTTGCGAAGCTGTCTAGTGTGAAATGATTCGCGCAAACATGAAAGCACAGACGATCGTGGGGAATCCCCGTGAGGGAATCCCCGCGTCAATCCTTTGGGCATATTGCTTCAAAAACAAAACTCAGCCACTGCTTCTTCAAAGGCTCGGATTTAGGAACATCCAAATGACTGCTGTGTTCCTTATTACATCTACAAGAACAGAACACCACAATCGCTTAGACGCCATTCTACTCCAGCATATCAACAATGGCGGACTACTATGACGACGGCTGTCACAGCTTGCTCAGGGCGGGTCTTGTGTTGAAACATGGCTGTCAATCACAATAGCGGGAGGGGCGTACGATCTTATGACGTCACAATATCGAACGGCTTGATTTCAGAGATGGTCAAACATATAAGGAGATTAAAACAAAACCACTGGATGGATTTTTATCATGATAGGATGGTTGTGTACAGGCACTGCCAACAGACATTTCAGTGCAATCAACTTGTAAAAGTGCATGTACCATTATATGACCCCTTTAAAAACTGTGTTTTGACCACAATCAAATCAAATCAAAATTTCAAAATGATCTCAGAGTTTCCCAGTCGTAAATAAGACTTGAGAGGCCATGTCTAGGAAACTTGTATTTATGATAATTTTATCATTCTAAAATATGAAACTTGCAGGTGCAGGATGTGTAGGATGAGTTATCCTCATTCTTATTTAGTTTTTCCCACAAGAATAAGACTGTGTGTATTTCTGCTCAAATTAAATTTGTCTCAAAACAAAGATTTTGAATTGATATCATCACTTGAAATGTATAGTTTTGTCAAACAGTAAAATAATTAGCGCCAGAAACAATGTTATGCACTAGAATGTTAGCAACACTTTTGATTAAATAAATGCCACTCTAAAGAACTGACTGGCTTTAGAGTTTGGTCTGAAAAGTAGGCTGAGGTAAATAAGATTTGTCACTTCTGATCTACAATGTCTTTGAATAGGGCTACAGTGTTGAAGAGGCTCATTGAAATGCGGTAGGACTAATGATAGCTCCCTCTCTTTCAGCTGAGGATGGCAGTTCTTATGTTCCAGCCCCATGCCAAACATGTTTTACAAGCCCTGTTCAGAGACGTCCTTGAAATGTAACACAACACAGTATATAGGACAATGTCTGCTGAGACCCTGCCACCTTTTGAGGAGCAGCAAACTGCGGGAAACAAACAAATCAGGTTTTATCTTGCCTGAGGTGTACCGTGAAGGAAAATACATTGACAAAAGAAAAGATGTGGGTATTTTCAAGCTTTGACATGATGTCATGAACTGGGTCATTCCTAATGTGCAGTACATTTCCATGACTCCATCAGGCATCAAATGTATTCGAAAATATTTTCATATACACTACCATATATATATATATATATATATACACACATATATACACACATACATACACACATATATATATATATACATATATATATATTTCTTAGATATTGATACTTTTATTCATCAAGGATGCATTAGATTGATCAAAAGTGTTGGTATACATCTTTACGAAAATTAATTCTTTCAAATAAATGCTGTTCTTTTGAACTTTCTATTCATTAAAGAAATGTTTCTTGAGATCTAAATCATCATATTAGAATGATTTCTGAAGGATCACATGACACTTAAGCCTGGAGTAATGATGCTGAAAATTCAGATTTACCATCAAAAGAAAAACATACATTATGTAATCTATTTCTGTGATGGCAATGCTGAATTTTCAGCACGTAATTTATACAGAACAGTTGTTTTAAACTGTAATACTATTTCACAATATTACTGTATTTTGATCAAATAAAAGCATATGGAAAGAACACTACCTCATTGGTTCACATCAGTCTCTCACAAATTATTTTAGCACTTTAGTGAAATTTAGTCTCTGACAATTCAAAGACAATAAGATGAGTGTATCATTCTTTTATGTGGCAGTGTTGAATGAGACTGAACTCCATCTCCTTCCCTCTCTGGCTCTTTGCTTTTTAAAGCCACTCACATATTGTTCTGCCCAGCAGACACCCACGAAGCACATAAAGCTGTACATTTCAATCAGAAAACCAGCATTTCATCTCTACCTCTGCAGTTTATACCTGCCAGCTGCCCTGTCTTTTTCTCTACCTCTCCTTCCATCTTCCTGCATGGTGTTTAGGTATGTGCTGTGGGCTGTCATTACTGCTGACTGTGTTTAATGCCAGTGGTGTTTTCCTCTCCCTGGTGGAAGGCTGGAATAGGGCACAGGAGTGCTGGATCTGGTGGCATGTTGTCATTATGGTTGACTCAGCTCTGTCTCCTGCCCTGCTGTTCAGGAACAAGAAAGGTCATCTCTACCTGATGTGAACCCAAACATCAGACAAGCTCTAATATACTCAGCCATAGCTTGCTTTCCAACTTCACAGCCTGCGGCCCGAGACACGGACTGCTTGTGTGGACTGATTGGCATTGTAATGCTGCTTTATAGTGCAACATTAGCATTCAGGTCTCGTGAAGCTGTTATAATGACCTTGAAGCACGGCCTGACAACACAGTGAAGACAGAAATCGCAGTGGACTGAGAGGACCATTCCCTTTGGTCTCTTGGTTAAGGGCAATAAAGCTCAGCACAGACCAAATATCCTGTTGAGAGGGCAGATATTCTAGACGATTTCCATGTGGAAGGGGCAGAGGAGGGCTATGAGAGAAGAAATAGGCAAACCCGTATTTCACAACAAAAATGTGGTTTCTAGGATGTTGCTAAGGTGTTTGTGTGGTTGCTTGGACAAAGTCAATATTAATGTAGGTCTATATACTGTATACAGTACACAAATAAGTATCTTATGCTCACTAAGGCTGCATTTAATTTGATTTAAAGTACAGTAATATCAGTTCTGACATGACAACTCTCAGAGTGTTGCACAAGGAGTCTGACAACAGCCGGTATGATCTGATCTCACCATCATCGAGTCCGTCTGTGATTACATGAAGAAACAGAAATAACTGAGACAGACTAAATCCAGAAGAACTGCGGGAACGTCTCCAAGATGCTTGAAGAAACCTTTTTGTTTTTAAATGTTTTAATAAGTATCGTCTTCTGTTCCTCTTTTAGATAAAAAGCCAAGTCTAACTCGTTCATTGTAGCGACCTAAGCCGTTTCAAACAAATGAAAGCTTTAGCATAAGTTCTGCCGGGAAGACTCAATTGTTACGTCACTTTACCTTCTCATCTATACAATCATATTCTAATACTCGTGGTATAAAAGACTGGTACTTACACACGTTTGAGTTCGCAGATGCTGTCGCTTCCATTCACCTCCATCCTCCCCACCACCTCCAAGGTTGATCCTTCCCTCCATCCTCCCCACCACCACCACCAGGATGGTCCCTTCCCATACCTCACAGGGGGTCGGCTGCGCCCCTGCCTTCGTCTTCAGGCAGGATATGCAGAGTCGGGGCGGGGGCCTACGCCAAAGAACTTTATTGCTTGCTGGGCTGTTAATAAATGTATAATTGTCACAGTATTTATTCTCCCGAGTCTTTCTGGTAGAACTGGTGTTCATCCATAGCCATCTTGCAATGTTTACTAATGACTTCGACGTCACAGCGCTGTCGTCATCTGTTTAGTTCGCCTCTCGCCCGCCTATATCAGATAACCCGATATGATTGGTGCAGCTCGGATACAAGGGCATATTTAATGAGCATCATTACTCGACGCCAGAGTAACTCGCTGAGCAAATTCCAGGATTTCCAGGGTAACCGTTACATGCAATCTAGCTACATTTTTTGTTTTCCTGGACTTTTAGAATTTTAGGCCAAAATGCATAAAAAGGTTTTCGCTTTTAGTTGAAAAGAGTTGTGTAAATGGCACCTTAGTTAGTATCTTTGTGTTTCTATTTAGTTTCCATGGTGATTCATTGTTTGATTGATTTGCCCCACCTGTTTCCTCCCTATTTTACCAGTGTATTTATATGTAGCTCTCAGTTTGTGTTCTCAGTTGTCTATTCTCATCTTTGTATCCACCTTTTTCTTGACAAGCTTATTGCGTTTTGAATTATGGGAGGCATTTCCGGTTTGGTGAACTTCCACTCAAAAAGACTCCACTTCAAACAAATCATTTCAAATAATTAATCGGGTCCATCGGAGACGTCCAATGGAATTCTTAGGCGCGCCGAATAAACACAATTTGAAAAAGAAATATTTCGCAAAACTGCAATGGAAACAGTTTTTGTGCATTTACAGGTCACCTGACGTAGATGACGCGGTGTGTTTGGACAGAATATGAGACAGAGTTCTTTATTAAATTCATATAAAATAAAATAATTACAGGAATAATGGTTTCTGGGTGTTTCTCCCTCATATCTGCTTCGAGGTCTTGATTGTGACATTTATTTGAGGTTTAAAATCCATTATTCCTGTAATTATTTTGTCTTATATGAATTTAATAAAGAACTCTGTTTCTGTAGAAACGTTCCAGTAAACACTGCTAATAAGGATAAGAAAACACACATATATCTCCTTCGAATTAATAATAATGGTGGCTAGTGCAGTGGCTGGGATTAGTACATAAACCTATGTACATTTTGGAATGACTTATCGTGAGAGGAAAACATTTTTTAGTCGCATAAAATCGGTTAATGGAAATGCCGTCATTTTGCAATAGTTTTTTGTTGACATTTAGAAAAAAATCACAAAAGTTTTGCGCAAATCTGTAATGGAAACGCGCCTAGTGTAAGAGTAAAACTATATGCAAAATAAGATACACCGGTGTTTTGCCAGATGAGAAGTTTATTCTATGTATCATCTTTTTACTATTTTAATTAATTTTACTCTAATTAATTTTATTACTGTATAATTTATCTCTTTTATTTCCTTTCATAACTGTTTTAATTTCCCTTGCTTTTATTTTGTGCTTATTTTCTATGTACAGCACTTTGAATTGCCATAGTGTGATTATTTTAATTCCTTTCTATGTAAAGCATTTTGAATAACTGTTTTAATTTTCCTTGCTTTTATTTTGTGATTATTTTTTATTCCTTTCTATGTAAAGCACTTTGAATTGCCATAGTTCATGAATTGTGCTATATAAATAAAGTTGCCTTGCCTTGCCTAATTAGGTTGCACTGATAATAATCCTAATCAGCCAGTTTGACTAATGAGCTGTCAATTTCAATTTTTTGACGTCACAAGAATAACATAATGCTTGGTATTTTAACGTGATATCACAAGAATATCTATGGCAAAAGCTCTTTTCAGTCTGCTGCATTCCCCCCCTCCCCATCTGCATTTCTCTTTGTATTCTGCTGTAACAGTATGAAAAAAGACAACATATACTGCACATTTGTAGTCTGCTCTCCTGATTTACTTTACGATATATTCCATGAATAATTCACTGGAATTCAATCTCGTTTCTTCCCCACAAATCCTAACGTATCTTTCCAGGTTTGTTTTCACACGGGTGCTTTAAAATGTAATTGTCTCTCCTTTCTTAGTTCTTATCCTTATTAGCAGTGTTTACTAGAACGTTTCTACAGCAGGTAAATACAATATTTGTTATCTGTCAAAATGATGGAGAGCACTTTGAAATATTATCACTCAGTGCTAAAGTTAATGAACATTTTTGATTAAGGAAACGTATGTTATATAATACAGACAAATACTACAGTTATATTTAACCTCTCCGCAATATTGCCGTGGAAAGAATTGAGCTTTTAGAGTTATTCATGGTCTTGTGTAGTCATTTGTTAATGCTTTTACACTTAAGTTTCCTTTTAATGTTTGATGGTTGAAGGGTTTGTAAAATAATGTCACTTCATTGTACCCAGTTTTTTTAAGCCTATTTTTGCATTCATAACGCAAACCTTTCTCTGATTGTTTACAGTTTAACAGAAGTGACTCCCATAATTCGAGCAAATGTCATGGGGAGTGGGATAAATGTGGATAGTGGTTGTTCTTCTGTGTATTATCTCATATATCCTGCTTGTTTGTTATTTTGAATTATTGTTCATTAAAATATACTGCTGCATTCAGTATATCTCTCGACAAGATATTAAGACTATACTTTGCTGCGCTTAATGGAATAGCTCTAATGGAATAAACCTCTCAATGTATATACACACACACACACACACACACACACACACACACACACACACACACACACACACACACACACACATATATATATATATATATATATATATATATATATATATATATATATACACTGTAAAAAAAAATTACATCCCCAAGTCAAAAATTTCAAGTGACCGATAACATCTAAATTTTTCAATTAGTCTGACGTATTATTTCTCATTGAGCCAATGTTAACAGACTATTGCAACAAGAATTTCACTTGGGCCAATTGAAAAAATTAGATGTTATCGGTCACTTGAAATTTTTGATTTGGGAGGGTTAGAAATTTTTTACAGTGTATATATATATATATATATATATATAGAGAGAGAGAGAGAGAGAGAGAGAGAGAGAGCAGCCCTTATTGCAAATTAAGTTTATTGGCAAAAATTACAGACGTTCAGCTGTTTGCAATGAACAAATCAAACAAAAGTAATTGAAATAGCTCAACAGAACAAATGTTTCAAGTGGTTTCCCCAAATTCAACTGAAAATGCAACTTTGAATGACTTCTGCAGTCTCAAAATTATTCAACCCCCTGAATAGAATCCCTCACAACAGCACATATCTCCAAAACAGGTGTTGCCTCAAGCCCACCTGATGCAACCAATCAAGGGCTTCATTAGTTGCACCAGGTGTGCTTGAGCTAGAACACATGAAATATCTAGGTTTTTTAAGTGTCACGTTTGGGTGCATGTTAGAAATATGGCTGTCAAAAGAATGGTCCAAAAAGTTAAGAGAAGGTATCATCACCCTTCACAAACAAGGAAAAGGATACAACACGATGGCAAAGGAACTAAATGTTCCAAGAGACACCGTTGGAATCATAGTTTTCAAGTTCAAAGATAAAGGAACAGGTTACACTACCTGGATGGGGCGGAAAAAGGAAGCTATTACCGGATGCAACCAGATTTCTAAGTTGCAGTGGTGGTAGCTCGTGATGCTCTGGGGCTGCTTTGCATCCTCTGGCACTGGAAACCTGCAGTGTGTGGAAGGCATGATGGATTCATTATAGTATCAGGAAATCCTAGGAGAAAACGTCATGCTGTCAGTGAGGAAGCTGAATCTGGGGCATCATTGGACCTTCCAAAAGGACAATGATCCCAAGCATACCTCAAATTCCACCAAGGCTTGGTTGAGGAAGTAGTCCTGGAAGATTCTACAGTGGCCATCACAGTCACCTGACATGAACCCCATAGAAAATCTCTGGTGGGATTTGAAGGCGGCGGTTGCAGCACACAAACCCAAGAATATTACTGAACTGGAGGCCATTGCTCATGATGAATGGACTAAGATTCCTCAGAAATGCTGCCAGAAGCTGGTGTCTGGTTATACATCTCGTTTGCAGCAGGTCATAACAGCAACAGTGTGTTCTACTAAGTACTAAAGATGCTTACCATGTGGGGGTTGAATAATTTAGAGATTGCAGAAGTCATTAAAAGTTCCTTTTTTAGATGAATTTGGGGAAATCACCTGAAACATCTGTTGTGGTGAGCTATTTTAATTACTTTTGTTTGATTTGTTCATTGCAAACAGCTGAAAATCTGTAAATTTTGCCAATAAACCTGATTTGCAATGGGGGTTGAATCATTTTGATTACAAATATGTGTGTGTATATATAGTATATATATTTTTTTTCTTTTCTTCTTTTGTAAAATGTATATATACACCCAGTATTCATCACATGTGTCGTACACAATATACACAATATTTTATACACAATATGCACAATAATGGTGAGCAGTGGAAATGAAATAGAATTATATGAGTAATGACTACATTACATGATGAAATATATTACACAGCAGGTGCTGGAATCTTTTTCTAGTATGTTTTTTTTTTTTTTTTACTGAAGTTTTGAGGCCTACTGCAAAGGCTGTTTTTATGTCTGGAAGTTTTGATAGTTTTGCAGCACTTCTCGGAAGGCAGCAGGTGAGAGATGCGAGCAGGATGTGAGGGGTCTCTGATGATCTTGCCAGCCTGGATCTTGATTCATACAGGTCCCAATGATTTTCTCATCTGGGTGCACCAATGTGCAAGATTATGCTCCGATCACGTGCAGTGAACTTTTCAACTTGTACCTGTTGTGTTCTGTTGGTGGTGAAATCTGTAATTCACCTGCAGTTAGCATCAGGGATGGTCAACTGAGCTTGGCCAGTAAAGCTCTAGTATTATGGTTTTTAAACGCAGAGTGCAGAAAGGACCACTAATTAAAAACAACCCCAGAGAGGCATTTTGAAGGTCTTGTAAAGAAGTGAAAAAGTCAAAAATGTTCCCACATGAGGGGCTCTGCTCTGCAAAAGAGCCCTCTTTTTAACTTGAAGGAACCCCATTGTCATATACAGTATCCCTTTTCTCTATCATATTTCCAGTATTTCTGCTGTAATTATGACAAAGCTGTTTTCAAACTTTTTTTATTGATGTGGTAAATTAATTTAACCCTCTGGTGCTCTTCTGGATAAAAAAAATAAATATATTTTTTTATTATTTTTCTGTGTTCCAAAACATAAAGTTCATGTATGTTCTTCAATGATAGTTAATGAGGAAAAATAATATAAAAATGATAACAAGCATTTTAATTTGGATTATTTGGATTATCTAAATTTAAAAGGTTTTCATTTTTGTCAACTGCAGCATTTTGATCTTGACCCATTTTCTTTTTTATAGAAAGAGACTCTATTAAAGTTGTCAAAGAAACAATTTATTTTTATTTTTTTGGGAAAGACCTTCGGCAATAAATGGTCTAAAAAGTTTCAAAGATGATTATGTTAAAGCCGTGGATATTTGAAAGGTTTCAGCAAAGACTAAATGGGGAGCAGAAAGCTTCAAAATCTTTACAGAACACTCATCAGATCTCGATTGGAATATGGAAGTATAGTATGGCTCAACAAAGAAAGTAATATATCAAACTTTTGAACAAAGTTCACTTTCACGGATTGCATCATGGCTCTGGGAGATTTCAGAACTTCTCCAATTCCTGGTTTATAGGCTAAAGAACTCCTATTAGAGAACAGACGTCTCAAATATCCCTACAATTCATAATAAAAGGTGATTTTTTAACCCTAACCCAAGTTCACATCTGTATTAGAAAATATTCAAACTCTTGGATTACAGATATATCCCATTTAGAAAACGTATATAGTTGATTTAAGTTGATTTAAACTTATTGGAGCAGACACACTTCTGCACTATTTCCCCATGAAGTATGTTAGAAACATCTCCCTGATATCCAAGATTTGTTGTAAATAATCATTTTGATGTGTTTCCATTCATAGATCAATGACCTGAGAACGATTGTCAGCTGCATTCATCCTTAAACTTCATAAAAGTGATATTAGAAATCCCAATCAGAGTTCAGTGTTAACAGTGTTCTTAAATCTCCAAATAGGAGATTACAGAATCACACACAAGTTCTTAATATCCACTGCTACTCCTATACTGGAGTCCAGTATCTCATAAACACGTTTTATTAAATTGTTCTGGTTTAAGTTCTTTTAGGAAATTATAAATATTACTCAGCAAACACTTTTGAAGAAATTTCTAACAGAGTTAACATTGAATCAGTTTTAGTTTTTATCCAAAGCAATTTAAAAAAGTTTAAATGGTATTTCAACTTGTTATTTGCCATGAAAATAGCGAAGAAAGCTGGCATGGCGTTAAAACACCAGCCAAGCAACCTTGGATGCATGAGAGCAGCTGAATGTTTAAAATCCCCTGAAATTCCCTCAGGTGTAAAATGAATCACAAGGCCACTTATGTGGTTGTAAATGGTTATAATTACAATTACTTCCTTGAAGTGACCATGGCATCTTACCTCATTTCTCCTCCTCCATTCCCTGCTGAGGTGATGTGGGTGTACACGTACAGCATTAGCACAATGGTTTGGTTTCACTGATGCAAACATATCCATTCCATTTCCATCCCCCGACAATAGTTCACGCTGCGCATTACAACACACGTACACACCTGAGTTTTTTCTTTTTCTTTTTTTCCCGTTTTGTTTTGTTAATACTTACCTGTGTCTCGGGTTTGTTAGCCTCTCTGTGGAGTCAGTGTGCGTCTAAATCAGCTTCCCAGCTCCCGAACTCGTGATTCACCATATGAATCCAGACACTGGTAAGGATCTGCCTCACTACTGATTAGGACAGTGATTACTCAATTTCCGGTGACATGACTATGTATACAACGTTAACATACAACATTGTAGAACGTCACCACTGGTATCAATAAGAGGCAGGATCTATATCTTTTTGATTCTATTTTTAAACACATTGTTCTGTTACATATCCTTACAACTTTTAAGTTGAATATTAAAATGTTTGCTAGATGTGTTCAATACCTGTCTAGCTATGAGTTTATACTGACATAAAATAAAATAAAAACGGTTTGTCTTTTCAAATCTTTTTTTTTGCCTTTTTATTTCTTAATTACGGAGCCCCTGAGGGGACCTTTGCAAAAAAAAAGAAAAATATACAGACTTTCGTGTGCTCACGATCCCTATTGCATCCCTATTCCCACATTTGTAGTAATGACACTATAACGCAAACTGGAAATTGTTAATAATTTTCTCGTGCGCACGTGCAGGGACTCTGTACTTTGTTGTATATAGCTTTGGTTATTTTCTTACTGGGATTGTATCACCTCTCGAACACTGTAAATAAACAGTGTGTGTGTGTGTGTGCGCGCGCAAACCCAGGCCTGGGAAGACCAACTGTCTCACAATCAAGCAATTCATTTGCAGACTTTCTATGGAATGCCCGTATGAGTAGTGTGCCCTTGCTGCAGTGCCCTTCAAATGCGCTAAAAAATGCATTTGCTTCTTAGCCTCTGTCATTAGGACAATGGAGAAACCTGTTATCACCAGTTTTGTCTTCTCTTTTTTACAAAAGTCAGGACCCTCATAAATGCACATCATTGCTTCTAGTACTGCTAAATTTAACCAACAGCTGTATCTGTATCTTATCTGCTGTAAAATAATATACACTAAGAGCAAACCTGAGATTGCCTTGATATTAATGGCTTGATTTCAGAAAACGGAAAAGCAAAAAACAAATTCTATTTAAAGAAATCTAATCTTCAAAATCTTTCTCAGCGGAGGTTTTTAAATGTGGCTGCTGATAAAGATCACCCAGGACAGACTGTGGAGGAAATTTGATTTGAACCGATTGTGGTGAAGGCTGTAGTTATGTTATTTATACAGGAATAGTAACTTACACATCAAAATGTGTGCACACACAGCATAATACACCCCTCTAGACACACCCCTGCATGTGACATCAGCTGTAAATGAAAGCCATTTGATTGGAAGAACAATTTATAAAATTGTTATGGAAAATTATGAAGACAGTATGGGATGATTACAAATAGTTAAGACAACATGAATGCAGACTCCATAGAGGTTACAATTTTTACAAGCCACATACAATATGATCACTTTATGCAAACAACAACAAAAAAGCAAGAGGAATAAGTAGTATTTCCTAGGCCTTGATCTGCAGTGTAATTAACATGTGTTCATATTGATTACTAGCATTGATTTTACCCTAACCTTAGAAAGTACACGGGGTTACATACACTATATGTCCTCCATGCAATTATTTCTCTGGAATTATTGGTCACTCACACATAATTACTTGAGCATTGATCATTTCAAGTTAATAGAACATATGCAGAACCATTTCCTTCCTCTGAGATGTATGGAGTTAGAATTGTTGCATTATTACAAAATAAATAGATTGAAATCTATAAATAAATGTAAAGAGTTTCCCAAAATTAAGTAGATTAAGATCCAAAAATAAATGTAAACAGTCTCACAAAAATGAATACAATTCACAAATAAATGAAATAAGATTAGCAAATAATAGTAAAAAAAATACTTACAAATGTGTTTTATGTCAGAAACACAACTCTGTCCGCATTAATTTGTGAATCGCTTTGCATGCATTTGTGAATCGCTTCCTGACTGTCCATGCCAAGCGTGATTGGTTGTAGAGGGAACGTGCTGTGATTGGTCAGCGCAATGTGACTGTTATCGGATTTGCTTAAGCAGACGGTGGGTGGAGTCCACTTATTTGTGGATTGCACGTCTTGAATTGACGCTTGAAGTGTCTCAAAATCCTCAAATGCATGCAGGGATATACAAATGCACAACAAGTGATTCACAAATGAATTCCAGACAGGAGTTATGTTTGTGACATAAAACTTTTAATGCAAATCTCATTTAATTTATTTGTGAATTTGATGAGGCTACTTTTTGTGAATCTCTTTACATTTATTTGTGAATCTCAATCTATTTATTTGGAATAATGCAATAATTCTATCCCCATAGAGATGCCCCTCCCAACTTATGCAACTTCCCATGTACTACATGTGATTCGCTGCATGTTCACAACCTGAATTATAGAGCTTTTATTAGCTGTTTAACTACTAGACATAAACCCCTGCCACAAAACCACCATGTCACCAGTCCACAGCAGACAGGTCATATCATCTGTAATTTTAAAGAGGACACTGCATTCGCCCCTCTCAACCTTACAAATTTTTTTTTTTAAATAATTCCGTCTGCAACGTCCTGGGCAAGGTCTTGTGAATTCTATGAACTGTAATGATTCATTAATGGAATAAATCTCCAACAAAAGGACAAGAAAAAGACAAATGTCTCTTGGCATGAGTAGCAAGGAAATGAATATAGTCTCAAGGCTAAGCAGGTAGACAAAGGCAAGATATATCAGTGAAATAGCTGGACAGCCTTATAGGAAGGCAGCGCCTTTCTCCGCATTTTTCAGTCACTGAGAAAAGCACATAAGCACGTCATTACCGATTCTAGCTGACTGTGGGCTGTAGGGGTTGTAACACGGGGTCAGTTGTAACACTGTCAGTTTGACAAGTCAGAAAAGAGCTGTGGTGATGTCATCAATATCATACACTCGCATAACTTTTGAGCTCACATGAGAAGTGGCATGTGAGCAACATTGTACATTTTATGAACCAAAAAAAAAAATATATATAATTTTCAGGAAGGAAAGTAAAAACATTTCTTAATATTAGTTTTTGCCTAGCAATCATTAATTTGTAGATACAGTTATTTGACTTGCATAATCTAAAGTAGCTATTTTTCTATTTTCTATTTTTAGTTTAATTTGATGCTTTGCATTCATGATAACTTCAAACCCACATACTAAAACAGTTAGCTAAGTTATGACTGTTAGGGGTGGGGATAGTTGTAACAGTTCATTAAAATGTTACAACCAACCCCTTATGATGATTCCATTATAAATCACATCCCCTGTTAAAGGGATACTCCACTTTTTTCGGAAATATGCTCATTTTACAACTCCCCCAGAGTTAAACAGTTGAGTTTTACCGTTTTAGAATCCATTCAGCCGAACTCCGGGTCTGACGGTACCACTTTTAGCATAGCTTAGCATAGATCATTGATTCAGACGAGTCCAGTAGCATTTCTTTCAAAATGACCAAAGAGTTTCAATATTTTTCCTATTTAAAACTTGACTCTTCTGTAGTTAAACCGTGCACTAAGATCGACGGAAAATGAAAAGTTGCGATTTTCTAAGCCTATATGGCTAGGAACTACTCTCATTCCAGCGTAATAATCAAGGAACTGTGCGGCTGTACCATAAGTGCAGCAGGCGTAGTGATATGACGCAGCGCCTGAAAATAGGTCTAATAGGTTAGACAAACTTAGTCCCGGTCACGTTGGAAGAAGTTACCGAGCTGGGGACTATTTTTAGGCGCTGCGTCATATCACTACGCCTGCTGCACTCATGGTACGGCCGCACAGTTCCTTGATTATTACCAGTGGCGTTTTCTTGCGGAGGCCAAGGGAAGCCAGGCTTCCTCACTTTTTCAGAATATAATCGTCATTTAATAAACACTTTTGTTTTCACAGTTTACGTAATCCTTCTGTCATCTCCTCATCGTCTCTCTTCATTCATTACTGAGTGTTTTATGATGTGTAAAACAGCGCCCCTATAAAAGTGACATGGTGAATGAGCGTTGAAAACATGGTACTGCACCCTGTGTCTGTGAGGAGGCCAGGCTGAGTTGGCATCCCTTGATAGAAAAAAAAGAATGATTAACCAATCAGGTGACGCTATTGTCACGACACTGCTCCCCTGTGATTGGTCAGGACAGTGTCAAGGGAAGCCATGAACTTGTTGGCATCAGGCCAATCACATCACGTTATCATCGTCAATGAATGAATGAATGAAATAGCGGAAGATTTGTGGTTTTGTGCCCATCTTTTTAATTCCTTTATTTATAGACCATACACTCAAAACAAAACAAAGACACATTTAAATGTAAGCCTTACAAACAACCTTTTCACACGTAAGTTTTTCAAGGCGACCGTTATGTGATCGTAGTATCACTTTATGGTTCCCATGGAGACGCGTCTTTCATTGCTTGTCACACCGCAGGCACAATAGCGCTGAATGATCAGCTTTTATTTCCTTTTTTTATTCAAAATTTCACAAATTTATTAGCTATATAGCAGGATATATCTGATATTCCGATTGTCAAAAATGTGCAAGAGGATGTGTTTTGTTGTTCAAACACCTTTATAACAATCGCGTTAGTTGAGCTGTATGTGCAACATATTTTAGGTATCTACGTGCTCAAAGTGTTGGATTGTAACAAGCATAAGTCCCGGTAAGATGATGCTGGGCGCTCTAATTCATCCAAATAGCAACATATAAATGGTAACGTATGATTTTCTGCCCCCACCCCTTAAAACACACAGCTTAGAGGTTGTGTCTTAATTGGCTTCCTCAGAAATTTTCCCCACGCCACGCCACTGATTATTACGCCGGAATGAGAGTAGTTCCTAGCCATATAGGCTTAGAAAATCGCAACTTTTCATTTTCCGTCGATCTTAGTACACGGTTTAACTACAGAAGAGTCAAGTTTTAAATAGGAAAAATATTGAAACTCTTTGGTCATTTTGAAAGAAATGCTACTGGACTCGTCTGAATCAATGATCTATGCTAAGCTATGCTAAAAGTGGTACCGTCAGACCCGGAGTTCGGCTGAATGGATTCTAAAACGGTAAAACTCGACTGTTTAACTCTGGGGGAGTTGTAAAATGAGCCTATTTCCGAAAAAAGTGGAGTATCCCTTTAAGACAAAATCATGAGTTGTTTTGTTGTGCATTGAGGATTTATGTAGTAGGCTAAATATGTTTCCACCATAGTTTATGCACGTCTTCTTATCCGACAAAATCTTTATCCACCTCAATTGAGCACACGTTTTTTTTTTGTGTGTGTGTGTGTGTGTGTGTGTGTACATTTTTAGAATTTATGCACATCTCTGCGTTTCCATCCAGCGTTTTTTATATGATATCCCAAAATTCATATAAAATTGGTGGATGGCAACATAGCTATGAGTAAACTGTTATATGACAGGAATACAGAGCACACACGCAAACAAACACACAGCGCTAAATTTAAAGTCCTCAGAGAAATACAATACAATGTTTTTTGTTACTTTAAATTGCTGACTTTATTCAAAACTCATTATTCTTTTTTCTTTAATAACATTCTTGCATACATTTAGATTGTGTGGATCTTATTTCAGCAAATTAGCTCTCATTGTTACATCTATCCCCAGCCTGTGTTATAACTCGCAGGCTAACTCACACTACATTTCAGTAGTGGGGTACATTAACTCACATAATCTGTGATTGCGTTGTACATTATATTTAGCTGACAAATGTGGCTACCATGTATCAAATTTTGAGAGATATAACACAAACATCCACTGAGTTCCTGTTGCTCAAACAAAAGGTGTTACTTTTAATCCCCGGTCTCCTCAGTACATTCTGCTGAAAACAAATTTAATAAAGAGTGTGGGAAGTTCATGTGAATAAGACTTCGGAGCAGTCTTGTAATAGAACTTGTAATACAAACATCACCATGCCCCAATGCAACATCTGAAAAATGCCTCACAAAAATAAATAAATAATAAAAACCCATAAAACAAGAATATGCAGGGGTCATTAGAGAAGAAACGAAGAGTATTAGTCAAAACAGGCTTATCTGTTTCTTTTCGCCCCCCAAGGCCATTGTGAAAGGCTCAAAGACAGCTAGTCATAAATGAGCTGCCTGTCATCTGTAAATAAGGCGTGTGCATGAGAAAGAGAGACATGTTATGATGTTATGATGAAGATCTTGTTGTAATGAGGAGAGCGATTGCTTTCTGACTGATGTCTGTCAGAATGAAGTTGAAAAATGCAATCAGCAGATGACACACTTCATTTTTTAAAATTCTAATAAGAAGTGAGACGGTGCTTGATAGTGCTAAATTTTCCCTCTCTCTCTCTTTGTCTGTCTTTCGTTTTTGACTGGCTTTGTAATACACAGGTCATTTTAAATACCAAGATGCCATTAAAAGAGCTGCAAATGTCTCCTCAACTAGGCACTTGTTGAAAACTCTTAAAGCACACTTATATTTAATTTGTTCACTAACTAACTAACTAACTACTGTGTAAATACATATATATACAGTATATATATACAGTATATACATACAGTCAAACCAAAGTTTATTCAGACACCTTCAACATTTCTCACATTATCAGTTTATTCGCAATAGTTTAGAAAAATGCTAAAAATGCCTCCCCTCCCCCTCCCCCTCCTCCTCCTTGAGTCTACCCTTCCAATCTACTCAAAACTGGCCCCAAAACAGCACATCAAAGGCAGGTAAAAGTGACAAACATCCATCAATACACAGCCAGAGAATGTGAAGGCTTGGCCTCAAGGGGAGTCACACCACAGAGCAGAAATCCATTCTCACCAAATGCCCACGTGCCCCAGTAGATCTCCTGCAGGAAAAGCAGGATATGAAATTGAGGTCTGGAATGGTTTTGCTGGATCCCTTTAACGCAGATGTGCAAGTCTCACAAGATTCTATTTTTATCCTGTCATTTTTCATGGAAAATACACCATCTATTCTAAACAGCCAGATTATATATAGCCCAAAGCAGGGAAGGTAATTGCATAGAAGTAGAAAAATGCAAATCTGCAGGAGAATTATTGTCATATTCTATAATTAAAATCAATTTTACCTTTTATTCATTTCAGATTTGATGTATATGCAGACTAGCAAAACCACAAATGAAAGTAATGTGCTTGGATCTAAGTTAACTTTATGTACACCAGTGTTATTTGAGATACTATTAAAGTTATGTCTGTGTTTTTATTTATTTATTTTTTAGCTAAGGCCATGTTTTACAGCAGGGCTTAGATTAAGCCAGGATTAGTTCAATTAGGAGATTTAGCTTTTATAAACATGCCTTAGAAAATACAAAGGCACTGACATATTTTAAGATGTCAGTGCAAGTTACTTTCAGCTAAAGCTAAAGTTAAAACATGCATTTTAGTCTGGGACTAGCTTAAGCCTTTTCTGTGAAACCAGGGGCAAGTTAAACTAAATGAAAAGGAGAGATGTTGAATTTGATGCAACTAGATGGAAAAGTTTAAGTTTTATATATTTTATTTCAGTTCAAATTTATTTCTATTTCAAATATAACAATTTTTTTTTTACTCAAATTTTTTTTAATGGTTTTAATTTTAGTCAAAGGTGTATGGCCAAAGCCATTAGATGACAATCCTGCAACCTTTTGCCAAAAAAGCACAACGGCTAACGCAGGAAAGGACAGCAGAGGCCGTATTTAATGAATGGATGTCAATGGAGAAGAGGCTTCACTACACTGAATAAACCGCTTTAGTGAGGTAACACCTTATCATTTAAGTAATCAACAGCCTGTTCACTAATCTTCAACATGTTTTACGCTAAACAATACTTTTGTTGGGAACGATATGTAGATTTTAATATGATAAAAATGTTATTTTATTAGAGAAGGCAAAGGTAAGACTCATTTGTGACATTACCATATAGGCCTAGTCTGGCTGTCACCAGACCAAGCTCAATCTTTTAAGATTGAACATTGATCTTGGGAGTCTGCTATGTATTTTCTACTGCACAAGAGGCTTGATCAACGGGTATAGTTCAAATGAATCTGTACGCAGTTGGATAGTCCTTCAACCAATCAGACCAACGATCCGGTTGACTTACTTTGCAGAGCGACGCGAAAACTCCAGGCAGCAAATGTGTAACCAAACGTGTTGATCAGCGGTTTGCAGAAGCAGCAATGGAATCGAGCGATTTTTGCAGGTTATGCAAAAAAAAAAACATGAAAGTTAGTGGTATTTACACCCGCTCGAGAGATTTGTTTGCTAAAAAGAAGCCATTGAGCATCCTGGAGAGGTTAAAAGGAATTGGACAGAGCTGTAACGGCTCTGGAATTGGATTGGATTAAACTCGCCAATAGCGCGCCAGGTGGATAAGCAAGTTTGTGATTGGTTCCCGCAAATTTGTAAAGGAAGCAGCAGAGATAAATGTACAGGTTTCCAGCCTGAGCTGCAGGGCAAAATCAAATCGCCGGCAGATCAGGCTGGGTTTACCCAGTCTAATATAGGCCTATTTAATAGTAATATTGAGTGGTATTGTATAGCATATTGTCTAAAGAAAGTAAAAATACAGATGTTTTCTTTCTTTGGCTTTTCATGTTTTACAAGTTATGATAAGACTTGAATTGTAATGACTATTATAACTGCATGTATGCTAGGCTGAGGTGCCTCACGTTATCCAAGTTAACCGTGACGCTTTCTCCAATGGTAAGAGATACATGTACAGACCCTCTCATCTCCCTATAATGAGACAATATCTGGTGTGGCATTAAGGGGCTGTTTACACCTGGCCACTTCATGCGTTTTCTCAGATCGGATAGCTATCTGATTTATAAAAACGATTCCATTTACACGGTCACATGAATGTATTTTTGCGAAACGGATTTAAATCCGATCTTCAATTCCCGCGCTATATGCAGATTTAATGGTAGTGCACGTCACCGAAAGCAACAGATATGAGCTGCATTTTATTGATCATCAGCTAAAATTTGAAAATCAAAGACCACAATAAGAGAGAGCGGCAACAGCCCTGGTAAGATCATTTCGTTTCTTTACTTTTAATGATGATGATTGTGTGTTAAGCGTCTGCGACTTACTTTCACTTTGATTTGCGATAGTTTGCACGTTGGCTTAATGAATAGATGCAGCTGCTCATCTGCGGTGATGCGTGTTCCAGTAGCGTCGTCATATCTGGACGCTACTGGAATGTAATTCCCCCGCCCCCTCCTGCTCAGACTCGACGCTCACAGGGGTTACGAGATTGAGGACACATAACAGGAACGAGCGCAATTGACAATGGAAGGTGAGGAGATATACATATTGTAAGTTGAGGAGTTAATTTATTGATTTCTGATGAGTTGATATCGTGTTTTAATATGCACCCATTCATATAGATTTTTAGATAGGTGCGGAGGCTTTTTAGTTCAGGTAGAATCTGCACTCTCTGACCCAGTTTGTTCCCAGGCTTCCATGGCTGCAATACGCTGTGTTTTCGGCCAACTGGCAAACTGTGGTGGCGAAATACTAAATTTTGCAGACAAACGAGTATGTGAACTCAGCATGTTTCCTAAATATCTGCAAACATATTATGGTATTTGTATGCTTTAGTACAGTCAAAAACTTACATACAGCACCTTTAACTATTACACGTAGCCTACACTGAAATAAGACCACTGAAGCTGTAAAGTGCTTGCACAGACTGATTATTGATGTTTGAATGGACTGAATGCACCCACACCTGCTCACTCTGATGTGCTAAAGGTAATGAAGCACACTCTATTCAGTACAAAGAGAAAAAGCGGCCCTGGCCATTTGTATAATTGGCTTTGAAAGAAAAAATTCACTTGTCTGAGGTTTAATGAAAGCCAGAGGTGTAAAGGCATGCGGCATAGTATTTCAGTCTCTTTCAGTCAGCCTCTGTGGACAAAAAGAACAAGGATACAGTATCTGTTCCAAAATGAAGTGAAATGCTTCTCCGCCTACAAGCATCTTAACTATTATGCAGTCTCGTCATAAGTCATTAAAGGGATGGTTCACCCAAAAATGAAAATTCTGTCATCAGTTACTCATCCTCACGTTGTTCCAAACCTGTATGAATTTAAATAGTATGGGGAAAAATACTATGAAAGTCATTGGGGCCCATCAACTGTTTGGTTACTGACATTCTTCAAAAAAAATTCTTTTGTGTTCAGCAGAAGAAATAAATTCATACAGGTTTGGAACAACTTGAGGGTGAGTAAATGATGACAGATTTTTTTGGGGGGTGAACTATTCCTTTAATGTTCTGCTTAGGCACTCTAAACAAAGAATGCTCCATATGGGAGACTCCACATGTGAACTGCAAACATTTCTGTAGCTCAAAAGACACTTAAAAGTGCCTGTTAAATACAAAAAAGCAGCACAATTGATTTCAACAGTTTGTTGTTTGCATGTTGCTAAGCTAACAGTATACTAAATACTACAATACTAAACATAAAAATATACAAATATTGAGTGCACTGACCAATTTATTTTTATTTTTTTGTATTGCTTATTTACACTGCCGTTCAAAAGTTTGGGGTCGGAAAGATTTTTAAAGGTTTTTGAAAGAAATCTCTTATCAAAATTTTATTTGATCAAAAATACAGTAAACAATAATATTGTGTAATAATATTAGAATTTAAAATAACAGTTTTATATTTTAATATATTTAAAAAAAATTTTTTACTATGATGGCAAAGCTGAACTTTCTACAGCCATTTATCAGAAAACATGCTAATACGCTGATTTGGTGCTCAAGAAACATTTCATCTTATTATTAATATTGAAAATTGAACAAAATTTTAATCAATTTACATAAATCCTTTTTCCAAAACGTGTTTTTGTCTTACCTTGATTCACTATCTTAAGCCTATTATAAGTGTGTTTAGACCGGCTGGGATGGTTTTCACGGGAAATTGTGTAAATACGTCACTCACTCTTGTGTGTCTTGTCATATCCGTAAATAGAGAAAAGTTGCTCTAGCTACTTTGATGCGTGTATTATGCGTATATGGAATCTCCAAGGAATCACCCGTTTCTAAAAAAGAAACTCCGAACAGAGGAGAGTCTGCTGGCAAAAAGAGAACATGACAGAGCTCATAATAAAACGAGAATAAACATTGGCTTGGCTTTTCGGAGATGCCGAGAACTGAGGGATTTGAAATGTTGCAAAAGCGACACAGAGATTACGTTTGTATTACTAAACAGATGAGTAGGTCTAAGGTATTTTATTGAACAGATAAATTGCCATAAGCTCTCTAACAGACTTCATTGTGAAGCATGATCTATTGTGTGAAGGGTCATATTCGTCCACACAGTCATGTAGAGCCGAAGCCCAACCAAAACAATGTTCTTCCACAAAATGCAGTTTTTGTGAAAAAGTCTTTATGTGTGAAACTTAATGTGTCCTTCCTGAATAAAAGTATTAATTTCTTTTCAACAACAACAACAAAATTACTGAGCCCAATCCAGTTGTGTCCAGTAAGGTACATTTTTCATCATCTCCTATCTTTCACAGTGCTCGTCGCAATGCATTTTGGGTGTTACCATACAATTTGGCTGATGGGTATCATAAGAGGCAACATTAATAGGTTGGTTACCTTTTGAAACATATTTTGTAGCAGATTTAGAAATGGACCAAATATACTAGCAATACATTATATTTCCATTCAGGAGCATCTCACATTGACAGCACAGTGATCGCAAGGCTTGTGTCCTTTTCATAATGAATATGTCCTTTTACCTTTTTCCTTCTTGCCTATTCTTCTGTGCAACAATATGATCACTTCTGACCTCTATTGCTTCTTCTTCTTCTTCTTTTTCTTTTTTTTTTTTTTACATGACAGATTCTCGTAACCCGGAGTCTTAAACAGCTGACCTCAATCTGCCTAACCGCTATTTAAAAATGAGACTTGGTGAAATGGCACAATTGTTTTGTCACGCCTTTAAACCACTTGATTTGCTGGCCTTCTGCCTAGACCGGGCCATTACTATTCAAATTAAAGCATTCATGATGCTTTCTTTTACATTCCTTGCTTTAGAATTCCTCTGATTAAAAATCTCTAGAAGTACTTTAGACAATGATTACAAGACCGTACATAATATTCTCACACTGAGAAAAAAAAACCAACGGTTTGTACCGTTTCATATTATAGAAAGAATTACTTTAGCCTCTACCATGTAGTTTTAGCGTAGCCTACATATGATAGAGTGATTTCAGACTATGTCCGGGCCCTTTGGCACCTTGACCTTGACTTTCTTTCTAGCAACATGACTCACAGTAAAGTTTTGTATATCAATGTTGTCACAATCTCCAGTCATCATCCCCTCAAAGCAACTCTACATTTCCCAGCATCCCTCCTGGCTCCCACTTGCACACACTCAATCATCAACCGCACCTGCCATCAATCACCCCCATCAGCAGCACCACATTTAAGCTATTCAGAAAATGTATTTTTTTAAATGATTAAACCCTGTTGTCAAAGTTAGTATTGTGGCTTTATGTTCTGTGTGTCGTTATGTTATTGACATTTCTCCAAAATGAAGCTCAAATGGAGTTACCAGATTTTAAGCCATCCACACTCTCACATTGTCTGGTCTCGTCACTCTCTACCTGGTGTAAGGACTTGCATATCTGCCTACTTGCCTTGTGGATACTTACCCTTTGTGATCTTCATCATCCCCTTCTAAGCATTGACAACATTTATTCATCCATATCTGCATAAGGACAAAAAGACTTTCAAATTCAAGCTAAGTGGTGACTCAGTGACTTTCTTTGATACTGTTGATTTACCAGATTCATTCCTTGTGTTTGCACGTTAAATAACTGGTATCTTTGAGTCTGCTGTCTCCTCTTCTGATTTGTGACAAATGTGCTTTTATCAAGCAGTGTTTTATTAAAAGGGAAATACTGTATGATCACTGTTGATTTATTCTTCTAGCCAATTACGGCCTTAAAAGCAGTGGGGATTTCTTTAAGACTGCAAGGGAAGCTCGGCTTCCCCTATAATGTCAAAAAATTAATGGTCAAATATGTACTATTTTGTTAACATTTTATTGCCTAAAAATGCATTAGAACACGTTCATCTCAAAGACGAGTTCGTTCAGAATCAGTAACATATAGCAAGTCGGCTGACTCGATTTCCTTCTCATACATTCCCGTAGCGTCACAGTGCATTTCCCTGTTGAAGCCCAGCATCCACTGACTTCAATGGGGCTGCTTTGAACAGTTTTTTTCAGTGCTTCGAAACTAGACGGTCATTGGATACATGCTGCGATTATGTCCCGTCTCTGGAGGTGAATGGAGGAGTGGGCTGGCCTGGACTCCGGGCTTCTGCGTGATGATTGGAGGGTCCGTCGAAGGGCTACATCTCCTTTTGATTGACAGCTATTACATACAATAAAAAGTCGCTGACGCCGAAGCTATTCGAGCTCAGTCCCATCACGGATTTTACAAGTGTAGTCGAAAGACAAACTGCAGCAACCCATTTCTTGGTATTTGCTTAGCCGAAATTGCTTGACAATTTTCATAATACATTTCACACAATTATACATTTATATCTTTATTATATTATTACTTATTACTTATTATATTTTTTATATTATTAGTAGTAATAATTAAAAAATAATTATTAAAATAATTAAAAAAATATTATTATTAGTAGTATTATTATACTTTATTATATTATTATTTATACCTTTATTATATTATTATATTTATACAATTATACTGCTGGCCATTGAGAGGACACTGGTCAAGTCACTGGAAAAGACGCCTAGTTGGTACGACAGGGTCACAGAGCATTTTTTTGAAAAGAAACATAGGGCAGAATTTACGTTTAAATAAATAGACAGTTTTTATAATGTAGGCCGAAAATGAGCTTCCCCTCTTTGAAAGACCAGCAGCCACCACTGCTTTAAAAGGTAATAAAAAAATAATGCACCAAAAATTGTAACAAATAAAACAAGTAACTAACCAAACTTAATTTTTTTATAAAAGACATTCAAAAACAGCCAAAAAAAATTTTAAGCAGCATTTGCCCATATATTAACACTACTTAAAAACAAACAACACAGCACTGATTAAAAACCTTTTGTAGTATTGTCATTAAAACACAAATGAAGATATTTTAAATGAAATCTGAGAGATTTCTGTTCCTCTATTGACCGTCCACACAACTACCACTTTGGCACTTCAAACAGTTCATAAAGAGATTGTGAAACTAATCCATTTGAATTGAGCGGTTTAGTCCAAATTTTCTGAAGAGGCTTGATTGCTTTAAATGATGAACAGGTTGAATTTAGGCTTTTATTCACATTTAAACATTCATCAATGCACACATCAGTTGTGGTAAACAGAAAGCATAAAGCATGAGCATGGCTTGATGTGTGTGAACCAATGGGGTTCATTCTCGTGTTGTTCATTCTTCTGCAAGAACCAATGAGGTTTGTTGCGCATCAAGCAGGTACGGTTGAGCTTCTGTTATGTTCACTGATCAATGTTTATATGTGAATAAAAGACTAAATTCAATCTGTTTATCATATAAAGCGGTCCAGTCTCTTCAGAGAATTTGGACTAAACCACTCTATTTATATGGATTAGTTTTACGATCTCTTTATGAACTTTTTGAAGCGTCAAAGTGGTAGTTCCATTGACTGTCAATGAAGGGACAGAAATCTCTTTTGTGTTTCGAAGATGAACAAATGCCTTACAGATTTGGAATGACATTAGGGTGAGTAATTGATGACAATTTTTTTCATTTTTTCGGAGAACTAAACTTTTAAATGAACCTGCCTCAAAAACAACACAAAACTGTTGTAATTTCTTACCCTGGAGAATGTGACAATATTCAGCAGTCCCTTGGTTCCCAAGACAATGTTCTGCAAGGCCTCTTCCTCCCAGTACACAGCGTGCTAAAACACAGCGTTTTTGAGCAGCAGAATCCTTCATCTCTGACTAGCAGGAAAACACCACCATCAGTAAAAAGGCCCTGAATGATGCTGATGCGGCAGGTGACGCACCCTGACTCTGCACACGGGCCTGAAAGATGATCTTTCTTCTGTGACAATAATATTTGCTGCCTTCCTCTCTGCTAAACACTTATTGTGCTCTGCACTATATCTCTACTGCTGCAATGCCCACTTCGTACTCCATAATAGACTATAACATTAAGTGGCCAGCAGGTCTAAATGGCAGAGATAATAGCTGTACAAAGTCTATGCAATGGGCTCTTAGAGAGTGCTCAAATCTATTTGAAGTAATACACAATGTTGCACAAAATAAGTCTTGCAAAGAAAAGCTAGGATAATAGCTATGTTGGGAACAGCACATTCCAAGGCACAGTTTTATGGCAGTGGCCTTCTCATTTTGATTGGATCTTGGTGGACTAGCACAAACAAATGTCCAACACATCAGATAAGGATGCTAGGACAACTGACAAGACACCTCAAGTGCGGGAAGGTCAGGATTTCTAATTTGTCCACAGGCAGTGCCCTGCCCTGCACTCATCTTGGGACTAATCCCTAAGGTTTAAGCCAACCACCATAAAAAATCTTTAGGACCTTTTGGATGCAAGAGCAGTGACTGAAACAAATGGATCCGTCCAACTATATTTGGAAAACTGAAAACTTATGGAAACTACACACATCCATTTCATACTTGTTCAGAGAAATAAGTATTCTCAGTGAGAGCTATTTGCAGAGCAACTTTTTAAACAAATTCAACTTGTACAAATGAATGTTTGGATCTTTTCCCGGCATGTTTGGACTCATTTGTTTAGAATATCACCAAAGGTATGGTGGTTTGGAAAGAGAGAAATGCATTGATAAAACTTTAAAGACGCTATTCTAACTGTGTGCATTAGACCATGTAAATGAGTTCCACAGGGGAAGGAGGGGTGGACCACACTTTGTGTGTCCCTTCTGATGCCAGCAGCCAATCACAGCACTGGAATGGAGAAGCGCCAAACTGCAATCTCCTCCTCATCGGAAATGCATAAAAGTACCCTTTCAACAGACACTCCTGAGTCTCCGGTTCGTCCAGTGAGACGTTAACAGATACATACAAGTTCTGAGTCTCAGTCCTGTGAGGGGAGACAAAGTTCTGAGTTTCCCATCTAGAGAGACTGTAACAAATACACCGTCTTGAGTCTCCAGCTTGCAAAGGTGTGACAAAAATAGAATCCATGCTCTGAGTATACAGCTTGTGAGGCAGCAACAGATACAAACACATTCTGAGCCTCCAGTCAGTGAGGAAAGAGACTTTAACAAACACTACGTTCAGAGTCTTTGTCCAGCGAGACAAACAATTACAGCACGTCCCATGCTCTCCATGCCAAAGAGACGAAAGCGGATTGACCAAGTTCTGAGTGTCTGGCCCAGAGGCAGAAGACATACAATCTTTACTTCAAGGTTTCTTTGTCTGCATGTTCCAGATTAAGGACCTTCTGCACCTACTTCAGGGCCTCATCTGCGCGTTTTTGGTGCTCCAGGAGATCAGCATCCCACAGAGCTTCATGTTCAAGGCTATTGAAATGGATTCCGGCTCCTTTTCCAACTGCATTGTCACCCAGCACAACCAGTGTGAGATGTCTCCGCCATTGGACTGCTCACTCAACTATGTGGAACGTAAATATCACCAAAACTCTTTCCAGAGACCATGGCATTGTTGCATATTATCAGTATATGATGATTAGCTAATATAACTGATGCTAGTTAATAACTGTGAGGGTTCTGTCACTGCGGTCTAGTTTATTCTTGGTTTTGTGACAGAGCCCTGACGCTTCTGTATTGTATTGTCTTATAAGTGCGGCTTTGAGCGTGCTCGAGCCGTGTGCTCTTCTGTCCACGTGAGTTGTCTTGTGTGCGTGGTGTTTGGATCCCAGCAGTTCGGTCTAGTTTGGTTTGGGTTCTGTGTCGGGATTCGGACATTCATGTTCCGCGTGTTTTTGTTCTGTTGTGAGCCGCAGGATGAGCTTTTGCTCGTTCTCGTGTGCTCTGTCTTTTTGTGTGAGCATGTGGTTTCGAGTTCGCTCGGGCGTCAAGTCAAGTCTTCCCCCTCGGGGTAGGTTTTTTTATTTATTTTTTAAATTAAAATAAAGCCTATTATTCCTGGATATTGAGTCCTCACCTCATCCCTTACCACAACCCTGACAATAACAAATAATCTGTCATTCATTTGTTTGATGTATAATAAGGGTCGTCACCTTCAAAGGAACAACAATTTATCTTACCATAAGATAACGTTACTCTTCCATAACCAGACTCAACTTAATCGCTTGTATTTTATGCATCTTATGTACTTGTACAGCTGGGGAAGGCGGAGGGTTTGACAGACAAGACTTAAGCTAGACTTAAGCTAGTCCCATACTAAAATGCACGTTTGAGCTGTTTTAACTGAAAGCAACTTGCACTGACATATCTTAAAATATGTCAGTGTCGTTGTTTTGTCTCAGACGCAACCAGTATTTTTTCTTAGGCACGTTTATAAAAGCTACTTAATTGTCCTAATTGAACGAAGGCCTTAATCTAAGCCTTGTCTGTGAAACCGGGCCTTAAGTCACATTAATACAAGCAGAAAGCTGTAACACATGTATCTGTTAACATTCTGATTCATGTCATTAGCAGTTATGCGGCTATTAAGTACATTTCATGCTTTTTAGAGCCTTTCAAAAACTTTTCTCGGTCACACTTTACAATACGGGAGCATATGTCTTAACTAATGCACAGATAATCTTGAGGTATGTATGACTCATGAAGAACTTAACCATTCATTAATGATTGCCGCATCAGTAATTATTAAAGAGTCTATCTATCATATATGAATTGCCATAAATTAACTGTGTTATAATTAATTAATTCCCTATCAAGACACCATTTATCAAAATTGACACTTCTTATTTTTTATGGAATTTTGTTTACATTTTTGACACTTACGTTAAACTATAAAACTATCAAACCTAAATTTTCTGGGTCATTTTTTATCTAAAGTTAAATTTATACAGTACATAATTGTGTGGCTTAAGTGTCAAATAACAGTGCTTAAATACTAGGGCTGCATCTTATAAGACTTTCTTTTTTATGTCAGCATATGTTCATAACAGATATTATTCCACATACCACATACCACATTCATTTTGTGCTATAGTTTTCTTTCTGTCCTGTTCCTCATGCTAAATCAAAGTGATGCAGTCAAAGAAACCGCAAAGAGATGCACAAACCAGGTGTTTGCATATAGACATGAAACTGTCTAAGCTTCTGTCCAGCAATAAGAAACAATACTCAGGAATTCACCAGATCATATACGGTCAAAACTTCAGCTGCTCTGAGAGAGCAAAATGGGAAAAAAAAGTTGATTCAGAAGCACTTTCTGCTGGTTGAGTTATTTTCCAGGTCAGAATTAGTGGGCTTTTGTTTGAAAATAGGAGCGCAAACAAATCGATAATTTCCAGCCCACAAGTCGACAAATATTTAATATCAACACAGGTGATGCAAGGCCACGATAAACACACTGTATCAGAAAGATATGCAAACTAGATGACTGTGTCATTTAATCCTGATGGACAACCAAATGAATTAGAATATGCTTGAAATGGATGAAGAATGTGCATTGTATTTCTATAAGCTGATTGGAGACACTTGAATCAACTATCACTAACTGCAGTTACTTTTGTATCTTTAACTTTTGTATGTGTGTGGTCCCGTCTCTCCCATCAATGTCCTTGAGGTTCGACTCAAAGGTCACCACCGGCATCCTCGAGGGAATGACCTCATCAGTGTACAACACAAAGAGACACAAATGACAGCCTTTTCAATGCCCTGCTTTTGTGCCATTGAGGGAATCAATTATAAAAACGCATTTAACAGGAGCGGTAAAAGTGGTGTCCTGCATTGTCTGAGCCATAGCCCAATTCTAAGGGGGTCTCGATCCATTCCACCATCACTTCTCCCAGCCGTAATTTCCTCTTCGTCTGAGATGCCATTGCTTTTTGGAATTGGATTTACCTGACTCATTCAGACCGTGAATAGACTCCCCTTACAGAAGCAGAAAAAAACGGAGGAACACACTGTAAAATTGTCTGGCTGAATCCGGGGGTCTCGGAGCGACTGGCACACTGTCAGAATGTCATTAAGCCTCAATGAGAAAAAATGTCCTCATTATGTGGGGCACGCGAAGGGGAGAACAATGGTGTGAGGCGGGAGGGAGGTGCAGCAAAGGTGTGAGGTCATCGGCTCTGTTTACAGCATCCTGCGAGTCCTTGTCCCCCATTGCTTGCCTTGACCCAGTTTGCTTACGGCTGTGAAGTGCAATCCGTTTCTCTGAGCCAGTGGCGCAGGATGGCAAATGTTGACACAATTCTCTTCTGAGGTGTTTCATCTTTGTCTCCATGGCAGCGAGTGTCACTTTATCAAATTCCACTCGAGAACGAGCAATATTGACAGTGTGTTTTAGCTGAAACAGTAATTGCCATTTCAGCTACATATGCCCCATCATTCCAGTGGAAACCTTCTTGAGGGAAAGAAAAAGCTGCACTGGCAACTTTATCCGAGTGTTCTGGGACTGAACTGTAAGGCTGAAATGACTAAACAAATGTTAACAGCATCATGGTTTAAAACTTTTTTTTTTTTTATATTACCTCTGTTACTTATATAAACAACAGAATAAGTGCAGTTAAAGTGGTAATTTATACAGGAGACTGAGCATTATTATAATGGGAACATTGTTATAGAATAGGTCACTCTTTATAGTGCATTTACACAATTTATCTACACATGGTTTAAACATTTTTTTTGTTGAATAATGGCTCAATACCAGTAAAAATACATATCGATTACACTATATAAGAAGAAAAAAGAGAAGATAATTTAACCTCAAAATATTGAATCGTCTTAACCTATTAATCCTTGAGTTTGACTGTTGGAACTGCTGCTTCAGCTAAAATGTATGCTTTCACATTTGATCTGTGTTTGTGTTTGCTTGAGTTGGACTTTGAGTTAATTTTGCACTGTGCCCAGTTCAGTTTCCTTTGTCTCTTCAGTTTTTGCCATGGTTTTGATTTGCCATCATGTATTACACCTGTATCTAGTTAATTATCTTGTTTAGTACCTAGTGTTTTTACTTGTGTATTTATAGGCCTCAGTTTCAGTTGGTCCTTGCCTGTTATTGTCAATGTAATGTGGTTCTTCTATTCAAGTTTTTGGAGAGTGCTAAGAAGCCTGAGTGTTAAGCTTCTGTTTATGTTCGCTGATCAATGTTTATATGTGAATAAAAGCCTAAATTCAATCTGTTCATCATATAAAGTGTCTCTTCAGAAAAATTTGGACTATTCATATTTACAACTATTTATATATTAGTTTTACAATCTCTTTATGCAATTTTTGATGCATCTAAGTGTCAGTTGCATAGCTGTCTATGGAGGAACAGAAATCTCTCAGATCTTCATTTGTGTTCCGAAGATGAACGAAAGTCTTACGGGTTTGGAACAACATGAGGGTGAGTTATAATGAATGCGTAATTCATTTTTTGGTAAACTATCCCTTTAACAAAGACTGCTGTGCATAGATTCTGCCTTTTTCATTCCTGCTGCAACCGTGCCCTAACATATACTCTGTTATCTGGACTGAATTTGTATACAACTGCATACAATGTGTATGTTAACAGATACCAGTAGCATCACAAATGCAATATACCAAGTTTAAATAACACAAATAGAATATAATGGAGAGTTAGTGCCCGCAGAATTTTTTTTGTTTGTTAATTAACTGATATACTTCAGGTAACAGACCTCATCCTCTATTCTGTGATCTACAGAGACCTGCAGTATATCACCAAACTGCTCCAGTATATTAAACATCAGGCGTATTCTGATGCAGAGGTGAGATAATCATGCTTGTTCACACAACAAAACAGGGCACTGAAGGATGACATACACCAAATAAATGACAGCGGAAATGGGTTTAGCGCAATCTGGAAACAGATAAATGGATTTAATCTTGTTCCGGGGACCTTCAGCGGGAAATGGCTGCTGACACCTGAGACCCTGCAACATGTCAGGCTTCAGTCGAGGCCATACGGCTGGGTTATATATCTCAATCAGAGCAGACAAGAAATGAATCTCAGCCTGGCGTAACAGTCAGAGCATTGTCAAGAGAAGATACAAAAAGCCTGGAGGATATTGGCAGGTCTGGATGTTCATAACTGGGCGCTGCATTCCTGAGACTGAATACAGGCCATTCAATACATTATTTGTAAAATCAGGATGTCATTTAGCTGTGTTTCTAAAGAACATAAATATGAATAGAGTCATAATTTTTTTTTTGATTTATTTGGCCATAAAATACTCTTAATGAGTATATAAAATGTTTTTAAAAACCCTTTAGAAATCACAAACAAGGTGTCATCAGTGTTGGGTGGTAATGCAATACAAGTAACAAGAATAATGTAATCAGATTACTTTTTTCAATTTGCCTAACTAGTAAAGTAATGTGTAACTTTTAAATTTACAACAAAATATCCAAGTTTTCTGTAATTGAATTTAAATGCAAGTATTAGATATTGAAGTATATACTGTAAGTTAAAATAATGTATTAGCCTAGATGAAAAACAAACTTAAACTTATTTCTGTTAGTTGTCAAGGCAACATTTAATAAAAAATTTTAAGTTGAAGTACTAAAATGACTAAAAATATGGTTTATGTTCAGCTTGTTTGTGTTTAAGTTTAGTGGATTTATTATATATGTGTTTTATATGAATCTCAATGAATAATAACTAATACAAATTACTTAATAATAATAAATACTATATCATAGTCAAAAGGCTGCTTGTTTAGTCATTGACTGACTCTTCAGTTTCATTATGATGTCATCCGGCTGATGTCCGATGTCAAAAGTTAGAGGGCCTAAAAGTTGAAGTGACTGTGACTAAATGTAAATGTATGGCCTAGTTCTCAAACTATGTATAATGAAATGAGTGTTCAATTTCAGATGTAAGAGTAGCAGAGTGTGAATGAGTGAAATTAATGAGCCTACAAACAGAGCTCGCGGCTTTGAATGATGAGATGATGGAATGAGTGAAAATGGCAAAGATCTATTAAATTCAACCAGTGAAGCCCATATTTTAATCTTTTGTGGACTTTAATGAAGGAGACTTGCAGCCTAGAGCTAGTGTACATAGGACAGGAATCTCCATTTGTGACCTCCAAGTTGCTTATGAACAAAATGCATTCTTTATTTACACTGCACGAGAATGGCTGTGCCCCATACCGAAAGCATGCCACATTTCGTAAATGTTTGGTCTTAGAGTCCCTATTTAGAAACAGTACTTTAGGACACACACAATTTCAAGATATTTCTGTACTTTGAAGTTAAACAGCAAAACTTAACAAAACCCCAGCTTACTTAAATATGCAAGATATTTGTAGCAGCCCTTGGGCTCGGTTAGATAATGCACAATATCAGCAGAGAGCAATTGCTGCTTGAAGCACACCTGCCTGATTGCTGAGTGACGTGCTTAGGATTTTACCTGAACACAGCACATGGAGAATAATGATAATGGGGACATACTGCCTTTACCAGAGGCTATTCACAGTGCCGCACCTCTGGTGTAAAGCACAAAAAAAAAAAAAAAAAAACAAACAGCGCGGCTGTCAAACATCATTGCATGCTAACATGGCAGGAGCTGAGTAAATGACAGAGGGGTTTCCAAATCTGCAAGCAGCATTCAGCCCATTTTATGCAAATCCTAGGATGAAAGTGAGTCTGAACTGAGAGGAGGGACTAGTATCAAACAGTGCCTGTAGATATACAGTGGCCCTAAAAATTTGGACACTTATGTAACACTCAAAAATATATCAATGTCTCTGCGTGATTTAAGCAGTCACTTGAGCATGAATGCTGTGGTTTCCGAATATCAAAAAAAAAAAAAAAAAAAAAAAATTCTGCACCGAAAGCAGCTATTCGGAAAAAAACATAGAATGATTGCGAGTGCGAGTACGATTGCTTTTATACAGTATTACACTGCACACTATGTTTTTCTTGCTTAGTATTTTTGTCTTGTTTTTTTATTAAATATATCATTTAATATATATACAAATCTTAAAACAATATACAGTACAATTACTTGAGAAGCAAAATAAGTCTTGATATTAAGATATGTGACCCTGGACCTCAAAACCAGTCACATGGGTCAATTTTCTGAAATTGATATTTATACATCATATGAATAAATAAGCTTTCCATTGATGTATGGTCTGTTAGGATAGGACGATATTTGGCCAAGATACAACTATCTGAAAATCTGGAATCTGAGGGTGCAAAAAAATTGAAACATTGAGAAAATCGCCTTTAAAGTTGTCCATTTATGTTCGTGATTGTGCTGCATTCATTCACAAAAATAAATGTTTTATATATTTACGGTAGGAAATGTACAAAATATCTTCATGGAACATGATCTTTAGTTAATATCCTAATGATTTTTGGCATAAAAGAAAAATCGATCATTTTGACCCATACAATGTATTGTTGGCTATTGCCACAAATATACCCGTGCAACTTGTGACTGGTTTTGTGATCCAGGGTCACATATTAAGTCTTGTTTTCTAGAAAAAAACCCATCAAACTTAAGTGAGTCTGTGCTTAAACCAACAACAAAATGTATAGGGCACAATTATTATAACATGGCCATTGTGTGTAGAGCCGGGGACACACTTAACAACTGTAAGGCCGATTATAAATTTGATACTTACGAGTACGACTGATCATGCCCAAATGCACGGAGTCAGAGACAATTGCATTCAGTCGGTGTTCACAGTCGATGTTTAAAATCTGCTGCAGTCATTAGAAACAGTCTGTAAGTGTGTTCAGTTCAGTCTTAGAATGTTTCAGCTAGTCGTTAAGTGTGTCCCCGGCTTAAGGCACCCCCGGCCCGACCTGTTGCCACATACGCACTGCTGTTTAAGTGTGAGGTGGTACATAATGGCTTAGACGGCAGGGTTGGGGCCTTCAAATAAAATGTATCATCCAGAGAAAGATTGCTCACAAGTTTCTCTTCAATGGGAGGCATCTTCACATATCCCCTCCACATTCGAGTAATTCGAATGCTGAAAGAGATAAATGTGAGCTGAAAATGGTTTCTTCCATGATGTCTCCACCTCAGCGTGAACATCGGGCAGAAACTGAAGGCTCATCGGAGCGGGGCGGTTATGGCCTGACAGGAAGTGCTCGTAGAGTCTGCCACGAGTGACTTCCTGCCGTTCGCGCCCCTAAACCAGATCTTGTCGTGGCGCGGGCCATAACCTCCAATAGCTCTTCGTATGTGGGACTGGCAGGCTGGAAAGGCTCACTGTCAGCGATATCCTCACCCTCAGCCACGTCCACCTCCTCATGGCGAGACCAAGCGTGCCGCACAAGTCCTGAAAAGTTAAGTCAAAGCGTCTCGATCGCCCCCAGTTGGTTGGTCCCAGTATAACTCATAAATCTCGCCCTCCCCATGAAGTCTAATGGGAAACTAAACAATTACACTTCAAAGAATTTTTTTCCAAAGATGTCTTCTGTCATTTTAGGCAGTTTTTATAGTTTTTTTTAAATAAGTTTGGTCTTAGTTATTTGATGCTATACAAACGGGAATGTGACGTCATGATTGACAGCTGTGATTGCCAGCTTCTCTAAACGAAATAGTCAATGAGGCACCAACGGATTTTTATTTTTATTTTCGGAAGGAGATTGGAGCTTCAACTTTAATTCATACATGTCCATAATTTATTTTATAAAATAACTGGGGTCCTGTGTTCACTACTGCGCAGAATAAGGTCCCAAATCAGCGCAAGATGTCAGTGCCATATTAAGAATTTGCCGGCTCACCAATGGAAGAGAGTGAAGGGGCGTCGACCATCTTTTTCTACAGTCTATTGGCGAGACGGTACCAGCAATATTCTCTCCACTGGATCAGAAGATTCAACAGACAGAACGACCTGATCCAGCTGATCGCTCAAGCCAGAAACTGAGGAATACGAGAGCGACATACCTTTCTTGAAATCCTCAGCCCGGTCGACCAGCGAACCCCAAAAGCTCACGACTGACGACGGTGTGCTACGGGTCGCAGACGCTTGTCCCTTTTCCCTCGAGAAAAGAGACCGGTTCGAAGGGAGCTTCTTCGTCTCACAATTTCTCACAATGGGCCCATTCAGCCCCCTCGAGAACTGACCATTCGTGCTCCTCACCCAAACAGAAAACACACAGGTCATGTGTGTCATCAGCTGTAAAAACCTAGGACACAGAGGCACACACTTCCTGAAATGCTTGCCTGACTGCATTTTCATAATAATCGCCTTCACACATGCTTTCAAACAAACGCCTCCTGAAGACAAAAAAGCTGATGAGCTAGTGACAAAAAAGCTAGTGACATCACCAATAAAATTGCTGTGTTTAAACACGTGCTTCAGATACGAGTCACGCTGATGCTGATGACGTCTGATCAGATGCAGTGTAAAGTTCCACTTCGAAAGTTAAACACTCTGATATCAAGCCATAGATAGATTTTCAAACAATATATTGCATTCTGGCTTTATGACAGTGGAATTGGATGAGATCGGGGACTACGATCTATCTGAGGGAAATTACTGAGAAATAACGGCAGGGAAAATGATTAACGTCACGTTCAAAAATCAATTGCTTTTCTCCAGTGTAATCGGATGCATTCTAATGAAACATTGAACTTAATGTTGCGCTAATTTATCAAGTCTAATTATACTTCTTCCTACATTGAATAACACAAATTCCCTGCCCTCTCATTAGAGGTGTTGACTGCTAAAGTGTGTTGTGTTAGACAGAAATAGCACACCGGAGCCAGCTGGAAATATTTAATCTCCCCAAAAGGAAGACTCAAAATGGTTCGCTTCCAAATCTAAACGACAGACTTCGACATGCTAGCCTCACTCTTGATGTTGTAGCTCCCTGAGGCCTTTATATTCCCTGCTGGAAACTCACCGAATCGGGACACCTAGCATGATGGAGACGAGAAGAAAATTCAAATGATTTATCATCTCTTCATTTGACCGTACGACAAAAAGGCAAAAGATGAAAACCACATGCTTGTTTTTCTATCTTAGATGTAATTGGCAAGGTGATTGGCTGTCTGTTCGCACAATATGAGTATCTCCATTCATGAAAGACCCTATTGTTCCCAGCTTAATCCAAAATCTCTGCAATATGACTCGGATCAAAGCCCTATTCATAAAATAGCTCACTATTGGACCTCGCTCCCTCCCTGTCACTGCTTCATACAGCAGTGAGCCTATAAAACAGTCTGCCAAAGTAAAGGATGGTTGAGGATGTGGCCAGTCTGCAGGAATTTCGAAATGTCTTAAATTGACTGCCAAATTTGATGGTTTGGTCCTATAATTATATAGTAGTTCAAGGCAGTATTTTTTTGGGGGGAATACATACACAAAGGTTCAGAATGGCAGCTGCAAAGCCATGCATACATAATGCAATTTACTTTGGCAAAAATGTTTTGACTTAGACATAGACTAACTGATGAGAGCCACAGTAGACCGCACGAGAAATTCTAGTGAAAGATCCTTTGTAATATGTATTCTTAGCACAATATTGACATAAACATGGCTCATTCTCAGCTTTTTTTTCCAGTTTTGAGGAGTTTCTGAAGAGCTATGGGGGAGAGTTATACATGCTTTGCTAAGTACGAGTCATTGTGAGGTGTCAGCTTGAATTATTGTCATTTCAATACGTTGTTGTTATGCACTCAATTATTACTGCATTCCGCTGAGTGCAGTTGTCAAAGCTCCATTGTGTGATAATTTAGATGATGTCTTATGGAGGAAGCAAGGCTGATTAATGGAAGACATCTTTGCCTCTAACGCTAGTGTAAATACATGGGCCAAATTCTTCACATGCTATAGTGAACTTCACAGAACCAGTCAAATAGTTCCTCACCTTTGACCTCTACAGTGGAAGTGACTCCCTTATAAGGGGAGCTGATAATGCTTGCACTGAAGCCTGTGTTAATGTCCCCTCCATGTGAGCATGTCCATCTTTGTACTAAGGGGATTAACCTCACACGCCCATTCTGCAGATCTGGACAGACATTCTAATGTAAGGTCAGAGTTTAATTCCTGCCCTAAAGCACTGAGTTCAGAGTTGAGTGTCTTGTGAGCACACTCGACTTTTATGGGCTTTTCATTGCCTTTCTTAACCCTGGGTTATGTTATGCCATGTTTCACACTGTTTATACTTTATCCTGGGATAGCATTTACTCCTGGGTTATTGAGAATTCCACTGTACATTTGTAAACCTGTTCTTATTTGCTTATTTATGTTAATCACATTGACCTATACCTACATACCTATCTAGTTATCTGTCCTGACAAGTTTTATTTTAAATTATATTTCCTTACATTTAAATTCTAACTACATCCTGTTTACAAATTCAAATTAGGACTTGTAATTTATAAGGCATCGTCAATTAGTGCCTGCTATCCATAAATGTCACCACATAAACCTTATGTCTTCTAATATGTACTTAACTAGAGTGACGAAGAAACTATTAATTAACACATTTGCCATCACTGTTTGACATGTTTATCTGTTTCCCACAGATATGGATACTAAACACAGTGTGTAAGTTTCTATATCTGTGCAAAGATCATGAATATTTAATTAGCTGAGAACTGCTAATTCTGCACGAACCAACCATTCGTGATTGGTTCTCTGTAGCTAAGAAGGTAAGAAGCAGAACCTGATGTCACCAAATGCAACACGTTCCTGGATAACTTATGGGTAGGGTTAGGTTTAGGGGTAGGCAAATCAGGAAGTGCAGCTAAGAAAACGTACTCGGTTACTAACGTAACCTCGGTTCTCTCTAGAAGAGGGAACGAGTACTGCGTAAGATATCTTACGCTAGGGGGAAAATCCTTTTTCCGCGAGATATTGAAGCCAAAAATTATCCTTAATTTTGTAATAATGCAAAACGCGTTGCGGCAGCATGCAGACATAGGCGAGACAGCTCGCGCGCCTATTGGCTGCTCTGCGGCAACTGCAGCAGCCTATCGAGCGAGGCCTGGCGTGACGCCAGACCCAATCAGGGCACTTCGCGCCCGCTGCGTCACAACCCGCCGAAATGGGCGTGGTCTAGGCCTATAAATACCGCTCGCAGGCAGCTATTATCTGGTTTTTCATCATCGAAGCAACCAGAGCGTGTGCATGCACGGCAAGATACGCAGTACTCGTTCCCTCTTCTAGACAGAACCGAGGTTACGTTAGTAACCGAGTACGTTCTCTTACGAGAGGTCTCTCGTACTGAGTAAGATATCTTACGCTAGGGGACCCAATGCAAAACGCCGTGCATGCTGAGATCTGACACCAAAGACCCAAGGGCGAAAGCCCGGGGTACATATAGTGCACAATCACTCAGGGAACTCACAGGGAGTCCAGGAAGAGGGAGGGGCGAAGCCGCACTCTTCCACATATGGTAGCGTCGCTGAGACGCGAATTTCATCATACAGACAGGGCGGGGTACGGCCTGAACTGATGGGGGAATGTGGGTCTTACACAGTTTGCCCAGGCACATCTCGTGCTGCTACTTTTTTACTGTCGAACATTGAGCTGTGCTCAGTAGACGCAGCATTCTGAGCTGACGCATCAGGTCAGATAATACTGGTAAACTTAGACCGACAGCAGCCTGGCCTGCAGGGCGGGAACCTCTAGGTTATAAAACCTTATAAATGTAGACGGGGAGGCCCAGCCTGCCGCCATACAAATATCTTGCAAGGCAATCCCACTTGACCAGGCCCACGAAGAGGCCATGCCTCTCGTGGAGTGCGCTCTGACACCCAACGGGCACTGCATGCCCTTGGAGGCGTATGCCAGCGCTATAGCATCAACTATCCATCTGGATAGGCTCTGTTTCGACGCGGCTAGTCCCTTAGAACGTCCGCTAAACGAAACAAAGAGCTGCTCCGTCTGTCTGAAACCAGACGAGCGAGACACATAAGCTCGTAATGCCCTGACTGGGCAGAGGAGGCTCGCGTCTCTTTCCTCATCAGGGACCGGTAGGGCTGACAGGGAAATAACCTGCGCCCTAAACGGTGTGTTGAGGGATTTCGGAACATAACCGTGCTTAGGTTTGAGTATAACTTTTGAGTCATTAGGCCCAAACTCCATGCACGCCGCGCTCACAGAGAGCGCGTGCAGATCCCCTATGCGCTTCACCGAAGCGAGAGCCAGCAAAAACACCGTCTTGAAAGACAGGTGTTTCAAATCGATTGACTGTAAAGGCTCAAATGGCGCACCTTTCATGGCTTCCAGAACCGTAGAAAGGTCCCATACGGGGACTGAGGGAGGTCTGGGAGGATTCAGTCTCTTAGCCCCTCTAAGGAAGCGGATGACTAAATCGTTCCTTCCTATTGACTGACCAAGCGTTGTTTCTGAGAACGCTGCTATAGCCGCCACATAAACTTTGAGCGTGGAGGGGGCCCTGCCCCCATCCAACAGCTCTTGTAGGAAGGAAAGCACCTCCGCCACACCACAGTCTGTGGGTGACACACCACGGGCTGTGCACCAGCCCGAAAACACTGACCATTTCGAGGAATAGAGTCGTCTCGTAGACGGAGCTCTAGCCTGCGTGATCGTGTTTAATACTCCTTCAGGGAGTCCAACATGTACCCGTTGATGGCCCAGACATGAAGGGACCACAGTTCCGGGTGAGGATGCCAGATCGAACCGTGGGCCTGTGAGAGGAGGTCTCTCCTCACTGGTACTGGCCACAGGGCAGTACTTGCTAACTGCATCACGACTGGGAACCAAGGTTGGTTTTTCCAGAACGGTGCCACCAGCAGTACTGAGCATCCTTCTTCCCTGATCCGTTCTATCACCTGAGGCAGGAGAGAGACGGGGGGAGAAGCATAGAGCGGGCGGCGGGGCCACACATGGGCCAGCGCGCTCCTGCTCTTTGAGAAAAATTCCTGACAGTGAGCGTTTTCTTGAGACGCAAACAGGTCTACTTCCGCTCTGCCGAATTTCTTCCACAGCAGTTGGACTGTCTGTGGGTGTAGGGACCACTCGCCTGCCGGAACATTGTTCCTGGACAGTCTGTCCGGTCCTATGTTCAGGAGCCCTGGCACGTGCGCTGCTCTGAGCGAGCGCAGGTTGCACTGAGCCCATACCAGGAGGCGTTCTGCCAGCCTGTACAGGTTCTTGGACCTGAGGCCGCCCTGGCGATTTATGTAGGACACCACAGACATGTTGTCCGAACGGACCAAGACGTGGCGTCCTTTTATCTGGGGACAAAAACGCGTCAGCGCGTTGTCTACTGCCAGCATTTCGAGGCAGTTTATGTGCAGGAGCTTCTCCCGTTCCGACCACTGGCCGAAGAACGGTCTGCCCTCGAGCAGCGCTCCCCATCCCGAGGTGGACGCGTCCGTGGACACCACTTTCACCCTCGAGGAAGTCCCCAGGCTTACACCTAATTGGTACCAGTCGTTCGCTCTCCAAGGTTTCAGAGCTGTGACGCACTTCTGATTGACCCTGAGGCGAAGCGAACCGGATGCCCACGCTCTGCGTGGGACTCGCGCTTTCAGCCAAAACTGCAGCGGGCGCATGCGGAGCAGGCCCAGCTGGAGCACTGACGATGCTGAGGCCATGAGACCTAGCATCTTCTGAAATTTCTTGAGCGGGACAGACGCGCCGCAGCGAAACGCGTTCGCTGTGCGCTGAATGTCTACCGCGCGCTGTGGTGATAGTCGCGCTATCATGGACAGCGAGTCCAATTCTGTGCCCAGGAAAGATATCTTCTGACTGGGTAACAGAGAGCTCTTCGCCCAATTGACACTGAGACCCAAATCCTCGAGGTGATCGAGTAAAATGGTCGTGTGTTCCATGAGCACTGCGCGAGATCGTCCAAATAGTTCAGCACTCGTATGCCTCTCATTCTGAGGGGTGCGAGCGCCGCGTCCATGCACTTCGTAAATGTACGGGGTGCCAGGGACAAACCGAATGGCAGGACTGTGTACTGATATGCCTGGCCCTCGAAGGCGAATCTCAAATATCGCCTGTGACGTGACGCTATCTGTATTTGAAAATACGCGTCTTTCAGATCTATTGACACAAACCAATCTCCTTGGCGAATCTGCACAAGGATTTGTCTGGTCGTGAGCATCCTGAACTGTCGCTTCACAAGCACTTTGTTCAGTTGCCTTAGATCTAGTATGGGTCTGAGACCCCCGTCTTTTTTCGGTACCAGGAAGTATCTGCTGTATAGCCCTCCTTCGCTCTGAACTTGAGAGAGAGGCTCTATGGCCCCTTTGCTCAATAGTTTCGTCACTTCGGCTCGAAGTAAATGTGCTACTTCTGTTTTTACCGTGGTCTCGACGCGCGCCACATAGCGGCGAGGGCGTCGGCGGAACTGCAGCGAATAGCCTCTTTTTATAATGTTCAGCACCCACTTCGAAACCCCGGGCAGCTTTGCCCATGCGTCTGCATGGATAGCTAGGGGTTGAATACGAAGCGCGCTCCGCTCGCTCAGCGATGGAGAGGCTTCGGCGTGCTGCAACACAAGCATCGCGCTCGTGACATTTGAGGCATGGGGCGCGCTGATAACAGCGGGCAGATTGCCCGCGCTCGACTCCTCTGCGGTGGTCAGCCGCGAGGGGGAGGGCTGGGCGGTTCCCGTGGGAACTGTCATGTCTGTGTGTGGATGTGGGCGCGGGACAGCGGGCACATTTATCACACCGAAAACATCGTTCGCTTGCGTGAAGCGAGTGCACGTTGGTTTCGTTTTTACAGAAACCGTGAGACATGCACAACGCGGTGTTAGTGGGCACTGGGTAGTGGGCACTTTCACCATGTTTGAAGCGCAACCGATCTGAGTCGGTTTTATGTGCGCGAGCCCTGTGTGACAGGCTGTGCTTGTGTGTAGGGATGGGCACTGGGCAGTGGGCATTCTTACTACACATGAAACACCATCGGCCGTAGCCGGGACACCAGAAAATACACTCTTTTGGGGATTTATCTGGGTAGCCGTGAAAACGGCATTTGTGTGCAGGCAAGCGGGTGACAGAACCGACTTGTTGGCTGCAGAAAACACTGGAACAGTCACATTTGCTGGAACTGGACGAGCGAATAACTTTGGTGTGAGTCTGGCCGCAGCGGGACTCAAACACCGTCGTTTTCCTAGCTGTGCTAGGACGACTTCGGGGCCTCGGGCTTCACCGTAATCCTAGGTCGCGGGCCACGTGCAGCGGGGCGGCGACCGGATGAGCGGGAGCGCGGTCTCGCGCTTCGGGCCTGGCGGCGCTGTGAAGTGGAGGCAGTGGACGGTGGCTGTGGCTGTGAGCTCTGAGCAGACGGTTTCGCACGGCCTGCTGCAGAGCTGGAGCGCTTCGGGAGGAAGTGCTTCATAGCCTGTGACGCTTTCTGTACCTCTGCGAATCTCTCCGCGAAATCCTTGACGGAGGATCCAAAGAGGCCTGTGGCGGAAAGCGGGGCGTCGAGGAACGCGGTGCGCTCAGACTCGGCCATTTCCGAGAGCGTCAGCCAAAGATGTCTCTCAGTCACGGTGAGAGAGGCCATATTCCGTCCAATGGCTTGCGCTGCAGACTTAGTAGCACGGAGAGCGAGGTCCGTGGCACTCCTTAAGTCCGGCACGCAGATCGCGTCAGGCCCTTCCTCATCCAGCTTACGGAGGAGATCGGCCTGGAAGATCTGAAGCGTTGCCATGGTGTGCAGCGCTGACGCAGCTTGCCCGGCGGCGGAGAAAGCGCGGCGGAGCAGGCTTGACGTCGTGCGGCAAGCTTTAGAGGGTAGGGCCGACTTAGCACGCCGTCCAGCAGAGGGCGGGCATAAGTGGGCCGCTATCGCCTCTTCGACCGGCGGCAGCGAAAGGTATCCTTTGTTCTTGGCATCGTCAACAGCGGAGAATGCCAAAGAAACAGCAGGACGCACTCTAGCCGAATAGGGGGCGTTCCAGGACTTGGCGACTTCTTCGTGTAACTCAGGAAGAAAAGGCGCCGGTCTGGACGCAGGCGAAGCGCGCTCCCCAGGCAGGAAAAATCCATCCAGCCGGTTGTGAGCGGGCTGCTCAGGCGAAGACCACTCGAGGCCGAGGCTCGCCACGGCCTGTGCGAGTACTCGCATAAGCTCCGTCTCGATGGACGCTCTCTTGCCTGAAGACATGCGGGCAGGGGGCGCGGGGTCCTCAGAGCCCGCCCAATCCTCACTGCCTGACGCCAGGATAGAGCAGGAATCATCCTCTCCCAGCAGGGCTTCCTCATCCACGATGTCAACGGAAGCGGCGGCAGACGGCGGCCGCTGTCCGTCAGGAAGCGAGGGTGACGAAGCCGGGGAAGCAAGCGGGCGAACCGGCGAGCTTTGGCGGCTGAGGGAGGGTTCCGGGGCCCGCTGGGCACGGCGCTTTTTACGGCGCGACGCCGCGGCGGGCGGGGGAGCAGTCTCGGTGAAGAAGGCTAGGCGAGTCCTCAGAGTCGCCATTGCCATCAGCTCACAGTGAGGGCAGCCGCCGTCAGCGAGCGCGAGAGCTGCATGTTCCTCACCCAGGCAGGAAACGCAAATCACGTGGCGGTCCCCGTCGCTGAGTGTGGCTCTGCACGAGCCGCAGGAAGGCATCTTTAAAAAGACGCTAGCTCTTTTAGAATGTGTGTCGCGGCGGCGACACACACACACAAAAGTACAGAGTAATAGAAAGGATATAAGCGCCGGAAAGCGCAGCAGGAAGGCAGGAAGGCGGCGCGGCCAGCGACTTCAGTGACTCGTCCCGCTGAAGGTGCTCTCTCTCAGACGGCGCGGCTTCTTCTCCGGCTCCAGCGATGCGTGTGCTTCGCTTGAAGGATGAAAAATCAGATAATAGCTGCCTGCGAGCGGTATTTATAGGCCTAGACCACGCCCATTTCGGCGGGACGTGACGCAGCGGGCGCGAAGTGCCCTGATTGGATCTGGCGTCACGCCAGGCCTCGCTCGATAGGCTGCTGCAGTTTCCGCAGAGCAGCCAATAGGCGCGCGAGCTGTCTCGCCTATGTCTGCATGCTGCCGCAACGCGTTTTGCATTATTACAAAATTAAGGATAATTTTTGGCTTCAATATCTCGCGGAAAAAGGATTTTCCCCCTAGCGTAAGATATCTTACGCAGTACGAGAGACCTCTCGTAAGAGAACCCGCCTTAGCATAACATTCTGGCACCACATTATACCGTTTGCACCACAATTCAGGGCTAACTGCACAAAAGTGGAGCTGAGTTTCAGGGTTACAAACTCCTTTTCAAAATTACAAGTGTGAAACGTTGCATAATCTGTGGTTAAAATTATATTAAAAAGATGTTAACCCAGGGTTAAGTGTAACGTAAAACGTCCTTTCTAGTCTGTGTAGCTTTAAATGCAAAATACTTCCTCCACCGTAGTAATTTTAGATCACTTCCACCTTCATCTTCGCTGTGGATTTTTGCAAATTCTCATTAGAACGGTTAGTTCCCTTTCGAAAGGGAACTCTACACTACGTCAGAATGACGCTATGGGGAACGCCTCAGGCGTGACAGGTGTCTGAAATAAATATCAACTCACGTCAATTATGTTGACCGGCGACAGCCCGTGAATCATCAGCTTGATTGATTAACGCGCAACCTGGATGTATAAAGGGAAGCCTTGCATACATGACAACATCTTTTCGTCTTCAGGGACTGTTTGTCTGTATTGAGAATATCGCTGAAGCGCGCGGGAGGCTCGGGAGAGAGCCTCTTGTGCAAACTCTGAGCGTTTTTTATTTAAAAATGCTCCGCTTTCGCGGACCCTTTTCTCGAGGGAGGAGGGTTCAGCATCTGAGCTGTGCGTGCGATCTGTGAAACAATACTGTTTGGGTACGAGGCGTTCACAGTCAGTTCCTGAGGGTGCTGGCAGTGTTCATTAAGAAATATCTCGGCGCGCGTGAGAAAGAAAAAATCCGTGCGCTGTCGGATGTTTCAACCTCGCAACTGTTGACTTTCTTCTCGAGGGATGAAAGCCAAATATTTTTTAACGGCTCTTTTCTCGCGCTTGCCGAGGCAGTGTGTAGATTACGAGAACGTATAAATGTTAAAACAGTATTGTCTGGTGAGTATGGCTGCATTGAATTCTATGAATTAAAATGATGGAATATTATCTGACTTTTAAGAAGTTAGATATTTAGTAATTCAGCCTATCATCCAGATCGCGTTACCCAGTGTTTTTGGCTGCATTTTAATTGAAAAATGAGCAGTGAACAAAAAGAGCAGGTGTAATTCTGGTCTTTTTGTAAAATGTGAAATTAACATATTTCTGTTTCTTTTCAGACCACATCTCCTGTTTTAGAGTCTGGGGCAAAATGTTATGGGAGTAAATCTAAAGATTTTTTCGATGGTCAGGTAGTAGGTCTTAACAGGCCTCCTTGACCAGACAGTCCCCATTTTGCAACCGGACAGTGCTTGGGCCTCCCTGAGGTGAGCTCCCAGGAATTGACTGTCAAGGAGTAATGTGGTTATCAGGTTATAGGCCTCACTAGGCCTTCCTGAATATGAGCTTCCACATACTATGGTTAAATGAGCTCCCACATATTATGGTTATCAGGTCATAGGCCTCACTAGGCCTTCCTGAATATGAGCTCCCACATACTGTGGTTATCAAGTTATAGGCCGCTCCAGGCCTTCTTGAATATAGCTCCCATATAATGTGGTTATCCGGTCATAGGCCCCACTAGGCCTTCCTGAAAATGAGCTCCCACATACTGTGGTTGAATATGAGCTCCCACATTCTGTGGTTATCAAGATATAGGCCTCACCAGGCCTTCTTGAATATGAGCTCCCACATTCTGTGGTTATCAAGTTATAGGCTTCACCAAGCCTTCTTGAATATGAGCTCCCACATACTGTGGTTATCAGGTCATAGGCCTCACCAGGCCTTCCTGAGTATGAGCTCCCACATACTGTGGTTGAATATGAGCTCCCACATACTGTGGTTATCAGGTCAGAGGCCTCACCAGGCCTTCTTGAAAATGAGCTCCCACATACTGTAGTTGCCAGGTTATAGGCCTCACCAGGCCTTCCTGGTTATGAGCTTCCACATGACAGGTTACAGGCCTCACCGGCCTTCCTGAATGTGAGCTCCCACATACTGTGGTAATCAGGTTACAGGCCTCATCAGGCCTTCCTGGTTATGAGCTCCCACATACTGTGGTCGCCAGGTTACAGGCCTCATCCGGCCTTCCTGGTTATGAGCTCCCACATACTGGGATATCAGGTTACAGGCCTTTCTAGGCCTTCCTGAATATGAGCTCCCATACACGGTGGTCGCCACGTTACAGGCCTCGCCAGGCCTTCCTGGTTATGAGCTCCCACATACTGTGGCGCCAGATTACAGGCCTCACCGGCCTTCCTGGTGATGGGCTTCTACATGTCAGGTTGCAGGCCTCACCCGGCCTTCCTGAATGTGAGCTCCCACATACTGTGGTCATCAGGTTACAGGCCTCATCCAGCCTTCCTGGTTATGAGCTCCCACATACTGTAGTCGCCAGGTTATAGGCCTCACCAGGCCTTCTTGGTTAGGAGTTTTTCACATGTCAGGTTTCGGGCCTCGCCGGCCTTCCTGAATGTGAGCTCCCTCATACTGTGGTTGTACATGAGCTCCCACATACTGTAGTCGCCAGGTTATAGGCCTCACCAGGCCTTCTTGGTTAGGAGTTTTCACATGTCAGGTTTCGGGCCTCACCGGCCTTCCTGAATGTGAGCTCCTACATACTGTGAGCTTCCACTTACTGTGGTTATCAAGTTATAGGCCTTACCAGGCCTTCTTGATTATGAGCTCCCACATACTGTGGTTTAATATGAGCTCCCACATTCTGTGGTTATCAAGTTTTAGGCCTCACCAGGCCTTCTTGAATATGAGCTCCCACATACTGTGGTTATCAGGTCATAGGCCTCACTAGGCCTTCCTGAGTATAGCTCTCACATACTGTGGTTGAATATGAGCTCCCACATTCTGTGGTTATCAAGTTTTAGGCCTCACCAGGCCTTCTTGAATATGAGCCTCCACATTCTGTGGTTATCAGGTCAGAGGCCTCACCAGGCCTTCCTGAATGAGAGCTTCCACATATTTTGGTTGAATATGAGCTCCCACATGCTGTGGTTGTCAGGTCACAGGCCTCACTAGGCCTTCCTGAGTATGAGCTCCCACATACTGTGGTTGAATATGAGCTCCCACATACTGTAGTTGCCAGGTTATTGGCCTCACCAGGCCTTCCTGGTTACGAGCCTCCACATGTTAGGTTACAGGCCTCACTGGCCTTCCTGAATGTGAGCTCCCACATACTGTGGTGAATATGAGCTCCCATGTTATATGGTTATCAGGTCAGAGGCCTCACTAGGCCTTCCTGATTTGAGCTCCCACATGCTGTGGTCGCCAGGTTAGAGGCCTCACCGGCCTTCCTGAGTATGAGTTCCCCCCATGCTGTGGTTGTATATGAGCTTCCACATACTATAGTCGCCAGGTTATAGGCCTTACCAGGCCTTCTTGGTTAAGAGCCTCCACATGTCAGGTTACAGGCCTCACCGGCCTTCCTGAATGTGAGCTCCTACATACTGTGGTCATCAGGTTACAGGCCTCATCTGGCCTTCCTGGTTATGAGCTCCCACATTCTGTGGTTATCAGGTCAGAGGCCTCACCAGGCCTTTCTGAGTATGAGCTCCCACATACTGTGGTTGTATATGAGCTCCCACATACTGTAGTCGCCAGGTTATAGGCCTCACCAGGCCTTCTTGGTTAGGAGTCTTCACATGTCAGGTTACAGGCCTCGCCGGCCTTCCTGAATGTGAGCTCCTACATGCTGTGAGCTTCCACTTACTGTGATTATCAAGTTATAGGCCTCACCAGGCCTTCTTGAATTTGAGCTCCCACGTGCGGTGGTCGTTAGGTCACAGGCCTCACCGGCCTTCCTGAGTTTTAACCTTCCACAATTAGTGGTCACCAGGCTTTAGGCCTCTGCGGCCTTCCTGGTTATGAGTTCTTTCATGTCAGGTGGCAGGCCTCACCAGGCCTTACTGAATGAGAACTCCCACGTATTGTGTCTATCAGGTTGCAGGCTTCTTCTGGCTTTCCTGATTATAGGTTCCCACGTAAGGTGGTTCCCTGGTTACAGGCCTCACCAGGCCTTCCTGGTTTTGAGCTTTTACATGTCAGGTTACAGGCCTCATCCGGCCTTCCCGAATGTGGGCTCACACATACTGTGTTTTTAGAGTGATGAAGTACGAGCAAACCTTTACTTCATTCCTTTTTGGTACATACGTTCCGTACCTTTTTTATACCATGCTTATGGTAAGTCACACGACTTATGTCTTGTGTATTTTCTAAAATCCATTTTCTATGGTAAGGGTCATGCGCGTATCGCTTCTGTCCCTTCCTATGTGGCTCAGACCCTGGTCTTTCTCTTCGGGTCCCATTCTAGATACTTCCTGTCGTCACTTTATTACGACAGATGTTTTTCTCTAGCTAACTTCCACATTCTGATGAGCTCCCACACACTGTGGTCACTGTGTTACAGGCCTCACCGGCCTTCCCGAGTATGAGCTCCCACATGCTGTGGTCGCCAGGTTAGAGGCCTCATCAGGCCTTCTTGGGTTCAGAATGGCTAAGTACATGCACTTTCTTTCATGTACTTTCTATTTCCATTTTTTATGGTAAGGGTTGTGCGCTGTACGCTTTATTCCCTTTCTGAAAGTGAGCTCCCACATCCTGTGGTCGCCAGGTTAGAGGCCTCACCGGCCTTCCTGATAGGAGCTCCCACATGCTGTGGTCACCAGGTTAGAGGCCTCACCGGCCTTCCTGATATGAGCTCCCACATGTTGTGGTCGCCAGGTTAGAGGCCTCACCGGCCTTCCTGATAGGAGCTCCCACATGCTGTGGTCACCAGGTTAGAGGCCTCACCGGCCTTCCTAATATGAGCTCCCACATGTTGTGGTTGCCAGGTCAGAGGCCTCACCGGCCTTCCTGAAGGTAAGCTCCCACATATTGTGGTTGAATACAAGCTCCCCCATGTTGTGGTCGCCAGGTTAGAGGTCCTACCAGGCCTTCCTGGAGGTAGCTCCCTTTAGGCCCTCACAGGCCTCCTCAGTGTTTTGAAACACAAACACTGGGTAGATCCATGGATCGAGTAGAGAGACTCCCCTCGCTGGCAAGGGTTGTAAAGCACTATGCTGAGTCATACTCTCCAGGGTTTCCCGTCTCTGAGATCCGGGCTGAGTGGTTCACTGCCTGTTTTGCAGTCCCTCGGGTTGGATGCCTTCTTAAGGCAAGTGTCCAGAGGCTCTGTCTTCAGACAGACAGGAAGTGGCCAGACTCTAGTGTCTTATGTAGTGACACCAGGTCAGGCCTGCCTGGTGGTATTTCAGGTGGCACGCTCCCCTGAATAGTGACTGGCTGGGAGTCCCTTGGGCCCCCTAGCCACACTCCCTAGAAGGGACCCCTTCTTTTGGAAGCTGTGGTCCTAAGCCTTTGAGCTGGCCCAGATATACACCCCTTTAACTATGTTCTGGCGGTTTCTTGGTTCATTAGCTTGGGTGATGACCGGTAGGGAGTGCTGTCACTGACAGCCCGATGTAACCTAAGGGTGAGTGGTTCCAGTGTTTTCTGAATTACTGGTTCGGACAGTTGTCACTGCCTTTGGGCATGCACTCCCCTCAGCATGGTGGCGTTGGTATATCGTTCCCCATAGCGTCATTCTGACGTAGTGTAGAGTTCCCTTTCGAAAGGGAACGTCTCAGGTTACGACTGTAACCTATGTTCCCTGAGAACAGGGAACGAGACACTACGTCTTCCTGCCATGCCTCGGGGCCTGCCTGCAACAGTCCCTTCAGACGATAGGATGTTGTCATGTATGCAAGGCTTCCCTTTATACATCCAGGTTGCGCGTTAATCAATCAAGCTGATGATTCACGGGCTGTCGCCGGTCAACATAATTGACGTGAGTTGATATTTATTTCAGACACCTGTCACGCCTGAGGCGTTCCCCATAGCGTCATTCTGACGTAGTGTCTCGTTCCCTGTTCTCAGGGAACATAGGTTACAGTCGTAACCTGAGACGTTTTCATCTTATGTGAATAAACATTCAGCATTACAAGTGTGAGGTGATGCCAGTGCTCTGAGATGTTTAAAGAGCTACAGGAAACCGGCTGTGAAAGGTTAGCCTACACAGTACAACAAGCACCCTGTGTGAAACTAAGATTAAGTCATTTTTCTTATTCCATTACTGCGGTAATGCAGCATTAAGCGTGAACACTCAGCTCAGATGAGAGAGGAGAGCAGAAAGGGAATGCATATACATGAAAAATGAAAGTGCTGTGCTTTATAATGTGACTGGAGAGATGTTTAATAAATCAAATATCGCCTTACACATGGACCTTACACTCCTACGATAAATTAGGGGACAAAACTAGGTGCCAGGCTATGGTAATTGGCTTCGCCGTCCATTGTTATATTTTTCCTATCCAGAGAGTTGTTATTCCAATCATAAAATACAATGACTGCACATAATGATATTGTCAGGGAGGAGAGACGGGAGCCATTTGAATATATTTGAGGAAGATTTAGTTGGTCTGCCTGCCAAGCCATAACACATAGCATTCTTTATAGCTTTATTAAATGCTGTAACTCCAGTTCCTGTGCTGTTTCCGTAGGCGGAGCTTCCTAAATACAGAGCAGCTGCTGCATGGATTTTCTCCAAAAGAAATTTGCACAGTCATATACATGCAGTCACAGCAGTCATGCCACCTTTATTAATCTCACGGGTTTTGTGTAGCGGAAACGATGAAATGGAAATGACAAAAACACATCATGACTATGGACATATTTTTTGTTACACTTCATAATCAACATTTTGAATATTTTTTTATTTCAATTAATGTTGAAGTGGAGAGGAATTTGTTATCCATGACCAAGGTATACTATCTGACCTTGGTATAAATATTTTACTACTGCACCATAGTGTTATCACACTGTGTATACACATAAGTTGTTGAACACTTTGAATAAAAGGTTACCCAATTTTTGTGTTGTACCTCTTTTTGAGACTTAATTTTGTTAGATCAAATTATAGCTGTCTTATTTACTATCTGATATGTACAAAAATATGACTTTCTTTATAGAGCAGCTTTCAGTAGAGTAGCTGATGCACTGTAAAATTAATTTTGCTGCTTGTTAAATTTAGCTACTTAATTAAAATGAGTTTGTACCACACTTTTTTGTGTACAGAATCCTTTCCAATGATGACATCACAAATATTGTGTCTGAAAAAAATATAAATAGCTTGCTCCAACTGTGTGAAAATTATTTTCCAAAGAAATTACAAGTTCAACCAAATTTATATTACTCATATTAAATATACTTTGTGTGAATTATTACCTCAACGTTTTTCAGGTTGAATCAGTGTTCATGTATAATTTTCTCAGTGTGATTAGCTAGTGACTTAGCTAGTAGCTTGCCTACACTGCTTTTAATGCACTTATGTATGCTATGTTGACATCCTTGATACCTGTGTTGATTGACTCATGCCAGTTTAACCACAGAAATAACATTCATTGTGTCATCCACATTCTCTGTTGTCCACTTACTTTGCCGTTTTGGCTGAGAGGAGTGCAAGAGGTTCCAAAACCTAAAAGAAACTCTAAAAGAGATTGTTAAACCGACTTTCTTACTTCAGTTGATTCAGTGCCATTGAAACTTAGCTTCTCTCCCACTGTGTTGCCTTATCCTTTCCAAGTTTTGAACCCGGAGTTCAGAGACAGCTTAATGGAAAGTCCTGGAGCTGTGTGGCATTCAAAGAGTGGGAGTAGAGCCGAGGAACCACACAAAAGCTCATAACAGCCGTCTACTAACACCCCAGCTGTAAGATGATGACAGTCTTTGCTCAAAGGGATTCCCCATGCTCCCGACAAGTGTAATTTTCCCAGGGAATGCTGCTCACTAAATTGATATTCACACTATGTTGTCATTAAGAGTTGCTGCATAATGTGTTTTGAAAGGTCTAGGAGGGAAAAAAAGTTAGTTGCAAGTGATGGGAAAACAATTTGAGATCAACAAAGTAACTGGTTGTAATCTTTTACCATACTCATTGAAAAGCTGGCCGACAATGAGGACTTGACCCATCATTTTAGCAGTGTAATAAATTCTGTGTAAAGAAATATTTTAGAACTATGAAAATTCATATTGACACTATACATTTTTTGACCTTTTTAAAGGGACACCTCACCCATTTGCATTAAGCTTTGTATCGTTAGAGACCATGCAGTCATATTTTTGAATGGTCGTGCATTATTCCCTCATTTTCCCCTGAGACAGGAGAAATACGGATTTCATTGTTGCAGTTCCTGCTTATAATGATGTAAAAATCGTCATTTTGAGTCATTCTAAGCAGGAAGTCCCCTATCTTTGTAGAGGGGTTGAGAGAGACTACAAACACTCATCCCTAATTTTTCCAGGGGGTGGGACCCACTCACACTACAGACCTATTACAGATCAGTGGGTGGGACTTCACTTGCAGAAACTAAAAGCAATATCCACCATCTTGTTTGGAAGCTAAGCTAACAGGCGCTGTGGAGCCAGATATGAAGTTACGACAATGGCGGAAGGTACTCAATATGATATGGAAGAAGAGGATTTCGAAAGTCTGATGCTCGAATCAGATGTTCGTGACTATCTTTATGAGCCGCAATATAGCGAAGAGCAGATGGAAGAACAGGAGGCGGCTGCTGCGGCTTCTGCAGCCGAGGCAGAAGACCTGCCTGTCGTGGACGAGAAGTCCGGACTGGCTCGAGCTGGGGCGGACTGGTGGTGCCTGTGCTCTCACTGTGCGACAACGGACACAGAGATAGAGTCCGTCTGCTGCAAAGAATTTCAACGATGCCAATTTCTCCTGGATGAAATCTCTAAATCAGACGAGGACACGGATGTTTGTGTTGTGAAAATTAGTGGGAGTGGCTTGCGGAGCTGTGCAATGTGGTGCATTGTGGGAGTTGTTGTCTTCCATACAAATGCACCCTAAAGTTACTTTCTGTCTTTCCTCGGTCAAGAAAGCACCAAATTCGAAATTTATGTTACATTTCGACTACATATATGACCCAATTTCAATAAAGATTAATGTTCCCACAGGTGAAATGCCGCTTTAAAGTCATTTGTTATGACTAGATTTTTTTTTATCATATACTCACAAATAGTAATTTCCAGATAAGAAATAGGGTAGAAATAGAAAAATTTATACTGACCACAGAAATAGACTTTTCTCATGACTTTTCCAGTCCTTGCTAATTATTTTTTTTTAAATCCTTTAATAGAGATCATCCACATTAAGTCATTTTAGGCCGAATAAATACTTTGGAAGTCGAAACATTCATATTGATCATACAAAATTCAATGGATGGATGGATTTCCTGCTCCCATTCAGTATCCTGTCTCCTCCATCGCCACTGGTCCCGCCCAGCTCCAAGTCTCCCTCTTCACCTCTGGTCCCATCCAGCTCCAAGACTTCTGCGTCATTGATGATCCCACCCAGCTTCTGACTCCCTCCTCCTCTATCAACTCGAGCCAGTTTGTCGCCCCGTCTCCGCTGTATCATTTCACCTCATCGGCTCCTGCTTCAGTGGCTCCGCCCAGCTGCTCGGATCCGCCTTGGGCTTCTCAGCCGCAGCTCCGCCTTGGTCTATGGATCCCATGGCTCTGCCTCAGTCCTCCGAGTTTTTTACTCTAACTCAGCATGTCAACCAATCGGCTCCACCTTGGCTCCTCGCTCCCTTGGCTCCACCTGGGACTGTCGTCTTTTGGGCTCCAGCAGGCCCCCTTGTATCTCAGATTCTACCTTGGTCAGATTTTGCTCAACCCCGAGCTCCGCCCTGGCTCCTTCCTCCATCGATTATGCAGTGGATCATCCTCATCCTGGGTCTTATATGGATCACTTATTAAAGAATACGCCTGCATTTAGATCAGCTTGCCTCATCTTATCTTCCTTGCCTGACCTGAATGTTACAAAATCATTCATATTTGTTATACAAAATTATTTTACTTTTACGTGACTTTAAGATTGTATTAATTGCCATGATGTTTCAGTCATTGTGGAGGATTTTTAAAATAATTTTATCAAGACTGCACACACAAAATTTAATAGAAATATGTTAGAACTGGACAAACGGTAGCAACATATTTTTACTCTACTTTATTGGAACATCTTTATTTTGGGAAACTTTTGCTTTTTATATTGTACTTATTTACTCCACTACATTTCATAAAAACATGCCGTTCCTTGTTATTTTGAATTGAATAAATCTTCAACCTCTTTGAGATGCAATAGGTGTCCGATTCTTGAACGAGCTGATTTTTTAAAAATTAACCTGTTGTTTTGGTTTGCAAATCGCACTGAACGATTTATTTGTGAATTGGACCGGTGTGATTGCATCTGTTCTCAAGTCAACAACTGAAATGATGAAATGATCTGGTCAGAGCGAGTCTCTAGTTAACAATTCACTGAATTCACAAGTCTGACTAAAAGTGAGGCAGGAACGGGAAATCCTCGGAGCTTGAGTGTGTGCACGACTGATAGGGCAAAAAGTAAATTGCTAAAGCCGAATTTTAGGTTATAATAGTAAATGAAAATCATATTTAAGTCTCATGACTGTCAGTTGTTTGAGAACTGAATCTGCTGAAAAAGGGCGAGCTGTTTAAGCCTATTGTATGAAATGCTTGAAAGAAGACATGTTCATATTTGTGTATTACTGCCGTAGCAGTTTCAAATGATATAAAACTAATGTTTGCATAGCGTTCTTCTTAAAATGTGAACACCTTTTGACTCTAATTTGCCCTATCCCTATGCACTCAACCCAAAATTGGGTCAAATATGGACAAACCCAACATTTGGGTTAAATGTATTAAAACAACCCAGTATTTTTTAGAGTGTGTGATGTCTGTTTTTATATTGTATGTTTATATTTGTCAACACATTTACACTCATTTTGTTTTTCCTGTGTACTTCATCCACCACTGGTTAACACTAGAAACTTATGTGACCTTTCATTGCTTTTATTTATTGCCATGACTTTTCCAGGTAAATCACACTTTTGAAATTCCCTAATATTTCCAGGATTTCCAAGACCGTGGGAACCCCAAAAGAAGAGTTTTTTTCATCTCCACAGAGACAATGCTCTTTGGGCCCTGAGCGGCCCTTTCTCACGCTTTAGTTTTAACACTCCTGAAAAGGTTTTTTCCAGGGATGGCTCCTCCCTGAACACTGAAGTACAGTAACCTTTCCTCTCTTTCGTTTTGGTCCCACAGCCCTCTGTCCCTCCATTTTCAAAGGGTTCAAAACACACCCACTTTTCCTCTGATGGGAGGGACAGGAGCGTGAAAGTGGTGTTGAGACGTGCATGGACATTTAATCAGCTATTACATCCACACTGCCACCTCCACAGAGAACTGATGAAATTAGCTCTCTCAAGCAAACTAGATAGACTGGACAGCTGGCACTGGGGACGTTGGCTCATTCCTCTTGGCATCTTTATTATTCGCCCTCCTTTTCTTGCTTACTCCATTTTTTGCCGTTCACTGAATTCACGCAGCCTCATTCTTCATCTGTGGATGAGGTCATGGTATGGTGAGAATGAACTTATCTAATCATCCAGCAGCCAGTTTACATCGCACATCAGATGTTTGGAGAAAAACAGAATATGTATTTCTTCTCCATATTTGTCTCTGTGTCCATGAACAGCCAAAGCTAATAGCCCATAGCAGTTGCATCAGCAGCAAATAAATTATTTTTTTCTGTACTGTCATCTGTTGAGAGTGGGCAATCTTTAAGAGTCCCTGCAAACAGCAGGTGCTTGTCTAGATGCAGACATTCATTCATTTAGAGCAATGATATCTGAGTTGCAGTTAAAGAAGATACCTGCTAGCATTATAGTTAATTTCCAAACTATGCAAGTAAACAACACTAATTATGAAATGGGTTGTTGCACTTCAACTAATAATGTTCAGGCTTATTTTAGATGCAACTGCTACTTGTGTGCCACACACACACACACACACACACACACACACACACACACATGCGTGCGCGCATTTAATATGAAATAGTGTATGAAAGAGTTTTAAGGTCACATCATTTTTGCCCATAATTTCTTGTCCACCCTGAACTATCAAGTGGTTAAAACAAACAATCAAAAACATGCTTATGCTATACATGCTACAATGCTGTGCAATGAATGCTGTCTCAATATGATTAAAAGAAATGCAGGTGTAACGTTTCAAACGGAAGAAGAAGATAAGGTAGGCAAAGCATATAAATGAAGTAGTTACTTAAATAAAACAAATGTGTGATATCCACAAATGAGGGTAAACAAAACAGTGTCCATGAGCACATCCAACACCAGACGAAGACAAACTAAACTCAGATAAATATATATACACAAAGAACTAATGAACAAAACAAGGAGCAGGTGTGTTATAATCAATGAAACATTGAATAACCATAACCATGACAACCACTGTGAAAACATACTCAGTAAGCATGACAACAAAAGGAAACACAGGAAATCCGGGAAACAATGAGAAACAAACTAAAAGTCCATGAAAATGAAACCTGATGACCCAGGGAAGGCATATTCAAAGCACTTGGTTTTGTGTTAAAAATTGAATATTCTTGCTGTGAATTATGCTGATTTAAAGGTCACAAAGGTTATCTGAAAGGCCATTTACCACTGTTCAAAAGTTTGGGGTCAGTAAGTTTTTTGTTTTTTAAAGATATTAATACTTTCAGCAAGGATACATTAAATTGATCAAAAGTGACAGTAAAGACTTGTAAAGTCTTTGTAAAATTATTTTGAACTTTCTAATCTTGTAAGAATCCTGATATAATATATACAGTGGGTACGGAAAGTATTCAGACCCCCTTAAATTTTTCACTCTTTGTTATATTGCAGCCATTTGCTAAAATCATTTAAGTTCATTTTTTTCCTCATTATTGTACACACAGCACCCCATATTGACAGAAAAACACAGAATTGTTGACATTTTTGCACATTTATTAAAAAAGAAAAACTGAAATATCACATGGTCCTAAGTATTCAGACCCATGTATTCTGGGCCATTCAAGAACAGTCACGGAGTTGTTGTGAAGCCACTCCTTCGTTATTTTAGCTGTGTGCTTAGGGTCATTGTCTTGTTGGAAGGTGAACCCTCGGCCCAGTCTGAGGTCCAGAGCACTCTGGAGAAGGTTTTCATCCAGGATATCCCTGTACTTGGCCGCATTCATCTTTCTCTCGATTGCAACCAGTCGTCCTGTCCCTGCAGCTGAAAAACACCCCCACAGCATGATGCTGCCACCACCATGCTTCACTGTTGAGACTGTGTTGGACAGGTGATGAGCAGTGCCTGGTTTTCTCCACACATACCGCTTAGAATTAAGGCCAAAAAGTTCTATCTTGGTCTCATCTGACCAGAGAATCTTATTTATCACCATCTTGGAGTCCTTCAGGTGTGCTTTCATGTGTCTTGCACTGAGGAGAGGCTTCCGTCAGGCCACTCTGCCATAAAGCCCCGACTGGTGGATGGCTGCAGTGATGGTTGACTTATTACAACTTTCTCCCATCTCCCGACTGCATCTCTGGAGCTCAGCCACAGTGATCTTTGGGTTCTTCTTTACCTCTCTCACCAAGGCTCTTCTCCCCCGATAGCTCAGTTTGGCCGGACGGCCAGCTCTAGGAAGGGTTCTGGTCATCCCAAACGTCTTCCATTTAAGGATTATGGAGGCCACTGTGCTCTTAGGAACCTTAAGTGCAGCAGAATTTTTTTTGTAACCATGGCCAGATCTGTGCCTTGCCACAATTCTGTCTCTGAGCTCGTCAGGCAGTTCCTTTGACCTCATGATTCTCATTTGCTCTGACATGCACTTGTGAGCTGTAAGGTCTTATATAGACAGGTGTGTGGCTTTCCTAATCAAGTCCAATCAGTATAATCAAACACAGCTGGACTCAAATAAAGGTGTAGAACCATCTCAAGGATGATCAGAAGAAATGGACAGCACCTGAATTAAGTGTCACAGCAAAGGGTCTGAATACTTAGGACCATGTGATATTTCAGTTTTTCTTTTTTAATAAATGTGCAGAAATGTTAACAATTCTGTGTTTTTCTGTCAATATGGGGTGCTGTGTGTACAATAATGAGGAAAAAATGAACTTAAATGATTTTAGCAAATGGCTGCAATATAACAAAGAGTGAAAAATGTAAGGGGGTCTGAATACTTTCCGTACCCACTGTATATACAGTGAGGAAAATAAGTATTTGAACACCCTGCTATTTTGCAAGTTCTCCCACTTAGAAATCATGGAGGGGTCTGAAATTGTCATCGTAGGTGCACGTCCACTGTGAGAGACATGATCTAAAAAAAATAAAAAAACAGAAATCACAATGTATGATTTTTTTTACTATTTATTTGTATGATACAGCTGCAAATAAGTATTTGAACACCTGAGAAAATCAATGTTAATATTTGGTACAGTAGCCTTTGTTTGCAATTACAGAGGTCAAACGTTTCCTGTAGTTTTTCACCAGGTTTGCACACACTGCAGGAGGGATTTTGGCCCACTCCTCCACACAGATCTTCTCTAGATCAGTCAGGTTTCTGGGCTGTCGCTGAGAAACACGATTTGGGCTCCCTCCAAAGATTCTCTATTGGGTTTAGGTCTGGAGACTGGCTAGGCTACGCCAGAACCTTGATATGCTTCTTACAGAGCCACTCCTTGGTTATCCTGGCTGTGTGCTTCGGGTCATTGTCATGTTGGAAGACCCAGCCTCGACCCATCTTCAATGCTCTAACTGAGGGAAGGAGGTTGTTCCCCAAAATCTCGCAATACATGGCCCCGGTCATCCTCTCCTTAATACAGTGCAGTCGCCCTGTCCCATGTGCAGAAAAACACCCCCAAAGCATGATGCTACCACCCCCATGCTTCACAGTAGGGATGGTGTTCTTGGGATGGTACTCATCATTCTTCTTCCTCCAAACACGTTTAGTGGAATTATGACCAAAAAGTTCTATTTTGGTCTCATCTGACCACATGACTTTCTCCCATGACTCCTCTGGATCATCCAAATGGTCATTGGCAAACTTAAGACGGGCCTTGACATGTGCTGGTTTAAGCAGGGGAACCTTCCGTGCCATGCATGATTTCAAACCATGACGTCTTAGTGTATTACCAACAGTAACCTTGGAAATGGTGGTCCCAGCTCTTTTCAGGTCATTGACCAGCTCCTCCCGTGTAGTTCTGGGCTGATTTCTCACCTTTCTTAGGATCATTGAGACCCCACGAGGTGAGATCTTGCATGGAGCCCCAGTCCGAGGGACATTGACAGTCATGTTTAGCTTCTTCCATTTTCTAATGATTGCTCCAACAGTGGACCTTTTTTCACCAAGCTGCTTGGCAATTTCCCCATAGCCCTTTCCAGCCTTGTGGAGGTGTACAATTTTGTCTCTAGTGTCTTTGGACAGCTCTTTGGTCTTGGCCATGTTAGTAGTTGGATTCTTACTGATTGTATGGGGTGGACAGGTGTCTTTATGCAGCTAACGACCTCAAACAGGTGCATCTAATTTAGGATAATAAATGGAGTGGAGGTGGACATTTTAAAGGCAGACTAACAGGTCTCTGAGGGTCAGAATTCTAGCTGATAGACAGGTGTTCAAATACTTATTTGCAGCTGTATCATACAAATAAATAGTTAAAAAATCATATATTGTGATTTCTGGATTTTTTTTTTTTTAGATTATGTCTCTCACAGTGGACATGCACCTACGATGACAATTTCAGACCCCTCCATGATTTCCAAGTGAGAGAACTTGCAAAATAGCAGGGTGTTCAAATACTTATTTTCCTCACTGTATACTACATATAGTATTTTTTTTTTAAAGTGAAAAAGTAGGAGGAATAATTTGTGATAGCCCTGGAAGCATCATGTTAAATAAGTAAAGTTATAAACAAATCAATGTGTGCCATTGTTTTCAAGTTTATGAATGTATAGCTGTCACATATGTCGATTCATAATGTATAGCTGTCCACCTATTATTGCTTAATATATATATATATATATATATTGATTTTGTTTAGGGCAAGAATAATCTTTAATCAAACAAAATCTTTCTGACATATGCGCTATAATAATATATAATAATTAGGGCTGTCAAAAGATTAATCGCGATTAATCGCATCCAAAATAAAAGTTTGTGTTTACATAATATATGTGTGTGTACAGTGTATAATTATTTTGTATATATCAATACACACACATGCATGTATATATTTAAGAAATATTTGCATACATATACTGTATATATTTATATATAATTTATATTATATATAAATATATTTTTTTTTATATATAAATTACACATTTTTCTTAAATATATACAAGCATGTGTGTGTATTGATATATACAAAATAATTATACACAGTACACACACAAATATTATGTAAACACAAACTTTTATTTTGGATGCGATTAATCACAATTAATCTTTTGACAGCCCTAATAATAATATAATTATTTTTCGTGTGGTGGAGCCAGTGAAAATATTGCAGGAAACTTACAGATCTGAATCACACACACACACACACACACACCCACACCCACACACACACACACACACACACACACACACACACACACACACTGGTTTCCATGTTTTATGGGGACTTCCCATATACTTAATGATTTTTATACTGTACAAACTGTATATTCCCTTCCCCTAAACCTACCCATCACAGAAAACCTTCTTCTTCCATTTTTAATTTTCAAAACACTTTATTTATTATGATTTATAAGCTGTTTTCCTCATGGGGACCAAAAAACATGTCCCCATAAGATCAAAATTTACTGGTATTACTATGCTTGTACTAGTTGGTCCCCATAACGTAGGAAATACCAGGTAAACACACACACACACACACACACAATATTGTTGTGCCCTGAATTGCCAAATGTTAAATGGGTCAACTCTTTAACCATAGATAACATAATTCTTGCCCCTTTGTTTATTTATTTGTAAATAATCAATGTTTCTATGCAGTGTGTATGCTAATAATGGGCTGTGAGTGAAAATTATTACTTTTAAGAGAGCTTGATTTTGCAGAAGACAATCACAATCGGGCTGTTAACATGCTCCTCGAGACCTCTACAGCACACTCAGCCCTCTCCTGAAAGTGATTACACTCCCTGATGGTCACACTGCATTTGGGGTCACGTATAGGATAAGAATGGAAGTCATAAAGTGGAAAGGACTTAATGCAAATGTTTCACAGTGAGCGAGTAGGCGCTCCGAAGGCAATCAGAGCCCTGTGTCAACTTCAAATGCAGCCGAAAGAAACAGCATATTTAAAAACCAACCCATCACAATTTCATTCAAACAAGCATGACATATTAGCAAGGCTGTGTGCATTGTTGTTGTGCCTATTTTCAGGCTAGTTGTGCTTTTCGAATTAAAATTAGAGTACAATAAATCAGCAGAGCTGCTGGCGTTGTGATGCTGGCTACAGTGAACGATGTAATTCCGCATGAACATTTATTTATTTATCGTGAGTGTCCAATAATTAAATACACAGAGAACAGCCCGGAATTAAATCACAGTGTGGCAGCAAGGAAGCAGGCTTTTTTAATACAGCAGAATAAGCTGGTGACATATCACTCTATAGAAAAAAAAAAAAAAATGCAGGATTGTTTGTCTCAAATGGAAATTGTAGGCCCAACAGTGATCAAATAAGTTAAAGCGAGTGCATTTTCCCAGAAGTGAGTGCTCTCTTCCAGAGAACTGACCTTGCATGTTCTCCTGGGATATATATTCTTGGTTCATGAGCATTCGCATGAACACATGCACTTATTGCACGGTCACTTGTCCTGGCGATGGATTCTGAGATACTATGCTGTACTATAGAGTGAATTATTCTGCTTTTGTGGCCTCCAAGGCAGGATGGAGCTCGCTAACACCTTCGTGTTAAGTGCTAATTGTCTCCTCCTCCAGGTGCATGAGATTCCAACGCTGACTTCCTTCATTAGCAAAATGTCATGCCTTCTAATGTTTTTCACAACCTCTTTAAAACTTAAATCCCCTTGGTGGCAATGCCAATCTCATTTAGTAACAGCCTAGTGCTTTTTTATGACTATTCCTCTAATGAACTAACTACAAAGGCCGAGGTTCTAGTCTTGCAAATGTACTAAGGATGCTCCCCCATCTGTGAAGGTTTTCCAGTGATCCAGGCCTGTGCTGCACAATTCGCAAGCTTCACAAGGCAGTGAGAGGCTTCTTGACTCAATTAATATGCAAACATCTGCCGCCTGTTTGATGTCGATAAAAAAATATAAATCACTGCTCGTGTTTGAACATCTGTCAGTGGAAAAGCTTTCCTTTGGGCTTAGTCTACATAGCAGCTTTAGCAGCTCTTGACCCCGTGGATGGTACAGATGAGAGTCAAGAATGAGTAAATTACTAGAGGAAACACCAACATACTTTTTTGGAAGCGAAACCCTTCTGTTATCTCCCCTTCGGCACAAGTAATATGTCTCGGTGGGTGGGTTTCTTGCCCTCGTCTGATTGTGATTTGGCTCAGGAACCAAATGCAATTCTCTCAGGGGCATATTACTAAGGAAAACTGATGATTTTATAGCGTTAACAACAAAAGCTCAAACTTAAAGACATTTATGCCGTAAGGCCAAGTGATATGCTCATATTTAGAGAATTAAAATGATAGTAATACTAATCTGACAAGGCAATAGGAGCGCAAAGATGGGGTTTATACTGTGTATAGTATATCGAGATGACATCTGGGATACGTTTAGATACATTTCTTGGGTTCATCTTACTCTAGTTAACTAATTTAGACAAAATTAGAAAATGTTTCTAGATTTATTTCCCACGAAAATGTAATTTCAAAAATATTTTTGGGGGGCTTTCAAAGTAAGTCAAACATGTAAGTTGAATTCACCAAATATTAGAGTGTCATTTTTTATTATTCTTTTCTCTGGTCAAAAAATCATGAGATAATTGGCATAATTAACTTTATTTTATTTTGTTGACAGTTTTTTACCAGTAGGAAATGTCCAATTTATGTATTATTATATTTCAAAATAAGTGGTGATTTCTTCACCATTTTAACATTTTTGTGTTGTATCTTTCTATAATACTGTAATTGAAGCACAAATACGTTCTTGTCGGTGTCTTTTACAGTATCTCTGTAACTACCTTTGCAGGACATCTTTGTGGGTAAAATGACCACACATGCCTGTACAACTAAGACAAATGTCTTTTACCCACACTTTAAAAAAAGAAAAGAAAAAATAATCAATAGACCCACACTGCTTCATTGAGAACCAGCTATTTTTTCTCGTCCTCTCTTATGAAATCACCTTATATTGCAGCAGAGGTCCAAATCGCTACAATTCCTGTGAAATGAGGCTGTGCAACAAAATATAGATTGTGGTCTGGTTCTCCATCAAAAAGCATTTCTAAGAAAATCCTTGGCGTGTGTGAGACTCGAGAGACTGAACACATTCAGCGCTCTGATTATGTCTGACCTTGGGTGATGGTATATTTGCATTTTGTTCATTTTTTGTATACACATATTTGACTATACATATTTAAAGCTACACTTTACTATATTACTGGAAGCCAAAGTTCTTTACAATTACTGCACATTTATGTTGCCGTGTACAGCCATCTGTGCTGCAGTTAAACAAAACATATCCATCGAGTTATGATAAATGTGTAAACACTGTCTTTTGAGATGCATCACCATTGAGTCTGAGAACACTTAATCCAACTAGAACAACCTATCCCATTATATTTCTTAACAGTAAACTAATTTAATAATTTGTGATTTTGTTGATAGAGTCAACTTAGAATCAAATTGTATGTGTGCTGTTAAGGGAATAAATAAATGAAGCGGGGTTGAATAATTTTGTGAAGTATGTGGGTTTAGGCTTATTGTTGAGATTATCAGTGAATATTTTATTGACATGTTTAACTTTTTATGTAAAAGCATCCTAAAATATATTTTCTCTGGCCTGTTTTGTTACCACAGATCAGAAGACATTGATTGAGTTGGGAAAAAAAACAATCAATAAAAGACAACACAACTTGACACAGTATTATACTGAGTATCTGAAGGACTGTCTATATTACAGTAAACAGCAAACATTAGTGACGACAGAAGCCAAATATTACACATTTTCACTTACACCACACAATTAGGCTCCACATATTGATGTTACTAAAAGCCATCCCAGCTGACAGGGAACATTCTCAGAACTTTGCTTAACATTCTGGCAAGGTTCTTTTAAAGTTAGGAACAAACATTCTTCCAGTAATGTTATTAGAATATTCACTCAAAGTTATCTGGTCTTTAATAATGTTCTCAAAATATTATAATAATATTCGTCGAACATGTTTTAAATGTAACTAATTGTTTCAGAATGTCCAGATAACCAATAACAGCAAAATGTTCTTAGAACATATTTTTATTAGCTGGGATAATAGTGTTTTAGGCAACTTCTATGATACCTATAGGTTATGTCATGTTGGAGCTTGACATCCACAGTCCCCATTCACCTTCATTAATTATGAAAAGTAGTCAGGATATTCTTTAAATATTCACATCTCTTGTAGTAGAATAAAAGTAGAGTAGGTCTGGAATGACGTGTAAGTTAACGATAGCAGAATTTTAGTTTTGGGGAAAACTATCCCTTTAAAACAGAATAAAAACGTAGTCTTTCCTCAGTCCTTTATCTGACCTCTGCCATAATTCTACCCTGTAATTACTGAAAGAATGCTTATATTTTTCTTTGGGGCTTTATCTGTGCTTTGAAGGAAACCCCTTGAACCACTATAGGGCGTTTTCTCTCCCGAACCCATCGATTTGAAACCACTTCTGAACCTCCAGTATTTTATTAAAAGATGAGATCTGCTGCTATCTGAAAATGTCTACAAAAATGTCAAAATAGAACAGATTGTCTGTTTTTGTTGAGAGGTTTGGTTAGATTCATAGTGACTTCTGCCACACCACAACGATCTTGGTTGGTTTCAGATTTTTAATTTTTTTTCAAACTATGGTTTGCCAAAAATACTCCCAAACTTCCCTGATTCTGACAGCAATGTTGTTTTAAATTACCAAGTATGTTTAGTGGAATCACCACTAAACATGCTTGCAAAATGTGGTTGTTTTCAAGAAATAAAGAGAAATCAAAATTGTTTTCTCATTGCCAAACACAAAAATGTTTAACTATTCTTCAATTTCTCCAGCACTACTCACTGTAAACAATTAAGAAAAACACTTTTAAATAAAAAGAAAATGCTAAAATGCATCTAAACAATCATTTATGATGAATGTTTGATTAAGCAGAAGTAGACACTTCATATAGGTTGGTATCAAGTTCTCTTTCAAGTTTTGCGCTTGAAAGGACAAACTCACACAAAAATTGTCAACATGCCAGTCTTGGCGAGTATCTTAACAAACATAGGTTATGTCTTAAGTGAACATAAACAGCCGAGAAAGACAACGCATGTGTATCAGTATCAGTGTACTGGATCTGTGCATTATGTCTTAAAGTGACAGCACCTAATATTCCTGCTGTCTGTGTTTTTAATGTTTTTAATACTTTTTCTCTATCCGATTATTTGTAAGTGTGAACTCGTGAAATTTATGCAGTGAAGATTATATGCCATGTTGTTTTACATTTTATTACTTTATTCAAATTATGTACCGGAAAACCAGTGTTAGATTCCTGAAAAAAAAAACATGAAATGTACTGTTTATTTTGTTTGTATTTGACAGTAGTCCATTTTACCCCTGAACATGCACATACCGAAACCATGACCCTAAAACCGAGATAAAAACCGAACCGTAAGTCATTTTAACTGTTACACCCCTACTAAGATGAAATAACCTATACACTTGAATTTCATCCATCCTGTCTGTTCTGTGATTGAATCCTCAGCCAATCATTAGCATCCCTCATTTAAAGCCTGAATGCAGTTCAGGTCAATCCATCGATAAGCTGACGTACCACCTGAAATAGGCTTGCACTGAGGGTCATGATGAATCAATCAGCGCAAGTCCGCTGAGAGACATTATTACGCTGTCATTGTCCATGGGCATAACGATTCATTCCCAGTCTCGACGTCATCATCAGCATAATTTCCTCTCACAGCCTGCACAAGAATAACTGACCCATTGTTGTTTGATCTTGTTCAAATGCCTGTAAGCATACCATGCAGTGTCTTAAACAGTATCCAATTTCCATAACTGAAGAGATGCATTTGTTAATATTGATTCTTCATGCCCATACCAGAGGATGTCCAAAGGGGTATTTACAACAAGATAAAATAAGTCATTCAAATTTTATCAAGCAGCCACTTCTAAGCAGCTGTAATTCAAGATAAATAGCTTATTCTGTGCCCTCCAAGCTAGTGGGACCCTGGCTTAATGAAGTGAAAAAGTCCCTTTTGTAATGGCTCCGATTTATTGTGTTGTCCTGTCAGAGTGGGAATGGAGAAATCATTGTGGACACTGTCAGAGACATGGACAAAAGGCAGAAAAAGGTCAGGCCACAGAGTCATCAGGGACAGAGCAGCCCATTCTCCTCTGCCACTGCACACAAGCTGACTTAAAGGAAAGCGGCTATTATTGCTTGAATCTCTTGTGAGGTCTGCGATGCATCAGGTTCTGAAGGATTACCATATGCCACTCATTTGCTGATTTGAATTCCTTACTAGGCCTGTCAACCTTCTGATCATGGCTAGAATGGGAATGTCGGTAACCTCGCTTCATTTAATCAGTAAAATTTCAGTCATCACACTGATTATTACCGCAAAGCTGCAATTTGTTTTGGACAAATGAGTGCTATATAAACAAAATGTATTAATGTTCATGTGACTTTCTTACTACTTTTTTTTGTTGTTGAGAAAATCAAGCCACTGTTTCAGTATAATGATAGTAAATGAGGACGGGGGCTGTCAAGTTCCAAAATGTTTTTATAAAAGCAGTCAACCCTACTGTTTATTCAAAGTCTTCCCAAACCATATGAACAGAGTTCTAAGATAATGTCCAAATCATGAATGAATCACACTTTTGAGTCTGATATTTTTAGATGAATCAACTAATTCAGTTAACAAAACCTGTCTGAATGATTTGGTCACGAATCAGACTGTTTCATTTTTTTCATGTTCAACTTTTGAGAAGCAGCTATGCCTAAATATTGATATGCCTTGATTGGATGCAGTCAGCTGATCCAGTTCACAAACTGGTCTGAATGATCCATTCATGACTGATTCATTTCTCACTTATTGGCTATGGCTTGAGTCATAAGAAGGATGAACGAATTGAACTTTTGTATTGGTTCTTTTCAGTGAATCAGTTTATCAGGTTCACAAAACTGGTCTGAATGATTCGTTCACAAGTTGAGTCAGTTGATCTGCTTTACAAACCGGTCTGATTCATTCATGAATTCGAGTGATTCGTTTTGAATCATAAGAGGCTTGTTTGACTTGAACCGGCGCTGCACAGACCGATCGGTTTATGACATCAAAGCGCATCAACGTAACGTGAGAGCGATTAGAGAGCAGGACGGCTCATATGCTTTTGAATCACTCTCGCGGTACTTTGATGTCATAAACCGATCGGTCTGTGCAGCGCCGATTCAAGTCGAACAAGGCTAATAAGTAGGGTGCATCCGAAAATGTATGGAGCTGACTTGTTACATCGCTGCCTTATCAGGCAATGACTTTGTAGGCAGCGTTTGTGCACAAAGGAACCTCACGAAACTAATTTCGGACAGACTTCGGAGGCAGGTCTAATGATCTACAATGAAGAGAGTGCTTTGCTGATATCTAAGCAAATATTTAACTACTGCAATAGTAATATCTCGCTAGAAATTACATCAGAAGTAGAAAACGTTGGTCAAAAACTCACCACCAACCACAACTTTCATTTTTATTTTTTAGCTAAACTGTCACAGAATGGAAAGCACAGGATTGTGGGTTATCAAAGACAGTGAAGGACACATCTATGCTGCATTGAAAATTTGACCAGATGAAGGTACTGTATCTCAGGAGACAGGAAGTGAAGCTAACAATGGATTTGGATGTGTCTTGATGCCTTCCTACCTTGGAATGCATCCTCCAAAGGCAGCGTTTTGAAGACTTCGGATGCAACCGTAATGTCCAAATCATGAACAAATCGAGTCTGATCTTTTCAAAGAATCTGTTTAAAAAAAAGAAAGAAGAAACGCTCTGAATGATTCATTCACGTTTTAGACTGATTCAGTTCTCAAGTTCAACTAAATGATCTGGTTGCTGCAGCCCACAGAGTCAGTTTTAGTTCAAAAAATGATATACAATTATGTCTGTTTCTCACCAAAAACCTGAATCATCAGAAGATTTGGAACAATTGGGTTTGAAATAACATGAGGGTGAATAGACGACAATTTTCATTTTTTTCTGATTGTATTAGAGCTGAGCAATACTGTGTGCTCTGCTTTCGTGGTGATGTGTTTCTTAACAATAAAAGATAATTACGATAATTATTCATTATGTTTCTAAGGAAACCTAATTGAGAGAGAGAAAGAAAAAAGTCATTGCCTAACAAGTTTTTATGCACATGGCTAGATGCCATATACATGGGGTTCTTTCTCTTTAAAACACTGGACAGCGAATCTCAGCTCTGTCCTTCACGTGTTAATGAGAGAAATAAATCACAATAGCATCCTGCCTTCTTTCCGAGACGGGAGCTGTGAGTCCCAGCCTCCCTCTGCCTGCTAATCATTGGGTGGGTCCATGCGGATGCAACCTTTTGTATGGCTGCCAGCTCTGCCAGCTCTGCCTGCTCCCACAATGTCTGCTTCCCCAGTCCTATTGAGATCTCTGTTTACCCATGGAGGTTGTCCAGGACAGGGCCTCCTGCAGGGACTGGGCTCTCTGAGTAGTGGTTAGCCAAAGACAACTTAAACAGCAATCAAGTAGTGATGCCTATCCTCATATAAAGGAAATTGATTGATGGATGGTGAACTGCATTTTCTCGTTTCATCTGGCTGTAGACTGATTTTAACTTGGTTTAAAAGACAAGCTTTTTTTTCAGCTAGTTGCATTTCTCATTTTCATTTAACTTGATGTATTAAAAAAACTAAAAGTGAAATTAGATCAAAACAAAAATGACAGAGACAAATATATAGGCTAGTATATATATATATATATATATATATATTGAACATTGATTGATGGAGCAACACATTTTTTGAGAAAATAAATGTTGTTTATTTTGTTTGCCAAAGGTGAACATTTTGCCCCTCATACTTTAACTAAAGTAATGTTTTTAATAATGTCTTTACATTAAGTTAATACTTGTTCAATACAGTCACTTCAGCAAAGTTCTGTATTTTCTGTTTATTTTGATAAATAAAATTGAATTTTTTGTTCAATAAATACTGTCATTAAAATGTTAATTAAAAATATATTTGAAAAATACAGAAAATTAATTATTTTAAAAAGTAAAGATTCTGACAGCATTGAAGGAGATCCCATAATAATTTAATAGATACAGTAGTAATATTAAATATTATATTATATTTTATTATATGATATGATTAATATAATATTTTTTAAATATAATGGTTTCATTCTAAATATGGTGATTATCTCTGAGGTGGATGCGCAACTTAATATAATGATATTTATCATCTGAATCTAACCATGTCCAGAGCCGGATTATCCATAAGGGCACTTGGGACAGTGCCCAGGGGCTCCAACCATTCACAACCACTAGGGGGGCACCACATGACATATTTTTCGTAAATTGTTATTTTATTAACTTGAAATTCTAGAAAGACCATACATAACTCATTTATGAACACTAATTTAACAATAATAATAATAATAATAATAATAATAAATTATAAATAAATAAAGATTTGAGGTATAGTGCCCAGGGGCACCACACTGTCTTAATACGGCCCTGACCATGTCATGTCAACAAATGGAAAAGTCATCTATCTGTTTATTATCATGTTAATTATTGTGCCTTTAGCCACGACAGCAGGGGCTCTTTTTACCCCAAATACCATACTTTTAATACTTTAAAACCATACTTTAAAAACAAGACCTTATTCAATAATTTTAGCGATTCTCATTTAAATCTACAACATCAACTATTAGATCAAATTAGCGCAGAATAAATGCGCTGTTCCCCTTGATCGGGTCAAGGATCAGCCAAATTTCCACGTGCATCTTGAAAAGCGGATGTTTTGGAAAGTGCTGTGGCACGTTTTTGTGCCATCTAGTGGCTTAGAGGAAAATAAAAGCGGCTTTTACCCCGGTGCGCCTTTGGCCCTATTCTACCCTGCAATTCAGAAACCTTAAGAAAACAACAACCTAAGAAACAACCAGCATTGTATTATTTTACTGTATAATGTTCTTGCCCACCATGTCTTTAATGGATTTAGATTGCTCAAAATCACTTAATCACTTAAATTGCAGGTGGTTAAAATTGCAGGTGGTTATTCTAAAGTACATTACAAAGTAAAAAATAAATAAATAATAATAATTCTGACATTCTAATAATTCAGGGAATGTTTCGGATTTCACATAATTAAAGTTTACTGTATCGGTCATTAAATATATTCCATAGTTGTGTCTGTGGCATATATGTGACAATACATCTTCAAATGGCAAGGTTGGTGTTTAACTTACAGCAGACCCATAAGATAAACACTTTACCTGCAGAATATTGAAAATAACCTACTCATGTTCAATGTTATGCGAAGACAAGGCATATGCAAATGTATCAGTGATGTAAGAGGATGGGTGTGAATTCTGATATGATTCTGTAATGCTTTTCTCTTCCTACTACTGTATATTGATGGGAGCAGTGTTTGAGCATGTACATGAAACTGTTGTTGCTTTAATAAAATAGAAGACTAAACTAAAAAAGACAGTTAATGACAAATAAGAGTGTCCATGAATTAAAATGTAGCATTTAAAAGACATGTACCAAAGTGTAGAAATGTACTGTTTATATTCATGTTGGATTCAGGTGGTACTAAATGGGTATTGGTATTATTATTATTATTTATTTATTTATTTATTTATTTATTATTATTATTATTATTATTTTAACGGTTAAAGTTATTCATTTATAAATATGAAGTTTTTGAAAAAGTCACACCACATGACATTACAAATTTTCTGATATTTTAAGAGACTTACTGACCTTAACACACAGGTCTGCAGATATCCCCTTTATGAAATATTTTCCTGTTTTATGTTTTACTGCATATTTCTATGTTGGTTGCTCCACATGACCTTGATTTGGTGAACATTAATTTAGCAAAAAAATAAGCAATAATAAAACAAAGAATTCTAAGAAAGGTTATGCCAAACTACTAAATAAGAGTACATTTGAAAGAATTACGCTTTTTTTATCCTTCATTGTGATATCAGGACAGTTGCATCACCTTCACATTTTTTATTTCCCACTAAACAATACAAAACATATATTTGTTTTAATTAAGAAATTAAACCATGATCACTGTAGAAAAAAGTGTATTTGAGTCATTGCATGTATGAACAGCATTTTTCATGTATTTTTGAACAAATCGATTCGGATAAATAAATGAGTTGAATTATTTATATTCAGTTACACAGAACTCAATAGGAATGGGTGAATTATTACATTAATGCAGTTCATCACTCTTACAGTAGCTTCATATAGCAAACCAGTGGCCTGCAGCCCATAATCCATTTACCTCGTCCGTCTGTCTTGTTACTATTCCACACAGGTCTCTGTCAAATGTAAGCAGATTATTACAGAGAGAATAAAACCATTTGACAGGAAGATCAATGGTTGACTTGATTGATTGAACATCCACAGAAATGAATGACACCCCGGAGACAATCCGCTCTGGCTCTCCCTGTGTCAGATGGATAGATGTACCAATACAGATGATCTGAAAATCAAGGTGGGTTTTAAACATTGTGCCCTCTGCTTGACTCCTAAACAGATGTATTTTTCTTAACAATAATGTCGCCCTTGAATCATTTGTGCCTGGAACCCACACTTTTTAAGACAGTGTCTAATAAATTATTGGTATTCAGGATTATGGGATTTATGAGTTATGTGGAAAATATTATCTTGAGGTTACAAACACATGAGAGAAAAAATACCATCACAACTTAGAGGACTTTTTTTTTTCTTCAGCTCATCATCATGGCAATCCTCCGACATTTGTCAGGCTCTGTGATGGTGATGAATAATTTAAAGATTAATTTCATTAGAGGCCCAGGCTTCTCCTTTGGGTAATGTGCGTGTCGCCCCTCACCTCCCATCCTGAGTCTATTGCCCTGGGGAAGACAAGGCACAATTTGACATTGACATTGATTAAAGCCCAAAGATGTTTGGACAGCGGGGCTAATATGCTGTTAATACCGTTTCTCATAGATGCCCACGGTGGTTGCAGGGGGCTCCGATATCTACTGCTAAATGCCTGCAGAGATGCCTTTGTTAGCGTCAAAATTAACAAGGCACCCTGCAACAGCTTTGTGGATGTTTTGTAGACTGTATTTCAATGGGCTAAGAAAGCCACTTAAAAAAAATTAAGGAGTCAATTTTAATTTATTAATTCAAAAATAATGTGTCTTCAAGTGTCTCTCTCGAGTACAACACTAATGTGAAATTATAATTAGTACTGTAAGAAGCATGTGTTTCAAAATATTACAACCTCTCTGTCAGCCATGCTGTGTTTTAAGGGGTGTGTAATGCTTCTTAAAAGTAAATCAAAATTTAATTGGGTGCTCTCGCATGACCTGTCCATTGTAAAAAAAAAATCAAACGTCAGTGGGGTACATCAGCTGTCTGGTTACTGACATTCTTCAAAATATCTTCCTTTGTGTTCAGCAGAAAAAAAGAAATTCATACAGGTTTGAAACAACTTGAGGGTGAGTAAATGATGACAGAGTTTTCATTTTGAAGTGAACTGTTCCTTTAAATTCTCGGTGAAAATATTCCAACTACGTAATGAATATATCCTATTACATGTCATCCATGGATTCAAATAAACTGATGGGTCTTTTTTCTATTTTGTACCAGTCTTGCTTGGATTGCGAAGCACATCTGCGCTGTAACAAATTATGTGCGTGAGCACATTCTGCAATTTAGCAGAGGTCTACAGAAGAACAAATGTTCATGTCATCCTCTCATCTTTGCTCCTGCTGAAAATAAATAAAATTATCTTATAATGGGACCCATAGAGATAAAACCTCTATCAAACCTCTGAAAGAGGCAGGATGTTGAATAGATAGAAACTCCAGTTTAAGTGCTTCCTTTATCAGCACACCTTTTTATATGCAAATGTAGCGAGCTGTCTATTTACTGGTACAAGAATTCAGGTGAGAATTCGTCTGCATCTCTTCTCCAGCTGTGGCCTGTAATCAAGTGCTGATGCACTCAAATATATTCCAGTTGGAAAAACAGCTTTGTGTCATTTGTGTTTGAAAACCACCGTTTCCAACTGTTGAAACCGGACATCAAACTGAGCAATATTTTGCAGATGTAAATTGATTTAAGTGATACAGTCAGTGTGATCTGGAAATTGCTCCCATTAGGTCATATTAAGTTCTTACGTAAGAATTTGTTAACCCTGTAAAGCCTGACATATAATAAATCTTACACTCGAGGAGGAAAAAAGCTGTTTTATTCAGAGGCCCAAACTGAACAAAAATATTTAATTTGGTGATATTTATATGGCCACAAAAACCAAAATGTATGGACAAGTTGCTTCAGTAAGTGTTCATCTTGAAATTTTACCAACAATATAAAAGTTATTTTTACGTTTACTTTATAAAGATTCCATAGGTTCACTCGACACTGCGTCAGCAGCTGACGCTATGGGGAACACTAATTGGTGGTACAGATTGTCTGAAGCCAGAATAGAATCACACCAATCAATCAATCAGTCACTTTATTTATAAAGCACAATTAAACACAACTTCCATTGACCAATGTGCTATACAGAATGCAAAGGTTTAAAATAAATACCATAACAAGATAAAAGACAAGGACAAACAGGACAACCGCATCAACATTCATTTTGTATAAGACAGATCAAATAAAAAAGTCTTTAACCTCACTTTAAAGATGGACAGGGTGGGTGCAGTTCTAATTTCAAGAGGGAGATTGTTCCAAAGTCTTGGAGCAGCAATAGAAAATGCTCTATCTCTTCTAGTCTTAAGTTTCGATCTAGGAACCATTAAGAGGCCTAAGTTCGCAGACCTAAGAGCTCTTGTAGGTTGGTGGACTGTCAGCAGATCAGAAAGGTAAGATGGAGCTAACCCATTTAATGACTTAAAAACTAATAGCAAAACTTTAAAATTAATTCTGTGACACACCGGCAGCCAGTGAAGTAACTGAAGGACAGGAGTTGTATGTTCCCGTTTACGAACTCCTGTCAAAACTCTAGCAGCAGCATTCTGGACTATCTGCAGGCGGTTTATGGATGATTGACTGATCCCCAAATAAAGCGAATTGCAATAATCCAGCCTTGTAGTGATAAAACCATGTATAACTTTTTCAAAATTTGAGAATGAAAGGAAAGACTTCATTTTTACCAGGGTTCGAAGCTGGTAGAAGCTTGCCTTCACAACTTGATTTACCTGTCTATCAAGCTTTAGGGCACTAGCCAATACCACACCCAAGTTTTTAACATATGGCTTAACATGAGGTGCCAGGGCACCAAGATTTACATTTGTTGTGTCATGTACACTGGAAGATGTAAACACCATAACCTCAGTCTTACTCTCATTCAGACTTAAAAAATTCAGAGACATCCATGCTTTAACATCCTCAAGGCAGGCAACCATCTGTTCTAAACTATTTTTATGTTTAAGAGGAAAATATATTTGTGTGTCGTCTGCATAACAGTGATAACTCAAGTCAGATTTTCTAAAAATAGTACCTAGGGGAAGCATGTATAAAGAAAACAACATAGGGGCCAGTGTGGAGCCTTGAGGAATTCCACACGTCAGCTTTACAGAGGAAGATCGATAGTTACCAATGTTAACTGAAAAACCCCTATTTGTCAGATAAGACTGAAACCAATGTAAGACTTTGGACAAAACCAATTCATTGTTTAACGGCGCAGACACTTTAAGAAATACTACATCATTCACACTATGTAGGCTGCGTCCGTGAAATCACTGCTCAGATTTCTTGTTCTTCAAGAAGCGATTTTTTTTTAAATCCATGTCTCGTTGTTGGTTTTGTGTGCTTCAGCGGCTACATTGAGCAGGCTTCTTTTCTCGTTGTGGCTAAGCGCATCATTGATTTTAAGAAGTGTATTCCTTAATGTTCATGCTTCATAGTTAGCGGTGACATTCTTGGTAGGTGTGTGAAGTGAAATACCTACTGCCGTTTTATATTCAGAGGAGTTAGGACTTTTTTTTCTGCTCCCTAGGCTGAAATCTCAAGCATATACCAGCATTACTGTCTCTGAGGAGCAGGGGAATGCTGACATTCCCCGGGTGGAGGATACGCTGGCTGCGTATCTTTCCCTGTCCATGGCTTCCTCCTGGAAGTCTCTGCCTGTTTTGCAATCCAAACCTTGCAGAACTACCTCTGCCCTGGTCGGCAAGTCTTACGTGACTGCGGGTCATGCTGGTTTAGCATCCTCAAGAATTTGGACGAGGGAGCTGACGTGACCCCCGAGGCAGTTAAGCATACAGCTCACACAATTGGTTGCTCGATGGTCTAAAGCTGGTGGCTGTGGAAAGGCACTTGTGACTGAATCTCACTGAAATTCGCAACAAGGACGAGGCCTTTCTTCTGGACTCACCGATTTCCCAATCTGGACGTTTTGGCGTGAATGTAGTCGATTGGACTGGGTTCCTATAGCATCAGCTACTGATGCACTGTCGAGTGAACCTAAGACAGGAAATGCCTCAAGTTACGTATGTAACCCTTGTTCACTAAATAGGGAGTGAGATGCTGCTTAGCCAACCATACTTTGATCTCTGCTTCCTTCTCGAGCAGTGATGTCATGAACACAGCCAACAGAGTGTGAATGACACAGTGTTTCTTAAAGGGGCCGTGTCTGCGCCATTAGTCAATAAATTGGCATGATTCTATTTGGGCTTCCGACAATCTGTAACAATTTGACACAGCGACTCATTACATACGTTACATACGTAACCTGAGGTTTTAAGATTTCACAGCAAAAATGGGGTTAAAGAAGAGAGTATCTTTTGCACAAATAGGCTTTTTCGTAAATTCCTAAATTGCTTAATTGGAATATTGCGGCATCATGGAGCTTTACGTAATCTTGCAAAAACCTGCAAACGTTTTTTTTTTTTTGCTAAAAAGAAGCAAGTAGAACAAGCCATTAAGGCTGAATAAGACCACAGGGCTTACTGAAGGAGCTGTTGAGGGATTACTAGCATTTTGGTACAGAAGGGCCATCCTGAATTCAGCTAGATTTATTCTAAACCCTCCTCCACAGACAGAGAAGTAAATCTTTTTTTCAAAAAAAAATGTTTAGTCATAGAGGCCTGCTGACCAATTTTCATTCTACATATATTTAAAGCATGATTAATGAAGTGCTGTTAAAGCGAACATTTGCAACTTTGAAAAAAGATTTCAATTGGAAAATAGGACACTTTTTGCATTCTAATTATTCATTGGACTTGGGTTTAAGTCCATCTTCCTCAGAAGATGACCAAATTTCAAACAGGTGACCAAATCTATGGTTTCTATTCTGTTCATATTGAATTGTCAACAATATATGGAGGTACAGATTGTGGAACATTTTAAAGGTTCAATCATTTATTAATGTATGTTACGGGTAATGCAGACACAGGAGAGGAAGATGGATGGTTAACAATGACAATGGTGCAGTGATGAGGTGAGCAGGTAAGGGAGAGTCCAAATGAAGATCTTGACGGAGACCCAGAGGAAAGGAAGAAGCTGGAAACAGGGAGCTCGCTGGAGAACAAAGGGGAATAGTCCACATACAACAAACGAGGTTAGACCAAGAGTTGGGGTGAGGTGAGTATTTATAGTGGCAGTGATGAGGGTGAAGATGATGTGCAGGTGTGTGTGATTGGAGATGACGTGCATTTGGGGACTAGGAGGGATGCTGGGATGTGTAGTGCAGAGGATGGTGGCTAAGTGGAAATGTGACAGTATTATTAATTGTAATAGGAACCCAGTAATGGGCACCAAAAAATGTGTGCCCCAATTAAACAGAGGCAGAGTGAATACAAAAAGTTGAAAGTAGAAATTAATATTTATTCAAACGTGCAATGAAAAATCCTAACCCAAATATATAACATTAATGGAAAAATTAAAAACAAAAAAGGGAAAAATCTTCTCCAAAAACATCCAAATTAGATTCAAAAGTAATACTGCCAGATGCAAATGTTCCAAAAAATAAATAAATAATAACTTCCTCAAAAAACAAAACACCAAAAAGACAAATCAACAAAGTACAAAATACCTGCAGCACTCAGGCCACACTCTTCACTGCATTCATCATTTACAATACATTGAACAGGAAGTAACAGAAGCAACTCGGCCGCGTTGTCCCTGAAACACCCATGCTCAATTAATAAGTGGTAGATTCCAGTCCTTAGTGGAACCAAAGATTCCAGCCACCATTTCCCTGTCGGGCCTCTAAAATTATGGGACAAACAATACTGCATAAAGTCAACAGGTATTTCATTCACTCATTTCGATAATCATAATAAACTCTCATGTCAGTAAACAGTCTCTCTCTGTGTGTGTGTGTGTGTGTGTGTGTGTGTGTGTGTGAGTGCATTTATTAACTCGAGTCCATGTTAAATGTGCGGTCAATTCGTGACCATCACAACATATAACTTCATTTTAAAACAGTAAATAGTTTTAAGTGTCTTTTTATTTATTTTGAGTAGAAAAGTTTTGAACTTGGATTGAGTAAAAAAAAAAAGAAGAAGTAATTAAACAAAATAAGAAATTCATCTGTTAAATGACTAAATGTTAATTTAGAAAAAAATAAAATGGCTACATTTAGCACTTTTGTTAACGTAACGTAGGGTTTACATCAAAGACATAATGGAAACAAGCCAGGTCAGCAAGGCAACAAAAAAATGAACTTGGCTGACCAGCTTATTCAATTAAAGTGTGGGCAACTCTAGAAGGCTTGAATAGCCCACAAATCTCTTGTTGAGATAAGCGTACTTTACTAAAATTATCAAGTTTGCAAAATGTAGTATTGTTTTTGCGAGCCTCTACACTATATCTTGGGAGACTAGTTGACAAGGTAGTTATTGGTGAGTTGGAAAGGTCTCTAGATTTGCTTAGATTTCTGGGCACGAGACAAAAGTGGTTCCATATTCAGCAATTGGATTAAATAACTTGAAATGAACTGTCCATGGCACGTTGCCAAGTCTCCACAGTATCACAGTCTGAGAGGAAAATACCATTTACCTCACCAAAAAGAAAGCAATACTTCTGCACCTGCACAACGAGCCTTAAATTCCTGTCGAGCGAAGTTAACTGAAGACAGGATCAATACATGTTTCTTCTCTGTTTGTAATGCCTATAAATACTGTAGAAAATTGACTCAAGAATTTCCTTGACATTCCAGTGGAGACTGAAATATTAAATTGAATGTGCAAGACACAAGGTGACCCTTACCATGTGTTGCTTGGGAAGTTACTAGAAACACTAATTAAGGAGTACTATAAAATCAACTCTTAGTTAAAAGCAACAGATTAACGTGACATGGTTGCCCTTGAACATTTGTACATTCAAAAATCTGAACCCCACAGGTCACCAACACACAAGACCTCAATCACAGTATCAATCACAAGTTATTTGCAGCTTGCGATGCTCCCTGGTGTCACAACTTTTGCTGTTTCTTCTGCTGCTGTTATTTCTCAAATCTTATTGCCTGACTGCAAATCTTTTCAAGTCTGACCGAGGAGAGTCACCTTCCCAATCATATCCTATCACAGGTTTTGCAGTTTCTCTTCTCAGACGGCTGAAGAAAGACGTAGGACTCCACCCTGCTGCTTCACATCATTCTCAAACCTGCGTCAATGGAATTGATTAGATCAGCCATCAAGTTTAGATTATTTCTACAAACCTTACACCCTCTGTCTTGGCTCATTGGAAAAATGGTTCTTGCATGTCTCATGACACTTCCGAAGTGAAATGTCTGGTGAGTAGAGCTACACTCAGGGTTGGAGCTGAACTTTGCAGGAAGGTAGATCTCCAGGAACAGGATTAGGCACCCCTTCTTTACATGTTTTGCGCTATGGTAAAAGTGTTTGGAGAGCACAAGTACTGTGCAAGAAACCACGTGAGCCTTTATCAATAGTCTGCCCCTTTCACAAGTTCACACGTACATGAAATCAGATGTAGTATTTTAAGCGTATTTGGCATGCTGTCCGGGGGCCCGAACCCAGAGTACTCCCCCTTTTTACTGGGATAGAAACCAGCCGAGAGTGAGGTGATGGGGTGGTGGAGGGATGCTGTGAAACTTGACATGAGACAGAGGTGAGGAAAGGCTTTATTTATACCGGCTTCCTCTTGTGCTGATCGGTTGATTACCTGAACGTGCTCCTCTCGAACTTTGTTACATAAAACTTCATTTAATCATAATTAGTGTGAAAAGGAACAAAAGTTATTTAGCATTTTACTGCTTCTAGTGTTCATTTCAACTGCAGTGAATTGTATATACAGGTATTGTACAGTAGGCCTATATGTTTTTGGAGTTATGCAAAAATGTAGGTAAAGGCATGGTTTTCCAATGAGCCTAGTTTGGGCAATTCCCAATTCATATTTTCCAATTCTAAAAGCTTCATCCCATACAGCTGTGGTTCCCAACCCTGGTACTGCACATTTTAGTTGTCTCCCTAATCAAAAACACCTGATCCAACTCATCAGCTCATAAAAGACTCCAAAACATCAGATGGGTGTAAGAGAGACATTAAAAAATATGCAGTGTTGGGGGTACTCCAGGACCAGGGTTGGGAACCACTGCTGTACAGCACAGTATATGAGATTCACGGTTTATAGCAAATCAAATCAAAAATAGTAAATCCATCTTTAGGTTTCTAGCTGACCTAAGCTGGTCAGTAGCTCAACCAGCGAGTCACACTGTAGCCTAATTTAGGTTTTGGGTACTTTGTAGCTGTTTATTTGGTCAACAACATATTTGGACCATGCAGCTAATAAAGGACACAAAATGTGTCCTACAGTATATTGAAATGTGAAATGTAGTTTCCTCAGATAGGACCTTTATAGATTTTTAGGTTGTATATGAATAGCTTATAATTTGCTTTATTGCAGGGCAGCATTTGCATGTGGAAGAGTTTCAGACAAAACAGGGGAAGTAAGCTCATGATGATGCTCATTAAAGATAATCAAAATAATTTTTAGAAAAAAACAGATGTGAACATTGTTTAGTTCCTAATAGTGGAAATTCATGGTAGCAGGAGGTCTCGCATGATGAGTGTTGCTATTATAATCTTAAAGGTGACTTTATTTGATTGGATCCCGCTTCATGATTGTGGGCAGTGTATTTCTTTACTGGTGTTTCTGGCAATTAAAATACTTTATTATTATTTTAACAATGTACAAATCAAAATGGCAGATTTTACATGAGCATATAAAACAACACAACAATCTCACCCACCCTCAATCCTCAAGGACAGATATATAATATATATATTTTTAAATACTATACATAATTTTTCCATGGATAAATCAAGATTTTACTTTATTATCAGATATAGACAAACAGTCTAATTTTTGTAGTTCTGCTGCTGGAGATGGACTTAAGCAAAAATTATAGCTTTGAAAAACTAATTTTTAACAGGCTTAAAATGTAGATTGTTTTATATAGACACTTTGTTAAACTGGTTGAACCTCTCTTCACATCCGGATAGCAATCAAAAATATGCTGTGTTCATGCCATAACCATTTTTGTGGTTGTCTGTATTTTCTATCTCTGTGCATGTCTGTAGACTCTTGCACTGCATTCTTTAATCCATTGACATGGATTTGTTTTAGTTTGTTAGATTTCCATACACATACACAAACAACATATGAAAATAAACCACACACAATAGATTTACATGCTCAATAAGGCAGATTATGCTTATGAAAATAAACACCACATAATGATGTCGACACTTAAGGATATAGCACAGGTGTCTGTTATCACTATGATGAGGAATGTAACCAATGAAATTTACACTCTAAATGACTGCATATAAAAGCATGAAAGCTTCTGGAGCTAAGAATCTTGGCATGCTAACAGCTTTACATCCACAATGCTTATAAAAATGCTCACTGTGATTTTCCTTAGCAAATCTTTGAGCAAACAGATGAGACAAACCAGCCCTGACACATTTTTTTTTTTTTTTTCATAAAGATACAATACATGTCATGTTCTTTTCAACAACATCTTCACCTGACTGCCTGTGCTCACTTTCAGTGTGTTTCAGCTAAATGCTGGAAGGCCACAAAAAAAAAGAAAAGAAAAAAAAGCCCAAGCATTGGGCTAAATGGCATACTTTCATAAGATGTGGGAATGCTGTGGCTTCCTGGAGACTACACAAGGCTAATCTAATGCAAAGTGAAAGTGTCGCAGGCCATATCACCTCCTTAAACCAACAAAGCTGAAATCCACAGTGCATCCCTGACACAGAATGTGATGATACAAGCATGCATGGAGAAAAAAATGCTTTACAATACTGTAGGCCTATACAAAATTTGCAGACAGAATATTCAGACATAATGTTTACAGCTAATTTAAAAGAAAATACAGGAAACCATATGCAACCCCTTTATTACTGAGTAAAAAGGCCATAAACACAACAATAGACAAACACATGCATTCCTCACAAAACATTCATAGTGCAGGGTGGAGAAAGTATGTGAAACCTTGGTTTTATTAACTGGTTGACCCTCCTTTTGCAGCAATAACTTCCATCAAACGTTTTCTATAATTACACATCAGATCTGTACACCGGTCAGGAGGAATTTCGCACCATTCCTCTAAAAACTGTGTCTGTTCAGCAATATTGTTGGGATGTCTGATGTGAATCAAGTTGACTCTGGCTGGACCACTCCACAAAGCATTTAAAAAAAAAAATGTATAAGCCATTCTGTTGTTGATTTACTCCTTTGCTTTTGGTCCTTGTCCTCTTGCATCACCTGACCTCTGTTGAGCTTCATTTACAGGACTTACATTCTCTTGCAAAATGCCCTGATTTTTTTTTTCCATCAATGATCAAGCTTTGAGACAAATTCATAGTGTATACATCTTTTTTTTTTTTGCGTTTTAAATGCTGTCAATATGTCCATTGTGTATCTATCAGTGTATATCCGAACATACAGAAATGTACACTATACCATTCAAAAGTTGTCATAAATTTGGAGATTAAAAAAAAGAAAAGAAATTAATACTTTGCTTTAGAAATAAATAAATAAATAAATATTCATTATCTCTGTCTGTAATTTCCTCTGTTTGTGTCACTCATTGTTCGGTATTGGTTGTGCGTAGCACACTATTTCGTTTTGTTTGATTGTTGTTTACATTACTATTGTGAGTTAGTTAATAAATCTAAATCTTTATTTTTCAATCTTCTTCGTCTCCCTTGGAAAAGCATGACAAATGACTGGACCACACAAGAAAATGGATATCGCTTCCATTATTGTTCACTCTTTGAGGGGGAAGACTTTTGTCACCAGCCTCGCCTATGCGAAGGGATCCCCTGGCTCCGGCGGCTGATCCCTTCGCTGCACCTCACCCGTCGACCTAGTTCTCTCATCCCTCCGGCTCCACCCTGGTCAGTCGTCACTCTACCCGCGTTACGGACTTGCGAGCCTTCCGCTGCGCTCTGTCTCTCCACCGTTATAGCTTCAGTGGGCTCCTCCTTCCCCCCGGCTCCGCCTCGGTCCCTGGTCAAACCGGCTCCGCCTCAGTCCTCGGGCACTCTGGTTCCACCTCGGAAGCTCGTCACCGCGGCTTCGTCTTGGTCTCCAGTGCCCGTGGTGTCGCTCAGTTCCATCAGCTCTCCGTCTGCGCCCTGGGATCCCCTAACATAGGCTCCATCTCCGACGGTCATCCCCGGGATGTCGCCTGGTCACCATCATGGCTCCTCCCTCTGTTGACTCCGTCGTGGGCTGTCGTTCTAGCTGCGCTCTGGGTCTTCACCATCTGGCCACTCAACATTTTCACCTTCCCTTCCCTTTGCAGTTATTAGCTCCTGTTTTCCATTGTTTAGTTTCCCGCTACCTATGAGTTGTCATGGTGATTCATTTAATTATCACAGGTGTTTGTCATAATTACCCCAATTTGCCTTGCATTTAAGTTGCAGTTTTTTCAGTTCTCATTGGTCTGGTCACGTTAATGCTACTGTTGTGTTTGCTCGCCTGCCTTTTGTATTTGCTCGAGTGGATTATTAAAGCCTTTTTTAACATGATATTCATCCTCCTGTTCTTCCTACAACAATACTTACTGACTTTGAACGGTACATTTCAATGTTACATATGAATTCCTACGAATACTAATGAGATAAGGCTGGGTGGTTTTTATTGCAAATAACCTTACTTGTCTTTGCAGTGAGTGATCCAAAATTAAATGACCGTTTCCTCTTATCAAATGAAACACTATGGATTGCTGCGGTTTGATCTTCCTCACCAACCTACATTTTCCAAAACGGCATTAAATCCACCTTAATTTGCGCTTTGAGTTACACTACAACAGAACATTTTATGAAGCATAATAATTATATTCGAACATGTCTCTTTATGCAGAATAAAATGCATAATACATAAATTGAGCAGTTAATACTTTCAATTTATAAATTTACTCAAGTTACTTCTAAGCAGAAGGTCTTTCAATTCTTTCAGGTATTATATTATTCTGCAACTGTGGTATAATATGTGATCTGAGACTTAAACTGGAGTGTTTGCCTCACATTAGAGCCTACATGGGCACACTTGCACAGCATGTTAAGAAGGCGTATGACAGCTATTGCAGCTCTGAGGTCAAGAACAAAATCCATTCACCTTTGTTATTAACAAATCAAAACAAATAAAAAAAAACAGGTGAGTCGCTCCTGTATTTGCAGTTGAAACACAACATACATTTGTTCCCTTTAATCAAACTAAATGCTGTTCTTTGAGACCAGCAGGATGAATTACTGTATACACACTGAAAGGCCAACACTGACTGATAAAATGGAGTATGTGTGTGATGTGATATATGCACATGAACACTAGGTTTCAGACATTTATTCCGCCCTCTTGAGGGGCGTAACATCTGGAGGCAGCACTGAGGATAGATGATTTGAAGGCTGGATTTCTAAGATGAAAGACATCTCCAGCCGCCACTCTACCTCAATTATAATCACAGCTGACAACAGTGTGTGGTGGTTTCTAAGAAGTGAGTCCCTGCAATCTGAGGTTAATTGCTAACAACACAGCCTGCATCGAGGAGGCCTATGATACCTGAAAGAAAGCTGTGCATTAGCTATCAGTTGCTCAGCTGTATGCGATCTGTATACTGTATATGTGAGATTAGAATAAGTGTGTCCCAAAGCATAGTATGTTGAAAAGAGTATGTCAAAAGACCCCGGATGGTCTACTATTTCTGGTGGATTTTTGAAGTGTAGATCCGTGCTCACTAAAGGCTAATATTGGCCACAATCCATTGCGCTTTGGAGGAGGAACTACAAACATGAGTAAAAAGTGTTAAAAAACTACAAAACATGACGGATATATGCGACCGGCGGTGAGAGGTTTAGATAAAAGTTGAAGTGACTAATCAAAGTTTAACCTGATTCAAATATTAACCTGATAAAAATATTGATTTAATGTTCTAAAATTCTAGTTCCTGCTTCTCTGTTCCAAGGTCTCCTCTCCAGCTCCTGTCTCCAGCAATCCTCTCCCTCGTCGCTCTGCAATTCCCATACCACCGTGGATCTCACCTGTCACCGGCAACTGATGTGTGTGCTATCCATCATCCCATCCATCCGTCCCCATCGCTCCACATTCTCAGTTGCATTGCTATCCTCAATACTCACCTTCCTGATTTGCTCACTGTTGTTGTTAACATCTTCTGTTCTCTCTACATAACTGTTCAAAAGCTTGGGGTTGGTAGGATTATTATTATTATTATTTTTAAGGTACTTATTCTCACCAAGGCTGTCTTTATTTAATCAAAAACAATTGTGAAATAATATTACAGTTTAAAATGGTAACTGTTTTATATTTTAATATTTTAATTAATTCCTGTGATGGTAAAGCTGTATTTTCAGCATCATTACTCCAGTCTTTAGAGTCACATGCTCCTTCAGAAATCATTCTGCCAATATTGCTGCTCAAGAAACTTTTCTTATTATTATCATTGTTGATAAAAAATATATATATAATATTTTTGTGGTAATATTTTCAAGATTTTTTTGGATGAAAAGTTCAAAAGAACAGCATTTATTTGAAATTGAAACCTTTAGTAACATTAGAAAATTCGTTACTGTCACTTTAAATGCATTAATTCTGAAAAATAAATAAATAAATGGCAACAGTTTAGTTTAGGGTTCAATTCTCACTATTAACTATAGTTGCTTATTTGCATGTATATTACTAGGGCTTTTATTAGTACTTATAAAGCACATATAATGCCTTATTATGCATGACCATATTCTACATCCCTTAATCCAACCCAATACCTAAACTTAACAACTACCCAAGGGTAACAACTACCCTTACCAGTCAGCACTTACACTGCAGTACACACTACAGTGTTCAACACCTGTTATAGATGTGTAAACGCATGAATAAATCATTTACAACACTTTCTGCGTCCCCTAATCTAAAGTGTAAACTATTCATCACTTGCAAATGTCTTACACTTCATTTGTAGATTACCACTTCAAGAATCAAAAAGGCATAAGATCTATGAATGTTATCTATGAATGTATATGTAACACATTTACAAGTGATGAATAGTTTACACTTTAGATTAGGGGATGCAGAATGTGTTATAAATCATTTACAACACTTTCTGCATGTAAACTATTCATCACTTGTAAATATGTTACACTTACCTGTTACAAATGATCTGTACGTGTATTCAAGGCATTTACAACACTTTCTGCACCCTCTAATTGCTACATACATACATACAAAAAAACATTTTACTTTACTTTTTTTTACAATAATTAACATATCACTTATTAATCATTTATGAACGCATAGTCATGTTTTGTAAATAATTAGTAAATCATTTACTAATCACTAGTAAATGACTTGTAACGGAATTTACAAACATACATAAAATGTTAGTATATCACTTGCTACTCATTTATGGATGTTCTGTAAATGATTATTTCAATGATTATATATTCATCATTAACTAACCACTTATAAATGACTTACAACTGAACGTTATTATAAAGTGTTACCGACAGCTGTCTTCTCTGAAACACATGGAGTCTAACCATTGTGCACCTGATGTGAGCAAACCATACAAAAAAATGTAACATCATTTATTAAACATTTATGAAACGCATAGTCATGTTTTGTAAATGATTAGGTAATTATTAACTAATCAATTGTAAATGACTTATAACTGAATCTACAAAACATACATAAAATAATGAACATATCACTAACTAGATGTACCGCATGGCGGTACAAAATATGACCGCCGCTCAGGCCTGCACTGGCTTTCCACAAAAATAAATGACGTGGAGCAATTTGGCTATATTGCGTGTTTATGTATATACCTAAAAAAAGTAGTAGTATGTGCATGTCTGTCTGTGTGTGTGTATGTGTGTGTGTTTGTGTGTGCGCATGTGTGTTTGTGTGTGTGTGTCACGTGTGTGTATGTGTGTGTATGGGTGTGTGTCTGTGCGTGTGGATGTCAGTGTGTGTGCATGCTTGCGTTTGTTTGTATTCCTGCATGTGTGTGTGTGACAGTATCATCCTAAACCAGCAACCCTTCGCTCAACAGCACCATCTACAGGCCGATGAGTGTACAGTCACTAAATGTGCACATAAATGAATTTATTTTATACCCCCCCATGGATGAAATTCTACGAAACTTAGCATACCCCCAGAGGATGTCAAGTTAATCATACACATGAAATATGGTGCAGTTCTGAACATCTCCACTGAAGATAGGGGCGATTAAAGCAGAATAATATTGCATTTTCATTTTTTATGGGAGGGGCGCAAATCACAAATGAGTGATTATGGGCTAGGTTGATGTGGGCCCTTAAGACCAACATACCATAAAAATTTCTTCATCCTCGGTTCCATGGTTCAAGTAGTTATTTAGGAAAAACTGCATTTTTTGGGTTTGGGGGGGCCCAGCGCGGGGGGGGGGGGGGGGGGGGGGGGGGGAGTGGCCCTCGGGGACCAAACGGAATTTTTCCGTGAAAGTCTAGTGGGGCTACATGCTCACCAAATTTCATGTTCCCCGGTGTTTCGGTGTCCCTGGTATCGTTGACGGAAAATTCAGTAGATTGACAAAAAAAAAAAAAAAAAAACCTTTGACAATCCCTATATGACCGCCGCTATGAATGATTAGTCATGTTTTGTAAATGATTAGTTAATAATTAACTAATCAATTGTAAATGACTTGTGACACAATTTACAAAACATACATAAAATGTTAGTACATCACTTGATAATCATTTATGAATGTATTGTAAATGATTAGTTCATCATTAACTAACCACTTATAAATGACTTACAACTGAACGTTATTATTAAGTGTTACCCGAGAAGGTACATAAAAGAAGATGTTTAAAGCTAAATAACTAGAATCATTAAATATTAGATGTTAGTATGCTGACATGTGGGCAGCATAGGGCAAAATCTGCATCTTATTTCCCAGTCAGTGTTTTGTGGTATAGTGGTGTGCCTAAGCCAAAACACTTATTTTAACCCAAGTAGTTTAAATAATGCAGAGGACCATGTAGTATTAGTCACTTGCACCCACTAATATTTGACTTTGACCTACGCCATATGCACTCAGCAGTGCCAACATACTTATTATGCTGCATTATTAGTGATTTCCAGCTCTCCAAATGGTTGTGGGGATCATCTAAATGCATTTTTGAAAGCCCTATGCAGGATCCTTCAAGTGGCAATGTCATCAATTTACAGGGCATTTCAAGCAGGAGGGCTCAGAACAGCTAATAACAAAGAGCCCTCCAAAATGACCTTTACAAAGGGAACAGATAAAGGACACTTTCCAGAAGTCAGGCCATGGAACATTCTTTTAATTCTTCCCAGCATGTGTAATGTTTAAATGTAATAACAGTAATAGTAAATGCATTTAAAATGTTACAAGAAATGTCTAAATGTAATTCTAATTTTTAAATAAATGCTGTTCCTTCGACTTTCATCAAAGAATCCTGAAATATGGTGTCCACCAAATAAAAATAAAACACATAAACATTAATTAATTAATTAATTAATAAAAAATAAGCAGCACAATTGTTTTCAACATTAATGATGTGTAATAGGACATTTAAAATTACGGAAAAATGTTATGTGCAGAAATGAAATCAATTTAGGGCTTGACTTAAGGGTTGTGTAGAATTTTGTTTCTAGACCTTAGGGTTCCAAAATTATGATCCAAAAATTATAGCACATTATTTGTAAACTCATGTCACTGAATTTCAATGCTAACAGAACATGACATGATATGGCAATCTCACATCACAGTTGTGTAGAATTTTGTTTCTAGACCTTAGGGTTCCAAAATTATGATCCAAAAATTATAGCACATTATTTATAAACCCATGTCACTGAATTTCAATGCTAACAGAACATGACATGATACGGCAATCTCACATCACAGTTACCCACAATTATCCCATCTGTTTTGTAAAGTTTAATTACCATATCAGATGACAGGTCACTCATAATAGTTTAGGGCTTTTTCCCTCTAATTTTATCTTTCTGTCCTTTCCTACTCGTGATTTCAATTTGCACAAGTAAAGGGTAAAAGTAAAAACACAATATTGTAAAATTCACATTGAAAGACCATGATCACAAGATCGATGTGTCTGTTTGTACAATCTTCATCTCATTAGGCATCTCTCTCTCTGAAATTAAAGAGGAAATATGCACATGTAATAAGATTTGCTGAAGCTTCACTGATTCACTGACAATGCATTGTGCATCTTGTGTCATGCTGCCAATTTCTTCAGCCAAAAACAAGATGTTCTGGAAAAAATCGAATTTCTCTAACAATAAGGAGATGAATTCACGGGATCTATTGAAGAACATCCCTTCCTAAATATTGAATTAAAGGATACTGTAGCTTGCAGCTACTTCTCTCCAGGCAAGCTCTCATGCAGGAAATGAAGGATTACCTGCACATCTCTTCACAAGCATGAGTATGGCTGGAAAAAGAGACAGACACAGTGGAATTAAGGTGACAAGTCTCAGAGTGACTTTCAATATATATATATAAAAAAGGATCTGACAGCAGATGGGTGACTAGGGAGATTGTGATATTCCTTTGGGGAGTGGTGACAGTAAAAGAAAGAGGGCTATGGTGAGGTAATGGAAGGTCATCACAAGAGAGATTCCAGTCTGTTTGCTTAAAGGGATAGTTCACCCAAAAATGAAAATAGTGTCATCATTTACTCAATTTGTTCCAAATCTGTATGAGTTTCTTTTTTTCTGTTGAACACAAAAGAAGATATTTTAAAGTATGTTGGTAATCAAACAGTTGATGGTAGCCATTGACTTCCAAAGTAGGAAAAAAAAAAATACTATGTAAGTCAATGGTTTGATAACCAACTGTTTGATTACCAACATTCTTTAAAAAATCTTTTGTGTTCAGCAGAAGAAAGCAACTTGAGGGTGAGTTGAAATCGTGCATATGGACCAGTTTTTATGGACTCAGACTTAACAGTTGTACAACCCCAAATCAGAAAAAGTTGGGACACTGTACAAATTGTGCATAAAAACAGAATGCAATGATGTGGAAGTTTCAAATTTCAATATTTTATTCAAAATACAACATAGATGACATATCAAATGTTTAAACTGAGAAAATGTATCATTTTAAGGGAAAAATAAGTTGATTTTAAATTTCATGGCATCAACACATCTCAAAAAAGTTGGGACAAGGCCATGTTTACCACTGTGTGGCATCCCCTCTTCTTTTTATAACAGTCTGCAAACGTCTGGGGACTGAGGAGACAAGTTGCTCAAGTTTAGGAATAGGAATGTTGTCCCATTCTTGTCTAATACAGGCTTCTAGTTGCTCAACTGTCTTAGGTCTTTGTTGCATCTTTCTCTTTATGATGCACCAAATGTTTTCTATGGGTGAAAGATCTGGACTGCAGGCTGGCCATTTCAGTACCCGGATCCTTCTACGCAGCCATGATATTGTAATTGATGCAGTATATGGTCTGGCATTGTCATGTTGGAAAATGCAAGGTCTTCCCTGAAAGAGACGACGTCTGGATGGGAGCATATGTTGTTCTAGAACTTGGATATACCTTTCAGCATTGATGGTGCCTTTCCAGATGTGTAAGCTGCCCATGCCACACGCACTCATGCAACCCCATACCATCAGAGATGCAGGCTTCTGAACTGAGTGCTGATAACAACTTGGTTTGTCCTTGTCCTCTTTAGTCTGGATGACATGGCGTCCCAGTTTTCCATAAAGAACTTCAAATTTTGATTCGTCTGACCACAGAACAGTTTTCCACTTTGCCACAGTCCATTTTTAATGAGCCTTGGCCCAGAGAAAACGCCCGCGCTTCTAGATCCTGTTTAGATATGGCTTCTTTTTTGACCTATAGAGTTTTAGCTGGCAACAGCGAATGGCACGGTGGATTGTGTTCACCGACAATGTTTTCTGGAAGTATTCCTGAGCCCATGTTGTGATTTCCATTACAGTAGCATTCCTGTATGTGATGCAGTGCCGTCTAAGGGCCCGAAGATCACGGGCATCCAGTATGGTTTTCCGGCCTTGACCCTTACGCACAGAGACTTTTTATACCCAATCATGTTGCCAATTGACCTAATAAGTAGCAAATTGGTCCTCCAGCTGTTCCTTATATGTACATTTAACTTTTCCGGCCTCTTATTGCTACCTGTCCCAACTTAATTGGAATGTGTAGCTCTCATGAAATCCAAAATGAGCCAATATTTGGCATGACATTTCAAAATGTCTCACTTTAAACATTTACCCCTGGTTTCACAGACAGGGCTTAAGACCAGTCCTAGACTAAAATGTAAGTCTGAGCTGTTTCCACTGAAATAAACTTGCACTGACTGATCTTAAAAATATATCAGTGCCTTTTTAGTTTTAAGATGCACATCGGTAATGTTTTTTTCTAAGCATGTTTATAAAAATTACTTAAATGTCCTAATTGATCTATGGTCTAATCCTGGCTTAGTCTAAGCCCTGTCTGTGAAACCGGGCCTTGATATGTTATCTATATTCTATTGTGAATAAAATATAAGTTTATGACATTTGTAAATTATTCCATTCCTTTTTTACTCACAATTTGTACAGTGTCCCAACTTTTTCTGATTTGGGGTTGTATTTGTCTTGGGGATAAAAAGGGAGACTCTCTCTTTGATTTCCTTATGCTGATTATTTGCATTTTATTTTGAAGATTTTGCACAAAAAAAAAAAAAAAAAATTCTAATTTGAACATATTTCCTTAAGGTTTTATCTAGATGAATCTTTCCAGTAGATTCTCCCTCAGTTTCTTCTCACTGCGAAAGGTCATAGTGTAAGCGGACCTTTTAAGTGTTATTTTTTCCTTCTCCACTCTCTCCTTTTTCCTTTATGTCCTTTAAGAGTCCACAGCTATGATTTATGTGTTCGGCTGACAGCAAACATATGAGAAACAGGAGTTATAACAGAGGATGAGATTAGTGTCCTTGGCCTGTTGACTTCCAGCTTTGAAGCGGAGGCTGCGTCCAACGGTACACGTTTGTCAGAAGCTATCTTCAGGCCCATTCCATTATATACGTGCGTGTCAGTATGTCCCAGTATAGACCTTTCTTTTCAGTTCTCTGTCATGTGAACCTGTGGTCAGAGAGTGGGCATCTGCTTGAAATTGCTATGGGAATCCTTCGGGCGATTTTCGTGAAGATGATGTGGAACGTTAGCATATTGCTGTTTCATCGTATGTTTTTGCTTCCTGCTAACTTAATTTAGCACCAGCTTCTGATAAGTGTGATCTCTGCTTGAAATCATTCACACATTTAATCAGACATGAAATGAAATGCCTCACCAACCATAATACTAAACATGCTTGTGTGTGTGTGTCTGTTTATAGATGGATAAGTGAATGTGTGTGTGGGGAAAGGTTTAATTTGTTTTGTTTGTTATAGGATTGGAATGACAGTTGTCACTGTCTTCCCATAAGCTGGCAATCATCGGGACATGATGAAGAGAGTTGAATTCATTGAAGAGACAGTTATCTAAATGGCACCGTTTAACATGCAAATTTGAGAAGCTTACTGTCAGCCAAAAGTGACCCAGTTTCAAATGAAACCGGTCTCTGCAGTGCCAAATGTCACCGTTATGTATCTAATCAAATATCCATGCGACATGCTGTGATCATACTACAATTACTTGACTGTTGATTAATGCGGCATCTCTTTCGTGATGACCTTCTGTAAAGCTGACATTTGTCATACCTGTAAGCGGAGATATATCTTTTCATTGCTAAATGATTTACGTTCAATTTGAATGCCTGTCATAGATGTCTACTCATCCTGTTTCCCTTTGAGTGTTTTATTTATCTTTTTTTTTTCTCATTATAATTGCATTTTGAGAGAGTAAAAAAAAAAAAAAGTGACTGATTCAGTAATATTTTCAGCTACTAATAGAAGTGTTGCAATCTCAACTCCATTCCAGGGTATTTCAGTTTAGGGTCCGGGGACCCGCAGGGGTCAGTGATTACTTTTAAGAAAAATAAATAATTTATAAAATTTTATAATGATGGTGAGCTTTAAAAATGCAGGAGAGTATAGGATCCAATTGCAATAATCACATTTATTAACGAAATAACCAAAACACAAGGAACAGGACATCTATGAACACAGGAAAACAAGAATAAAGCACACCAAACAAACAACCTTGAAGGACAAGGCCCGATAAAGTACACAGAAAACACAAGGGTTTAAATACACAAGGGCTGACAATATAACAAGACAAACCTGGGAACAATCAAGAATAATAAACGGGGAACCAATCAACAAACTGACTACAAAACATAAACCAGGAACTAATTATTGGAATAAAAGGAACATAATTACACTTCAAAATAGGAGTCCAACACAAGACAGGGGAACACAGGCTGGGATCATGATACAATTAAAGCAATAACTCTTATTCTGCTTTATAAAAACTGCAGCGAAATACAAAATAATTGTTTTGATTTGCAAACGTTTTCTTTAAAATATCATGCTTAATATTTTTTTTCACAATAAATGGGTTTTTGTACAGCATTAAACATTATTTGAAGTAACATTCATGAATCATTCACAATAATGTGTATTAAGACATTTTTATTTAAGAAATGTAATATAAATAAAATGTAAATCAATTTGTAAATTTTTTAATTTTTTAATTTAAATCCATTTCACAGGTTTTGAATTTTGAATAGGATTGCATACAGCATAACAACTAAAACAAGTCTTTCTGCTTATATCACATTTAATTGAATGTTACTTGCCGTCTATTTGTAATTATTTGTAAAATATACTCACAATTTTTGAGTGAAAACTGTTTCAAAATAAATCCTACATCATTTTTATTCAGTGTGGTGCTACTCAGATCAACGTTTATGTTCGAAAAGACACTCACTTCATTACGGACCAACTCCTCTCAGAACCCTGAGCCGCACTGATGACTTCATCTGAAAGCAGAGTGACAAATGACAAAATGATTGTCATGGCTGTGTTTGAGATACAGTTGACAGAGACAATTGTTTTACAAATCATAATAGGATGGTTTGCCCAACGTGAAGTGATCTTCTGTTGTTCTGGAGTCAAACAGAGAGGGAAATCAGAGAGACGATTGCTGTGTTTTTGCAGAGGGGTTTTATGCTGTTTGTGGATGAGGACCAGATGGAGTATGATGAGACTGATATCATAACTCGATTTCACCATGACAAATGAGATCAACATTAACTGCATGAGTTTAGAAACAGTCACAATATGTCGATAGCTATATGGTTATGCCTCTTAAAATAACACAGATCTAATTCATATTAATAGCATAAAAAATGCTACATAGAGCACCAAGTTCAAAATATACAGAGTCACATTTGAGCATAGTAACCGCATCCACAAATACGTTAAAGGTTTACTCAGTATTTTTTCCTCATTAAAAAAATGTACACAAACATTATTGAATATAAAAAAAGGTTTAAAATGATGAGACGAAGACACCTCATGAGGCCAGACATGTTGACATCACATGACCAGCCAAATACATCTCAGCAATTCCCTTTATTATTTCACATATTCGCTCTTGGAATAAATGAATAATTGCTGACTTTGAATAGCATAGTTGCCATATTTGCAATATATCAGCACATATAGTAAAAAGCTAATTGTTGGCTATAAACAAACTACACAGCAGTCACATGACTTCAACATCACCACCATTAAGCTTTCTAGCTTTCTGGCTTACTGGGAGTAAGGAAACACGGGGCGAGAGAAAAGGAGATGGAAGGATGTGGAGGGAAGGAGGTGAGAGAGGAAAGAAAAATAAAGAAAAAAACTGTCCGGCTCCCATAACGCACTGCCATCTGGTCCTCCACCAGCTGGGTGAACTCCTCCGCGATGCCTGCCAGTGGCACTGGATACTCCTCGGTGGGCGGCCTTCCGCTCTCATGTCTCCTGATGCACTACAGGCGATGGCTCCTTGCATGTTTGTGTCCAGGAGCGAGCCTCATCCTGTTCTGCCTGCTTTTCCCCATACAGCCGACAGCAGCAGGCCCTATCGAACTGCAGCAACTCCCGACGGCAGCCGTGCATCCGTCCCTGCCGGCAAGTTGTTTCACGCCCACCGCCTCGAGCGTCCATGGCGGCACACTCTGCTCAATCCACGTGAAAATATCTTGAGCTTGTGTTAACCGCAGACTTTATTTCAGTCATTTAACCAAAGAGCATTCAAAAAACCCACTGACTTCGGGACGATGGAGCCAGAAGTGCTCAACCCGACAAAAATGTTGGCCTACAAAAACACATAATTCCTGCAGCACTTTTTCAAGCAACATATGAAGCACAAATGTTCCAAGGAGGGCTCTTATTTTTGGAGGGCTCTTAAAATGTTAAATAGACTTATTTAAATGGAATGCTATTGGATAGTTCACTCTTAATTGAGTGCACCGGAAAATTGTTAAATAATGTAATACTTTAGTGAGTTGCAGAGTATGTGCACATTTCTAAAATTTCACTTCAGAAAGTGTCAACCAAAATCCGCCATGCTTAATCACAAACTGATGAGAATGGCAACCACAAGTCAAGTCCTTTTAGCTGTGGACAGTATACCAGTTCTAAAGGCAGAATGGCACAACTTTGCACCTTCAGCTCGAGAGGTAATGACAGTCAGAGCTGGCAGGACATACACTTTCACACCTCAGACATACACTGGTGAGAGAACAGCCACTTGCGCAGACAAACAACTAAGTGAAGTGGCATTCAGCCGGAAAAAAAAAGGCATGCATACACCCTGCTGTGATTACTAAGCATAATGTTTGCCTTGATTTGAACATGCACCATTTGCAAATCACTTGAAAAGCTTTTCAGCTTCACATCCAAGGTGGTGATTGTACATATTATATGTAACATGTACATGTTATATTTAACATACTTTTCTTAAAACCCTTCTCTCACCTTTACACCTTTTTTGTGCCTTTTCTCACCAGAGCTTCTCACCCCACCTATAGCTCCAAAGACCGTCATCTTCATCTTCCGATCTTCCTTTCATGCCAAGCTACTGCTGACACTAAAATCAGACTGTTTCATGACCATTTTAAAAACCCTTTGGACATCTGTTCTTTATAATAAGCTCATTTGTAATGCATGAGGTTACATAAAACAGAAAATGTCAAAATGATACTAAAGCGTTCACATTGCTGGAGGGAAGGTATCGCATTAGCACAGCGTAAAAGATACTGGTTTGTTCCTTGATTACAAACTTAATAATTTTTTATTAAATTGTCAACAGATAAAACTAAGGATGAACAAGAAAAGTGAATTGTCAGATTAGACTTTTTTTTGCAGTAATTTATATATGCATAAGAATTTGTAAAATAATTGTTTGTTATTTTCACTTGGTGCACTGGAAAAATAACGAAGAATGTCAAATGACATTAACAGAACGGTTGAGATTAAGATGATGTTTCATGTGAGATTCAGCAGTGATTGGTTTATTTTCTTTAGATATTTAATTTCACGCCTTAAGGGGGTGAAGGGGCAATGCTGAACCTCTTTAGCCACCAATAGCCACACACACACGTACACACACACAATACCTAACCCTGGTATTACAACACGGATAGGTGCTTCAACATCACCTACCATTTCCCTCTGATTTTAGGAATAAGTTATGGTTAGGTTTAGGGGTAGGGATAGGGTTAAGAGTACATTTTTGGACAGGGATGTTGTTCCAGGATTAATAAAGTATGTTGACCCAGCAACATGTCTTACTTGGCAAAATCCCAGTGACCGCTTTGGTTTAGCTTGAATTTGTGATACTATTATATTACGAATATTATTTTACACTGAATACTACTTCTACTGTATTTATACTGCAATCTCTTCGTCATATAAAGCGATCGTGTCTCTTCAGAAAATGTGGACTTAACCACTCGATTCATATGGATTAGTTTTGCAATCTCTTTATAAACTTTTTGAAGCGTAAAAGTGGTAGTTGCGTAGCTGTCAATGGAGAGACAGAAAGCTCTCAGATTTCATCAAAAATATCTTCATTTGTGTTCCGAGGATGAACGAAAGTCTTACGGGTTTGGAACGACATGAGGGTGAGTAAATGATGACAGAATTTTCAGTTTTGGGTGAACTATCCCTTTAAGGCAATAGCCTTATGAATAATAGAATAAATTTCTATTTATTCCTGTAGCCTCTTGGCCAGGTCATATTTGTAAATGAGAAGTGGTTCTCAAACAGTTTACCTGGATAAATAAAGGTAAAAAAAAAAAAAAATAATAATAAAAAAAAGGCAATCAGAAAAACACAGCAATCTCTTTACTCAAATACATCTAGATGAAGTATGGCAGCTTGTTTCCGCCACAAAATAAAAAAAAATTTATGATTATTGCGACTTTTTATCTCACAATTGCGAGTTTACATCTCGCAATTCTGACTTTATTTCTCAGAATTGTGAGATACAAAGTCAGAATTGCGTGAAATAAAGTCGCAATTGCGTGTTATAAAGTCAGAATTGCGTGAAATAAAGTCACAATTGCGTGTTATAAAGTCAGAATTGCGAGATATAAAGTCGCAATTGCGTGTTATAAAGTCAGAATTCTGACTTTATATCACGCAATTCTGACTTTATAACACGCAATTGCGAGTTTATATCTCGCAATTCTGACATATTTTCTCATAATTGTGACATATAAACTCACAATTGTGAGATTCTAAGGGGAAAAAAATACGGGCTTTTTTTGTTTTGTTTTTACCTCAGAATAGTTTATCTCACAATTCTGACCTTATAACACTCAATTGCGACTTTATATCATGCAATTCTGTCTTTATATCTCCCAATTGCGTGTTATAAAGTCAGAATTGCGAGATATAAAGTCAGAATTGCGTGATATAAAGTCGCAATTGCGAGAAAAAAAGTCAGAATTCTGACTCTATAAGACGCAATTGCGACTTTATTTCACGCAATTCTGACTTTATATCTCGCAATTCTGACTTTATAACACGCAATTGCGACTTTATATCACGCAATTCTGACTTTATAACACGCAATTGCGAGTTTATATCTCGCAATTCTGACATATTTTCTCAGAATTGTGACATATAAACTCACAATTGTGAGATTCTAAGGGGAAAAAAATACGGGCTTTTTTAGTTTTTTTTTACCTCAGAATAGTTTATCTCACAATTCTGACTTTATAACACGCAATTGCGACTTTATATCATGCAATTCTGACTTTATATCTCCCAATTGCGTATTATAAAGTCAGAATTATTGCGTGATATAAAGTCGCAATTGCGAGAAAAAAAGTCAGAATTCTGACTCTATAAGACGCAATTGCGACTTTATTTCACGCAATTCTGACTTTATAACACGCAATTGCGACTTTATTTCTCGCAATTCTGACTTTATAACACGCAATTCTGACTTTATATCTCAAAATTCTGAGAAATAAACTCAGAATTGCGAGATGTAAACTCGCAATTGTGAGATAAAAAGTCGCAATTATCTCTTAAAATGTTTTATTCTGTGGCGTAAACAAGCTTCCATAATGAAGTCCAGATGAGTCCAGATGTAGAAATTTATTTTAATCTAAATTATTTTAATCTCTACATGGATTATTTTGCTTGTTATTTTTAATGGGGAAAAAACATCGGTGCATATTTCAAAGCAGCTATAATTTACTAATCAACATTTATGCTGCTTAGCATTATGCAAAAATAAATAAATAAATAAATTTAAAATGGTGCATATTGCAAAGTTGCAAAATGTCTAACAGCCTCAAATTTTAAATGTTGTTGTATAGTAGTTCAAGTAAACCTCACCTTAATCTTTTGACCCAGAACATTCAAGAAGAGCAACCACCAATACATTTAGGATAATATTTTGAATCTCTCAGTGGCACAGAGTAATAATTTGCAATCAGAGCAGAATGGATTGGCATCAGCACTCTACAACTAAGACTGATAAAACTGTGCTCTTCTGCAACTCTCATTTTCTATTGTATTTTTGCACACTTGCTTGAGGATCCAAAAAACTGTGTTCTGGCATGGACATTGTTTTTCACTGCCAAATCTTTCAAAGCATCAGTATAACAGCATACTATTCACAGTCTCAAAAGCGCAGCAATGGCTGAGGTGGAGACAGTGATGTCCTCAATATTATGTTTGTTTTTTACAGTTTGAGCTCCTTGAAGTGAATGTTCAGAAAATGGAAGTGTTGTGTCTGTAGTTTGTGAACTTGTGTGTGTCATATATACAGTCTCAGCAAGAACCAAGTGTTGCTAAAGACGATCTATCTATCTATCTATCTATCTATCTATCTATCTATCTATCTATCTATCTATCTATCTATCTATCTATCTATCTATCTATCTATCTATCTATCTATCTATCTATCTATCTATCTATCTATCTATCTATCTATCTATCTATCTATCTATCTATCTATCTATCTATCTATCTATCTATCTTCACATGGGCATTCAATTTAGCTTTGTATATGATATAAAAGAGCTTGAAGTCAGAACTGTTCTTGGTGTGCACTATTAAGTATTGCTGGAGCCTGGAACTAAAAAAGTCAAACAGCTCAATTTTTTATTTTATTTATTTAACAACAACACAAATAGCTTCAGATTTAGAGTGTAAACCCACCCTATAACATCAACTTTCACTAAATTTGTGACACAGTTTGGCTTTTGAGATCCATACTTCCAGAAAAACACCTGCAAAAAGAACCGAAATCCTAGACGTAGCGACAAGAAAGCAGGCACCACATATCTGCCACTTGTTAATAATTCACTTTTAGTACATGGCACATTACAACTGATAGGTGACAACCTCTGGTGATATTTCACATCATAAGAGAAGATGGTACCTGTTTATCAAAGCCATCAGCAACAACATGACAGCTTTCATACAGAATCTACAGAGATGCACAGAATTGGGCATTCTGTCATCATTTACAAACAGAGTTTTATTTATTTTTTTAAGAACAATTTATAGAACAACCTCATATGTGCTTGAATAGTGGAGAAAGAAAGTCATGTGGGTTTAGAACAACGCAAGTAAATGTTAGAATGATGATTGTCAGGTGAACTGTCCCTTTGTGTATGACTGTTCTCAACTGCTGAAGATCACTGATCCTAAATAGATTATTCCATGCTGACATTCTCAAAGAAAGAGAGAGGCTTCACTCTGAGCAAGAAATGAGATGTGAACTCATGAAGAGCAGCAATAGGGTGTTTATTTGGGAGAGTGTTGTTCTCCAAATGTGATTCTGTTCTTATTATCTGCATGTGTGTTATTTGAAAATCACACCATTAGAATGAGTAATCATTAACAATGTGAACATGGGATCTTATGTGTTTTCATGTGAAGTGTTATGAAAGGCTGCATTATTTCCATTGACTGAACATCTCTGCTGGAAGGAAGCTATCAGCTTCACTTTGAGAAAAAAAAAAAGTACAAAGAAAAAAAAAAATACCTAAGTTAACTGTTGCAAATTATGACAGGGAAATAGCTTCTGTGAGACAACTGAATAAAACACGTTTTATTCACTTAAAAAACCTAGAAACCAACAAACTCTTCATTCACGTTTAATTTATCAAATCAAATCTGGATAGTTCATCTACAAAAATAAAACAGCTGTCTTCATTTACTCACCCTCATGTCATTTCAAACCTGTGTGGCTTTCTTTCTTCTGTGGAACATGAAATATATTTGTAGCAGAATGTCCAATTTTTCTTTTCCTTTTTCTTCTTTGGAGATTGACAGCCCCTAGTCCACATACACTTTCATGGTATAGAAGAGAGAAGCGTGATCATTCTTCTAAACTTCTTCTTTTTTATTGTCACACAGATGAAAGTGAAAGTCTTAATATGTAATACTTAATATGTAAATGTTTATGCTTTTTGAACACACTTATGGTCACTGAAAATGGGTTGACAAGTGACAAATCATTATTGTCTATTATTGCACTTTGTATTGAAATAATGAATATTAATGTCAGTTGGCTCGTAATATTATTGTAGGTTAGACAAAACAAGATGAAAACCGTTCATGAATTAATTTATTGCTTTTTATGCATTCGGAAACCAAAACTTTACATTGGTTAGCAGCATGAAACTAATCAGAAATATCAAGGTTAATCAGAGAGAGAAACTGAAGGGAAACACAGAAAACAGAAATACAATCACAAAATGAAAACTAACAAATGCAAACCAAACTGAACATAATCCTGACATTCACAGTGCAGGAAATGTCAACTTCCAAAACATTTCTCCAAAACCATTCCTGTCAAAATATTTAAATCAAGAAAGGAGTGAGATTCAGAACTCACCAGAAAGAATGCTGGGATAAGTTGCTCAAATTTAAACGTGAATTTGTGAGTGTACGTTTCCAATGTCAACAATTGAACATCATTAAAAGCTGATTAATTTCAGCCGCTACAATGAGGAGGTTGAGAATGGAAAAGGCAGATAAGGCAGAGAGAGTCGGCTCGAAGGGAAATTTAAACATTAAACAGAATGCCACGAAATAATTAAGAGGGCGCAGCATCCACTTCACATATTGAAATGAAACATTTCAGTCTGCCATATTTAAGTGTATGATTAATGTATAATTATTCCTCTAACTCTACAGATTGAGAGGAATATGAAGCCAGTCTTAAGTTATGCAGTGCAAGAGCAACAGCTAATTGATTTCTGCCCTCTTTTCCTATTCCTAGCGCTGCATGCTGTTAAAAGCCTGTTCTCACAATGAAGACAATTATTCTCTGAGGTTTGATGAGAATAATAGTCTGATGAAACTGGTGGGACAGGATGTGTTAAAAACGTAAACGAATCTCTTTTAAACACCTGTAATTGAAAATGAAACTTCGAAATTTTCAAACATCACATAATCTTATAATGATAGACCCTGAAACATTAAAATGATGTCCGAAAGCATTGCTGTGATATGACGGTTGTCTTGCATTTCAACCGGAATGCTAGAGTCATTCATTTCATCATCTGTGGGCACAGATTCTGTTGAGCAGATTGTAGGTCTGAGGTTCAAACCTAATGATGCAAGTCAGTCACAAGACCTTCAGTCACTGTCTGAAATCACTGAGATGAAACCGAAAACTAGCCTTTGGTGCTCAGAGAGAATCAGCTTTGAAATCAGCTTTTAATCTGTAAAACACTGGCATGGCAGCTTTTCCAAAGAGCAGATATTGCTCAGTGAACAATGTGTATACAGTAACGTCGAAAAGTCTGGGATCACACTGAAATTCTGTGCTTCAGAATCTATGTCAAAGAAATAATCAGTTGGAAAAAAGGTGAACTTTGAACAATGTAAAACACATCTGAAATAAAATATTGTGACGTGCCTCTGAGCCCGTACAACCATAGCGGGGTTGTGGGGGGGATTTTGAGGTAATCATAATGAGAAACCTGCAGAGAATTATAAAAGGTTATGGTTCTCTGACTTCACTCTCTTTGGTTACCTCTTTGGTTATTTGGTTATTATTCGTTTGCTTCATAATGGTTTGGTTTGGGAATTTATGTTTGCAAGCCTGTATGTATTTTGGAGCGTGTTAATTACGTAGCTTATTCTTTATTTACGATTTCCGAGCGGAATGTTTTTCTTATTTAGTTATGAGTTGTATTTTTGTTAATAAATACTTTTTGATTCGCTTTTATTCTCGTTGCCTCCCACATTTGTCGCGGCTCAGAGCCGGACGTTACAATATGCAAATGGGTGTAATCACATTTACTTGTTTGAAAAAAGTCTCAGGCTGCATTTTTTTGAGCAAAACTGTTCTATTTTATTTTATGAATTTTCAGCAACCATTCTCCAGTCTTCATTGTCACATGATCCTGAGTTTGCATTTCACCGTTTATATTCATTTTAAGAATACTGAATCTGTTTTGTGCAAGTGAGATGAGTTAACGCTCACATTTAGTCTAGAACTACAATAAATCACACAACATCTCTGCACTTACTCCTGATTTCTCTCAACATGGGGACAGGAGAGGTGTCAGTCAATAAATGGGAAAACAAAGTAGCTTGCGTTACTTATTTGAAAATCCATTAGTTACTTGAAAAAAGTCATTTGATTATGTAACTTGAAATGCACAATCATTCATCAATATCACCACACAGAGACATTAAATACTGTAAATCGTATAAGCTGGATTTAAAGGTCAAACATTAAGATTTCTGATGAAATGTTGATTTCAGTATTACCTAAATATTCTGGGCTGAGCATTCAGCAAACCCCTCTTTTTAGTAAATAAGTCACATATGAAAGCATCAGGACCGAAATAAGGCGAGAGCAGTGGATTGTGTCTGAGCTGTGTTGCATTCAGCAGTCCACCTCCTCTCTCTCTGGCAGTCGGGCCCCATGGAGGGAGCCACTCAGATACCTGTCACCATTCTGCTCTCAACATCCCAGCAGGGGAGTCCCTAATCAGACTGCAGAATGAAGAATTTGTGGGGGCGACTAAAAAGGCTGAGATGTATTCCAATTTCGGCAACATGGGAACGAGAAGGACTGTTCTGTGCTGCTTCATAAAAGCATACAATATCTTTTTAGATCAGAACACCATACTGATGGTTTTGGCAAAATTGAATTGGGATGAGGGAATTTGTTCTATAACCACTAGATCCCAAACTTGACTGTTAGCTGAAATGATATTAATCTAATTTATGCCTGAAGATTTCACAGATTCGTATCTTTTGCATGTTTAGTTTACTTAAAAAACTTTATGCATCTTCGGCGCAATAATGCATTTCTAAACAAAAAAAAACTGTTTTTCGAAGAGTGAATTTGATTTGCGTTTATTAGTAAATAACCACATATTGCAATCACTGAATCGCAACGCTTATCATATGATTAATTTTAATTTAATTTTAATTCCATGCAGAATCTCTTTGGGATTTTGAATGCACTTTAAATGAGACGATAACAGAACAAACACCTTCATAATTAACTGCTTCAAAAACAAATGTTTGCACTTAGGCCTCTAATTTATTATTTTTCTTTTTAATTAGTCTAAATTAGATGTGATTGAAATGCTCAGTATACCCATGTGGGTTTGTGTGTGAAAATGACTGTGCATTTATTTGTGTTTTATTGTTTTAGCTTTGAGACCTGAGGCCTCTGACTGGCAGGGGCCTCAATGTGAGGGGCACCCAAAAATAAGACTCAACAAATAAAACAAGTAATATTGATGCAAACAGACAAACAGTGCTTCAAATAATATTATATTCCAATTTGATTTAGATCAGCTCTCCAGTGTTTTGTTCCACTCTATTGAGTTTTAAAAAATGCAATAGCATTTGACAGAGTCTGTTTTCTGAACCATTGGAGACACACTGCAATTAAAGGCTGAATTCCCCGGGCAAACTGGTACATTAACTTTATCACAATATTGTTTAATGCTCAATGGTCAATAAATAGTCCTGTGGTGCAATTATGCATGCGTCTCTTGGTAACTCATATATTCTCTTTTTAATGAATAGTAATCAGAGTAATAAATGCACTTAATTAATTTGTTAGCTGTAATTTATTGTCATTAAAAAAGGGAAGTCTTCTAGGATGGCAAAGAACAATGGTGAAAGACAAAGCAATTCAATTGTCCCTTACGTCATTTGCAATGTCTGTGCCCACTGGTCCTATTCGGGTGGATTCTCTTTTCATCAGAGAAAAAAATATTTAATAAAAAAATTATAATAATTTCACAAACATAACATGCAGCATTATGTATAAAGCATTATGTTTTCAACACTGATAATAATAATAATTATTTCTTGAGCAGCGAATCAGCATAGAATGATTTCAGAAAGATCATGTGACACTGAAGACTGATGCTGAAATTCCATACCATCACAGGAATAGAAATACTTTTAAAATATATTAAAATAGAAAACAGTTATTTTAAACATTTAAAAAATCTCACCCCCAAGGTCCTTACCCCAAACTTCTGAATGGCAAGAGTACATACAATAGTAGATAGAATAGATGTTTACAAGTTAAAAAAAGAGAGAGAAAATGTTCAATGTTAAATTATTTTATCATATTTAATAAGTAAGCTGTTCTCACTATACAATAAACATTATGTTGGTTCCCCTGCCCCTGAAGATGTGGTTACATCCTTGGTCTGTTTTGTTTTGTTTACTTTGTTGATTTTTTTTTTTTTTCATCAAATGGAGCTTTCACTGTCATGAAATAAAAGGCCAAGACAAATAAAACAGAAATAGTCTAAACCTTAAAAGCAGAAAATGATTATCTAGATGTCAAAACAACTCTTACTGCTGTCTACTTCAGAGAAAAGTTTGTGCTCTTGATTGCTTTGGCAATTTGAAGACCTTCACTCAGTGGAACAGACATTTTTAAGCAGATCAAAAATGCATTGAACAGGAAGCACCGTGAGGGGATTGTCTTTGATTTGATTTCTTATTAGGCAGGAAAATAGCTATCTCTCATCACGAAAGGATTTCAAATGACCATCAGAACTGTGCATCAGGTAACCTTTTCAGAGATGAATCGCTTTGAAAACTGATATTCAAATAGAAAACGGAACATGGTGTTGTTTCATAGATTGCTAAATAAAAGAACGTCCCTAAAAAATGTGAAGTTAAAAGAGCGAGAGATTAGATTAAAGTGCAATGTACTTCCCTTGATTTAGTGCAGTTTAAATGCAGAACCTTTAAGATGCAATGAAATCAGACACTGATACATACAGACACAGATGGGCACCAAAAAATAGCCGACCCCAAATAATGGGATCAGACCAGGGATTGAATTATGACTCTGCCATTTAAGCTAGGGATTTCATTTTTCACAGCCACAGGCCACTTTATAATTGAGTTTTTTATTACTCTTAAAAAAATGAACTTTTTATTCTAAAAAAATATGACATACAGTATGAATCAAATTGATAATACATACAATTATAAATCATAAAATAATAGGATTGTTTGTATAAGTGTTAACAACTGCTAAGTAAAATTATGATCCAAACGAAAATACTATAAACCAGTGCAATTTCCTTGCTCAGAGAACAATCTTTTTTTAATAAAGACTCAAATCTGTTTCTTTTCTTTGTAGTCTGACAAAAAGACAGAAAGAAAAAGTCAATGTGATCTTTTTCATATAAGAATCATTCAGCTCTACTTTCAATTTCATAGAGGTTTATGCTTTGTTTCACTGTTACAGTACATCTTACATATCGAGTATTTTATATTCAAACCTTGGATTGTTACATGTCTGTTTGTTTTTGGACTCTATTCTTTGTTTCTTTTGTTCAGTTTCCCGCCATTAATTTGTTCCCATGGTAACCCTCCTCATTGGATGGTTGTTTTTGAGTTTCTCTTCCTGTTCCTTGTGGGTTTTGATTACAGTTTTTCTCAGTCGCTTTGGTGCATTTCTCACATCACTTTTTACATTTGCACAACATTTAGTGCAGTTCTCAAAACAATTAGTACAAACTACAAAACCTAGTTGATAACCTGCAAAAGCGTGTCACTTGCTCAAAATGGATAGCTCATTCCTCAAAAGCAAGTATTCATGTCAATGAAAGTGTCAGTGTCATCAAGATGAAAAGTCCTGACACCATTGTTTATGAACAAGATAGTCAAATGGCTGTCATGTTTCCATTATGACAGTTTACTCTGTAAATGTTTTCCAATGCAAAAAAGTCAGATCTTGGTGACACTACCTGAACATGCTCAAGACAGCACTATTATACTATTTGCACAGCCATTTGAAAAATACAGTAAAGTTACACATTACTGTATTTAGTGAGGTAACTGAGTACAAGACACTGAATATGTTTCACATTTTTACTGCATATGCTCTTTGCAATTCTAATTTGTTCACAGCATTGTGCAAAAGAAAAAATACACCCTTATTTACAACAAACATAAACTGCCTTTGGGTAGAGCTGTGCACAACTGTACACAATATTGCAGTACATATTGGAACTGAACATACAACATACATAGTACTGTAATCATTCATGCACATCCAGACGTTCCTCATCAGTGAAAGCTGAGATTCACCTGAGAGAAATTGATCAATTTAGGAGACATTTTCAAAAAAAAAAAAAAAAAAAAAAAGTGTAAAATTTGCTTGACAGATTTTGACAACTAGTTCAACATTGTTGTATGTAATGACTCAAGCAATGAAATGAGGACTATTAGTTTTATATTGAGTGACTATTCAGCATTCACATGTATAGTTAATTTTGACTGACATGACATAAGCAAATGATAATGTTATAAAACAGCAGAGAGTTGTATGAAAGCAATTGTTGCATGTCCAAAAGCATTTGCAATTTGTTGGAAGGAATGAGAAACTGCTACTATGATGTGCACAAATGACTAAATGTTGTGGAGGTTGAACTAACTGTTGTGCAAATGTAAATAGTGATGTGAGAAATGCACCAAAGCGACTGAGAAAAACTGTAAAAGACTATTTCCTGGAATCATCCTTCGTCGTGTGCTTCATTGACACAGTCATTCTGTAACATGGGTGAACTGAATTACAATATGAAGTGTACAATGTGCACATTTTAACTGCAGCACCTCTTTTGTTTCAGTCGAGGACTTTCTCGAGAGAAATACAACAGTATTATGTAACTGTGAAACTATGTGATTCAACTATCTTATACTATTGGGATGCCTTGCAGCATGCTGAATAGGAGAACTGAGAAAAGAGCTTCTGTTGTCATGTGACTTTCTTTATATTATTTTATGTTACATTTTAAAACAACTTGTTGACTGTTTATAACAAAGAAATGCTGTAGATTTGTTTTCTTATTTGAATAAAGGCTCGTTCACACCAAGAACGATAAAGATAACTATATTAGCGTCCAAAACGGAGCACAATATTCTGATATAATTGCATGCCGCATTTATGTCTTCTGTTGCTTTAAATGCTCCAGCTCTTTAAATTCGGGTGGATTCTGATTGGCTGTTTAATGTTTTTAACGTTCATCAGCAGGAAAAAAATGTTGTGAAAGGGATTCCAATGTTATAGTTTCTCTGTGCTGTTATTGTTATAGTTGTGGTGTGCAATTTTTTTACATTTAGAATGATTTTTAAAACTATATTTATCGCTATCATTACAGTTATCTTCCTTGGTGTGAATTGGCCTTAAAACTCTAATTCTGATTTCATGGTCTATAACTTTGCAGAACAGAAGAAAGATCACTGAGTGAGAATACTCATTAAGACAGTCATTTGTTTGACTTCCCTGCAAAGGTTAGTAGACTTGAAGGCCACAGTAAAGTGCTGTTTTGAGGAGCACTTGTGGGTTAGGATTATTGAGCCACTTGTCAATTGCTGTAGTCACCTCATGAGTGAGTTTTCACACTTAATAGAGCAGTGTGCTCTCCTCTGACAAATCAAGACCCATTCAGCTGGAAACAGCATCACCTACTCCGTGCTAAAAGTGCAAAGTTCTACAAAGGCAGAGCATCAAGGTCCAAAATGACGTAAATGACTTCATCCACTAGATGAACTGTTGAACTTACAACCTTGAGATATAAAGAGCAGAATGTTCAATGAATAGTCAAAAGAGATTAGTATATACAGATGATAAACAATGATTACTGATTAAGATTGCACTTTATTTTACAGTATGTGCACTTACGTGGACTTAGAGTGTGCGTCCTTAAGAAAGTACTGGTAATATAAGGTAACTACATTAAAGGAGAACTCCGGTCAATTTTAACATTGAGCTCATTTTTTTTGTACATTTGGAGTGCTGTCAATACAGAGAACAACGACAAAAATCGGTGTTGCCTACACCGTGTTATCCTCTTTTTAAAATTTGCACCCTGTTGACTTCAATGGGGCAAGTTTTAAACCTGCTTTTAGCCTCTTAACATCCTTGATGTGTCATTACAAGTGCCCAGCCATGTGAGTGATTCCTTCAGAGTGATCACGGGTGAATCTGACTGGAGTAGATGTGAAAGATATTAAGAAAAATGATGTTATTTCAGCCAGCACACATACCTGTATTTACATCCTGTTTTCTGTCGAAGTCCATAGTAATCGATTGTCGAGTTCACATGCATAGGTTTAGTACCTAAGATCACGCGCGTGAACTCGACAATCGATTACTATGGACTTCGACCGAAAACATGAAGAAAATACAGGTATGTGCGCTGGCTGAAATAACATCATTTCTATTAATATCTTTCACATCTACTGCAGTCAGATTCACCCGTGATCACTCTGAAGGAATCACTCACATTAGCTGGGCACTTGTAATGACACATCAAGGATGTTAAGAGGCTAAAAGCAGGTTTAAAACTTGCCCCATTGAAGTCAACAGGGTGCAAATTTTAAAAAGAGGATAACACGGTGTAGGCAACACCGATTTTTGTCGTTGTTCTCTGTATTGACAGCACTCCAAATTTACAAAAAAATTAGCTCAATGTTAAAATTGACCGAAGTTCTCCTTTAAGGTCAAGTTTTAGGGGTAGGTTCAGGGTTAGTACCTTGTTATTACACAGTTATTGTAACAACTATAATAAGTACATGGAAAGTACATGGGGAACAGGCAAAATACTAATATGCTCTACAGGTAATATACATCAGTCGTGAAACTCTAGAGGGCGCAGGCTAATAAGTACTTTATGCATAAATGTCCTAATTAAACTAAGGCCTAACCCTGGCTTAATCTAAGACCTGTCTGTGAAACAGGGCCATAAAGATGTTCTTAAGTTGGTAAAAAAAAAAAAAAAAAAAAGCACTCTTGAACTATTTGCATTTAATATAAATGTAAATTATATAATGCATTTTCATTTAATTGTAAATAACATGCTATTAAGTCAAGTCAAGTCAAGTATATTTGTATAGCGCTTTTCACAATACAGATTGTATCAAAGCAGCTTCACAGTATTAAATTAAAATAATACAACAAGGTTTGTTTCTAGTGGAATTTATTGGTTGATAAAATCAAATTAAATATCCCCAAAATATCCCCAACTGAGCAAGCCAAAGGCAACAGTGGCAAGGAACCGAAAAACTCCATCAAGTGACCTAATGGTGTCCTAAAACTCCATCAGGTGACCTAATGGAGAAAAAAAAAAAACCTTGGGAGAACCCAGGCTCAGTCGGGGGCCAGTTCTCCTCTGGCATTTATGAACTAGAGGCCGGATTGTAGTTTGAACTGTAAGATTAAAAATATTATATGAATGCCTGGCTGAAGAGATGCGACTTTAATCTAGTTTTAAACTGGGAGAGCGAGTCTGAGCAACAAACAGTATCAGGAAGACTATTCCAGAGTTTATTACGTCTGAAACCATTCATTTCACACTTTTAATGTATATTATTTCTGTAATGAGTGCTCTTTTTAAAAGTATGCTACAGATCAAGTGTTGTTTATACACAAGAGTCATTTTGAGTTAAAGCTTAGTGGTTAAGCTTTAACCTACTGTTTTTGGTCATAAGGGTATCATGGAGGAACCACTGCCTCGCCCCTTCCTATCTCTGTCCAGATGCCAAGCTCTCAACTGGAGTGGGATTTGAGTGAAGGATCCTCAGCCCCTGGAACAGCTGAGCCATCTAAAGATGACAGATGGGCCGACCCCTTCCCATATCTTTTTTACCCACCTGTCACTGTTCCCCTCAGTGTGGCTCGCCTTTGACTGCACTCTTTATCCATGACCACTTTATTCGCTTGTTATTTATGTTTGCACTTAAAACATGCAAAAAGCCTCTTCAAGTCATGATGCAACCACCATCAATGTGTCTGTCTTTGCTTTGAGTGACACATGGGGTGCTATTGTTTGCGTGCATTTAAAGATTTTATTTGTTTTCAAGATATTTTCTAATTTCTTCTTTCACAAAACAGGTTGTACATTATTTTTCATCGTTTCCAGTTCTGCATTTAAGCAACTTTGTAACTACATGTCAACTAACTCTCATTAATTTGCAACTACAACTCAACTAACTTTCATTAGCAGTAATACTCATTAGTGGTATTACTGTTAGGTTCGGGTTAGTAGAATAAGTTGACGTACTTGAAAAGTTACTTATAGTCAGTAGTATGTCTGTTGGGGGAGCATCAAAATAAATTGTTAGCAGATATTAAGCAGACAGTCTACTAATACTTGAATGACTGGTAGTTGACAAGTAGTTGCAAAGTTACTTAGTCAGTAGAATGCCTAAAGTGGACTACCGAAATAAAGGTTTACACTTTAGAGTCCATCGTTCATAATAACATTAATAATTAATTACCAATTACAACATTAATGTGTCTGAGGTGTAAGCAATTGTCTTTTTTTACTCACAACATGGTTATAAAATGCCAATGTTGCCTGGTCACTCTTCGAGAACTACTAGTGATCTGAACCATTATTTTAAAGTAAAAAAAGAGATGTTTTTCATGGATAGTTAGCCTATATGTTTAAAAATATATTATCATTCCCCTTAAGTAGCTTCATTGTACTTAGCTACTTTATTTAGTAGCTTATATCATATAGACATAGCTATAGAGTAATTATGCTTTCAATAGCTTGACTGTAGTTGAGCTACTTGGAATTATATGTGGCATGTACTAGAGCTAGTTTCAAAGAGGCTTACCGAACACTGATGTTATCTTGCAATGAACTCTCGTCTTCCTAAAGCACTTGACAAAAAACATAAGCTGAAGCTCCCGTTGTCAGAGGTCATGTTGATCTTACTGTATAATAGTATTATAACACTCTATCATCAAACTTTCAGTGTGGTATCAAAGCTATGAAAATTATGTTCAATGTGGTATAAAAGTTATGACAAGTTCTATTTGTATTATTTTTGTATTTGTATAAGAATTTCAATTTGTTTTCTGTTGGATCTACTGTTTTATTATTATTATTTTATATCTGTTGGATCTGTTTATTGACCGTGTTTTCATATTCTATTTTTATAAATAGCATAACTGGACACTCAATAAATACTTTGGCATTTCAGTCATCTTGTATATCCCCTGAATATTGCTGTATATTGAAGGATTTCGTTTTATGGTCTCCTATAAAACACAATTCACTGATACTCAAGATGTTTTTCCCCCTTCCTTTCTTCCTTCCTCCTCTCCCATCCTTCCTTTTTTATCTTCTTTGTCTAATTGGGAAGGGTCAGCCTCGGGGGCAATGTCATCATATCCTGATTCTACCCAGAAATGTTATATCACAAGACATAAGAGAGGGTAATTTGGAAAATAATGTATTGGCCTATGATTGCTGCACAAATGACTGGTTGAAAATGTCTTGTAGGGTTCCTGTTCCCATGCCTACCACAGGATCCTGTTCTCACTGTATTGGAGTAATTTCTACACTGATGTGATGAACATCCATTTGTACCTCAGTTTTACTGCTTTTTGTATTTTGTAGTTTTTGAATAATTGATCTAGGCAGCAAAAAAAAAAAATAAATAAATAAATAATCGCACAGGAATGTACACGCATGTGAGAGAAATATGTTTCCAATGTTTCCAAGAGCATTTGTGAAATTATATGGAATCTCATCAAATATGTATGGAGTGCAACCTCCACTTGTTTCTATTCATTTTCTATTCATGCCGAAACGGCGCCATAGCAGCTGGACTGTCTGAGGATGCAGGGACCATTCTCCCGGGGGAACATTGTCCCTGGACAGTCTGTCTGGACCGTCGTTTAGGAGTCCAGGCACATGCGCGGCTCTCAGCGAGAGCAGGGAGTGCTGAGCCCAAACGAGAAGGCGTTCCGCCAGAGCATTGAGATTTCTGGTTCTAACACCGCCCTGGCGGTTCACGTAGGCTACCACTGACATATTGTCCGTGCGGACCAGCACGTGGTAGCCCCATAGGTGTGGGAGGAAGTGCCTCAGTGTGTTCTCGACCGCCATCATCTCCAAACAGTTTATGTGAAGGCATTTCTCCTGGTCTGACCACTGGCCAAAGACCGGTCTGCCCTCGAACAGGGCACCCCAACCTAGGTTGGAGGCGTTCTGTGAGATATCAATTCTATCTCTGTCAATCTCTATCTCTGACTGCGCTAGAATCAGCCAATCGTCCAAATAATTCAATATTCGCATGCCCTGACTTCTGAGGGGAGCGAGAGCCATGTCCATGCACTTCGTAAATGTACAGGGTGCTAGGAACAGGCCAAACGGGAGGACGGTGTATTGATATACCTGACCGTCGAAGGCGAATCTCAAGAATGGCCTGTGACGGGGTATTATCTGAATCTGAAAATATGCGTCTTTCAGATCTAGAGATATAAACCAGTCCCTCGGGCGAATTTGCGCGAGGATTTGTCTGGTCGTAATCATTTTGAACGGTCGCCTCATGAGGGCTTTTGTTCAGGTGTCTCAGATCTAAGATGGGTCTGAGAGCCCCATCCTTCTTTGGAATGAGGAAATAGCGGCTGTAGAAGCCTGACTCGCTCTGAGAAGCTCGCGTGTGCAGCGCTGGGCGTGGTGTGGGCACGCTTATTTGTCAATAAGCGTGAGTGCCCGCGAGCAGCTCTTTACTCTTTATGAGATTTCTCTGGGTCGCCGTAAAAACGGCGTTTGTGTGCAGGTGAGCGAGTTGCGCGACGCGCTCGTTGGCTGCAGAATACACATCTGCAGTTGCCTTTGCTAAGGGAAGGCTTTAGACAGGAGGGCAGCCTTAGCGCGCCATCCAGTGGACGGCGGACTGAGGTGCGCTGCTACCGCCTCTTCCATGGGGGGAATGGACTTGTATCCTTTCTCACTAGCGCCGTCCACTTGGGAGAGCGTGGAGGAGATAGAGGAATGTAGTATCGGTGAGAATGGAGCATTCCACGATTTAGTGAGCTCGGCGTGAAGCTCCGGCAGGAAGGGTGCAGATCTGGACGCGGGCGTTTTGCGGCGGCCAGGTAGAAAACACCCGTCGAGTCTGTTGGGCGCGGGCTCTTGAGGCGGGAACCACTCGAGGCCGAGTTGATCGACTGCCTTGGTGAGGAGGCGAATAAGTTCAGCCTCCACGCTGGCCCGAGACCCAGTGGACTCCTGGAGCGAAGGGGAGGGGTCTGAGTTAGAGCCAGACCAGTCCTCGCTTCCTGACGCCAAGAGAGAACAGCTGTCGATAATGGCGTCCTCTTCCGCGTCATCCCCCGAAGCGTCAACAGTGCAGGCAGCCGCCGGCATCTGTGCATCTGGGAGGGAGCGCAGGGAAGGTGGCGGCGAGGCTCGCGGGGAAGGTTCCGGCGAGCGCTTGCAGGCCATATCAGGCTCCGGTAGCCTCTGGGAGCGACGCTTCTTGCAGCGTGGTCCGGCGGAGGCGGGCGGAGGCGGAGTTTCAGCGTCGAACATCTCAAGTCGAGCCCGCAGGGTCGACATGGTCAGTTCTTCGCAGTGGACGCAGCCGCCCGAGGAAAGGGCGAGGGCTGCGTGCTCACGGCCCAGGCAGAGAGCGCAGATGACATGGCGGTCTCCGTTGCTGAGCGGGGCTCGGCAAGAGCCACAGGAAAAACTAGGTATTTATATGTAAAATGCCTCGCGCTCTTTTAGAGAAGTGTGTGTGTCACGGTGGCGAGCACACACAGGCAGAAAAGGATATAACGCCGGATAGCATAGCAGGCACGGATGGCTGAAGGCGGCGAAGATCGTCCGGCTTCTTGAAGCGCTATCCTAGGCGTGCTTTGTCGCTTGTGTCGATGGCGTCGGCTTCTCTCAGAGGATCCAGCGATAAAAATCAGGTAAGCAGCCCCTGAGCCCTTCTTTATATACGCTAAGCCACACCCATTCTGGCGGGCTTTGACGCTCATTGGGCGTGACGTCACGCAGGGCTCAGCGATAGGCTGCTGCAGTTGCCGCAGGGCAGCCAATGAGCGCGCTAGTAAGCCCGCTCTAGGTCTGCTAGCTGCTGCAACGCGTTGACAATGAATACAAAATTAAGGATAATTTTTGGCTTCAGTATCTCGAGAAAAGATGACTTTACCCGTAGCGTAAGCAACTTACGCAATAGGAGAGAACCTCTCGTAAGAGAACTTCAAATAATAGCCCGGGCTTTTTTATTTTCCCAAATCGCCGAACTGCACCAGCTTGTATTTGAGACAGGCGTCTATAGAGCTGGTAAGTCCCGCCCCCTTCGCTAACCCCGCTGGACCTCTAGGTTGAAAAATCGTCAATGCAAGTGAATGGGAGAAAATAATTCTTTTCTGGTCCCGTTTGAATTGTGCCATGAACGTGAACTTATGTTGTCTGTGAATTTTTTATATAATCTTTCGTGTGAAGAATGCTACAATTTAGCGGGTAGAAGTTTGATATGGTTAGACTTTGTGTGAGAGCACTTTGTGGACTACAACTCTTCGCTGCTTTCGACGCGTTTGAAACGTCACCACCATTCGCACACGGACACTAGCTCACGGATCCCGCTAAATATGACTGTGTCTTTGGTGCACTTCACCGCCTTCTTTCAGGGAGAGGACAAAATCGTTGAGGTTGGCGAAAACCACGGGTAAGTCAACTTTATGGGGTGACGTCACATAGGCGACATGTAGTCTTTCTCGTTATGTCTTTTCCACAACTGCTAGCCGAAGAATCATACCATATACTGTCAAACTCGTAACATGAAAGATTATATAAAAAATTCACAGACAACATATGTTCACATTCATGGCACAATTCAAACGGGACCAGAAAATAATTATTTTCTCCCATTCACTTGCATTGACGATTTTTCAACCTAGAGGTCCAGCGGGGTTTTACGGAAGGGGCGGGACTTACCAGCTCTATATGAGACAGGCCTTTAATTTAATGTTGAGATGTTGTTCACTGAGTGTAGGCCTAGAGATAACGATCCAAATAGCATAGGCTGATTGACGGAAAGCATGACAGTAGGAGGTTACCAAATCTGTGTTTGTGTTTAACAAATCTGTTAATGTAAGAATTAGCCTACTATTTTTCCGTATGTCTAAAGGGGGTCGCACACCAGATGAGAAGCGCAGCGCCGTGTCTTTAAAATTCGAACACATTATTCTCTATGAGTGTACATTGTCTCAAATCGTCGTTAATGTATATACTGACTTCACCCTGTGCTCCAATATACATTCAGTTTTACACTCATTTAAAGAAATCAGCTGCTTGAATGAAAATTGCTGATGTTACCGGATTTTCAGGTGATATTCTCAGTTAACGGACGTTGTACAGTACAATCATAACATAGTACAGACATGATCTTAATTCCATAATATCCTTAAACATAACAATATTGCTGGCCATAAACTGACAAAGTGCGCGTCCGGTGTGCGATACCTCGAGTTGTCATAGACGCGATGTGGTGCGGCGCTGCGCTTTTGGTACGGTGTGTGACCCCCTTTAGATTATTGGCAGGCTGGCAGCATAAAAAAATTAAACGATGTGACAGCCATGGGCTGAACAATACAAGTTACCAATATCCATCGAGCCTATGAACTAGTTGCCCGAAACACATTAACAAGGAAGAATGAAGGCTACCCTGTAAAACAACTACAATCATGTGATACAAAAGGACCCTATTCATCATCACCGCGATCCTCAACTCCAATTTGGTGAATTCCTCCTCCTCGTCGCTCTCCTCCACTTCTCCCTCTCCGGCCTCCGCTAACTCTGCCTGCCTTGCTTGCGCTAACAGCTCCCGCCCAGATGCGCAGGGCTCTCTTGCGTGCACAATCTGCTCCAAAGAACTGGCTTAAACAGACGATCTGACGGGTTTTAGAAGATTAAATACAACCCGAAACTAAAAAACAGACCAGGCCTCTATTTGTGACCGGCCTTTATTTATCCAAACCTGTAGCCACACCAGGCGTGTATATTTGAAGTTTTACGGTATTATGCTATTTGCAAGTAAAAAAAATTTCAAATACACTTTTATGTATATATGTTATCTTAAAAGAGTAGTAGTTACAAGATAGATACAAGTTCTATCAACTCAGTAATTACTTTAGGAAACCATCATGACCGGAGTGAACTATAGTAAGCATATTGGTTGGTCTCTTCTCCCCTACAGCTAAACAAAATACCCTGTTGGCAATAGTGTCCTCCCTTCAGCCTGAATTTGGCCCCCCACCTCCGTCCAAACGAATCATAGTCATTCAACCGAGACTACACAGCCACTATGTCTGCTTTCTTTTTTTACTGTCAACTTCTCTCAGGTGCACTCTGAGTTGATAGTGTCTCCTCTCTTTCTCAAAGTGATGATGTACTACCTAAAGAAGATACAATTTGGAACTTACAGCCAAATTACAGCCTTTCACATCGAGCAAGCTAAGGCAATAATCAAACACACTCTACTGGAATCTCTCTCAAATAACACTGGGAAGTCTGACTCATTTTAGTGAGCTGGTTAATTTGAAAGGTTAATTTTTATTAAATGTTTTACAAAATAATTTACTAATTAATTTGAATCATCTGTGTTCCTGACAACTTCCAGTGTCACATTTTCTATTCCTTTTTGGCAGTGGAAAATAACACTATGTTTTCAATTCAGTTTAAATAGGATGTTGTTTAGATTAAATTGCATGTATATTTATCCACCTTGTTTTTAATGTTAGAGTGGGCACAACCATTTTTAACTTGAAAGTGCAAAGCTTCAGTTCCCTTTCTGTCAGTCACTTTCAACGTTGTGACTCTAGGGAGCCCCAACCACCTCTGACATATTCAGAAAAGGCCAATGGAATTGCCGTGTGGAATTCACATGCCTGGCCACGGCCCCGGAAATACGGGTATATAAGCGGCCGGCGTGCATCACATTCTTTAGCTTTGTTCTGAGCCGAAGCACGCATTTCGCTTATGAGAAGCATTGCTGTCACTCCATTTACCTGGTTGGATAATAAAAGATCAAACTTCAGCAGTCTCCTTTCTCAGTTGTGCACAGTTAAGTGTGTGGAGTTCTCCTGAGTGCATCAGCGGTGTCTAAAAGAGATAATTTTCTTGAATAAAGAGTACTTTTTCTCCAAAAGAGCTGCATGGCGGATTGCTTCCTTTTAAAGAGGCCTTTCCATCCATGTCCTGCTGGTTGGAGTCGCTTCCTCTCTCCCTCCTATGGCCACAATCTCTGTATTCAATGTATGTGTCAATCTCATGCAGAGACAGCATTTGTGGATGGTTCATGCCCTCACTGCAAGTGCATGGTCATGCGAATGTTGCGGTTGCTGAGCTGCCTCCCACCCTGGTCCCACTACTTCTGGGTACGAGTCCTCGGTGGTGAGCTCTGAGGGCAATCTAAACGATTAATCGGGAGCGCGCTCGCCAAGTGAATCCCCACGAACCTCTGGTGCCTCAGCAGGCTCATTTCCCTCGCTGCAGCTTCCGCGTGAGGTTGGCAGTTCACCTTCTGGTGAATTTAATATCTCATCCAGGGCTCCAGTGAGCATCGAGCTGGAGTGGTAACCTTTTTTCTGCCAGAACATGGCTTGTGAGCTTGTCAGCCCTTTGTACCCTTGACGGAGTGTTGGCCCGGGGATACTCGGAGGTCCCACAGGTGGAGCGTGTGGTTGCAGTACAATTATGCTCGCAAAACGCCGCCCCTAGAGGAAACGCATGAGGCTCCCATTCAGTGCCTGTAAGTTTTCCTTACGTGATGTTTTATTAAGGGCTTACGTGATGTTTTATTTTAAAAAGTTTGGGAGGAGAAAGCTCAAATGATCTACCCAATCTGCATGAGAGGAGGCTATACACCTATGTTCCTTGACAGTCTTTTCTGCATCGCTCCACCCACCCCGACTCCTCAATCTTGGCTAGTTCCTATCCCAGCCAGGGATACTGGGGAGTACTCTGGGTTCGGGCCACATCCCGTCCCTGGCTGGACAGCACGCCAAATACACATAAGAGAACAGTTTCGAATGATGACAACCTACTGGCCCAACCAGACTTGGTTCTCAGAGCTCATACTGATGGCATCAGCCCCTCCCTAGCAAATTCCATTAAGAAAGGACCTTGGATGAGGAAGAGTTCAGAGGTCTGCCACCAGCTGTGGTAGACACTATCACGCAGGCTAGAGCCCCCGACATGGTGTTCCACACAGAGAGAGGATCCATAAGGTGCACAGTTGGTGTAAGAGATGGCCCAGTGGTCAAAGGAAATAATTTTAAACAAGCTGGACAGAGGTTCAGTGGATCCCAAAAAGGTGGTTTATTATGATGAAAATAATAATAATAATAATAAAAAAATTATAATATGTGTGTATATATATATATATATACATTGTCACATACTGAAATACAAACAAACAGAACAAAACAAGACAACAAAACAGCGACAATGTGCAAAGAAAGGCTACACCAAGTAAGTTGGTCCAATTTGCAACAGGGTCTCACCTTTGGCCTTAAAACCAAGACTTACTTGATGAGCTCTATAGCTCCCTATTTATAAGGGCTAACTCCACCCTCGGCCTGTACCAAATGAACAAGCAGGGACCAAGCATACAATACATTATACAAAAGAAAAAAAACAATTAAACACTAAACACAAACAACACTGTGTAAACCCATGGGAACTTAACCACACACACACACACACACACACACACAAGACAAAAGACCATTCTGATTTAAAAGATAGTAAATGACAGCATAATCAGGTAGTGATGTGTGCATGTGTGTCAAGTCCATGAAAGCTTTAGCGTAAAGTTCTTTCAGGAAGACTCAATTGTTACGTCACTTATTACCTTCACATCTAACCAATCATGTTCTAATACTTGCAGTATAAAAGATCGGTACTTACACATGTTTGAGATGATGATGCCATCAATTACCTCCATCCTCCCCACCACCACAAGGATGGTCCCTGTCCAATCCTCCCAGGGGGTCGGCTGCGCCCCTGCCTTCGTCTTCAGGCAGGAAATGCAGATTCAGTTACCCTCAGATTGTGAGCTACGGACGGGGCCTACAGCAAAAAAAAACTTTATCAAAACTTGCTTGCTGGGCTGTTAATAAATTTATGCTTTGTTACGCTATTTTGCTTCCCGAGTCTTTCTGGTAGAATTGTATTTTCTTATCTGTCACCAAGCTTAGCTTGTGACAGTCGGGTCAGTGGTTTCCTTTCTTCAAGAAGGCCTGGAGAAGCGTCTGTCTGCTGTGTATGTGGCTGTAATAGCAACAAACCACGACACAGTAGGTGGCAGGTTCTTAGGAAAGCACAATCTGATTGTCAGGTTCCTGAGTGGGAGGTTGAATTCTCCAAGACCGTGCCTCATTCCCTCTTGGGATCTCTCCTTGGTCTTACAGGCCCTATGGATAAATCCGTTTGAGCCCTTGGAGTCAGTCAAGCTCAGTGCCCTCTGACCGTCCTCATCTCCGTCAAGAGGGTAGGGGGACATACAAGCATTTTCCATCAGCGATATGTGCCTAGAGTTCATGCCGGCCTACTCTTGCGTTGTCCTGAGACCACGGCCCGGCTATGTGCCCAAAGTTCCCACTGCTCCCTTCAGGGATCAAGTGGTGAACCTGCAAGCTCTCCCTTGCGATGGGGTATATCCATACCTGTCTCTGCTGCGCCCAGTGCGCGCTCTGTGCATATACCTGAATCGCACACAGAGAGGTGGAGCTGGGGAAGGTGGAGGACGCTCAACACCTTCACAAGATTGTATAATATCTGCGTGGAATCAGTTTCATCCTAAATTCTCTGTACTTACAGGTAAAGCTAGGACAACTGGTCAGGTGTAGTGCCTGCGTAAGCGTCCTCCCCCTCTGCGAGGTGGAAAAGTGTGCATTTTCGTCCCAGAGCAGTTCCCCAGGTTTGGTGAACCCAGGACACCTATACATCCCAAGCACTCATACCAGGTCCATAACCCGCGGCATGCCCCTTTTTAAGTGATCCCGTGTAATCTGGCTGGTGTTCCATATGTAGTGGTTCCCTAATGGTGACCCCATATGATGTATTATTCCACTGTTTGGTTTCCCTATCTGCAAACCTGAGTCTTCCCCTGGACAGAGCTAGCTCCATCACCAGTCCTGTGGCCATTAGTCTCTAATATATATATATATATATATATATATATATATTATATATATAGTATATATAGTCTATTTAGTATCAAAATGATGTTCTGTAGTACAAGCACATTTTTTCATTTTCTCAGTTTCCACAGACTTGTCTGTAAACCACTATATATATATTTATTTATTTTTGCTATTGAACAGCAGTCTTCATAGCCTAGTCATATTGTACTTCTTTGTCTAGTCCCGAGGTACTGGGCTAGAATTTAATATATTATACCCATTTATAGCATACAGGTGAGAATGCATCACCTTCATGTCATGTCAAAAGAGGTAATTACCTGGATTCTTATATCAGTCTAATGCATATTCACAGCCTCATTGCTTATTCAGAAAGCATCATTCTGTGTATTGTGTATACAGAAAATTAATGCAGTAAACAGCTGAGTGTTGCAGTGTTGACTGTAATAATTCCTTTGTTCATTACTTGTTCTTCTCCTTACAAACCTGTTATCAGATCTATCTATCAATAGATTCATCTTTGTATTGAATCATCTTTGTATTGAAAAATATGTTTATTTTAATATATAAAAAATATGTTTATTAAAACATATTTACATTTATTTAAACATATTTATTAAAACATATTTTCACATATTTTATATATAATATATATAAAATGTTTATTTTATTTTAAATATGTTATATGAAAAATATGTTTATTTCATACTATACTACAACCCCATTAACATATTTACTGACATATCGCTTGAGACTTACTGATATAAATATTCTAATTAAAATTTATTTGGAGTACTTCTTTATTGCTGTCATACCAGTACCTCCATTTGAATACCACCAGTGCACCACAGGAGGGAGCCATCACCTGAGTATTGACTTCCGGGTCACAAACACACCTGAACTGCATCATGTTCATTAGTCTGGCTATATATAGCCCAGCTCGCACACACTTGACTTGCGAAGTCTTGTTCTTCCTTTTGGACACAACTCTAAATGTTTTACCTTGTATTGGATTTCTCTGTGTATTGGACTTGGACTCTCTTGTGGTTTTCCCATTTGCTTTATGTTTTGGATTTGTTTGCCTCATCTGGACTGCCTGCCCTGTTTACTGACCCTTTCTGTATTCCTACACTGTTTTCTGCTAGCTGTTTCATTAAACACTCTGCACATGGATCCACATGACCTTTCCGAGTCTTCATCATTACAGAAGACTTCGCCACCATCAGATCCAGCGGAGCCTCCGGTGCACGTCACGCTGGCGTCTCAGGCAGCCATGTTAAGTGAGCACCACCACCAGCTCGCCTGTTTATCGGTTGCCATGGATGAGGTTTTAGGCCATCTTCGCCAGCAGTCAGCCACTTCAGCGGCGACTTCAACCGGTGCTGCTGCACCTGCTCTTCCCGTTCCTTCAAGCCCTCAAATGCCTGATTCTGTGGCCGGAAATCCCCGTATTTCACTCCCTGAGAAGTTTGACGGCACCCCGGGTTGATGTAAAGGTTTTTTGCTTCAGTGTTCTATATATTTTGCTCAGCTGCCCCAGACTTTCCCCACTGAAGAGTCTAAAGTAGCATTTGTGATTAATCTGTTGAATGGCAAGGCCATTTGGCCGCATGATACCACCATTCACAGCTCTTTAGATGTGTTTACCTCTTGTCTCTGTGACGTTTTTGAACATCCAGCGAGAGGAATTAGTGTGGAGGATCGTCCGTGGCTGACCTGACGCTCCGCTTAAAACTCTCTATCGACGCTGGTTATTGCACTCTCTTCAGAGTGAGCTTGCCAGTCGCGACAAACAATTGTCCCTGGAACAATTCATTCAACTTTCCATTCGCATTGACAATCCGAACCCGAAGCCCTATTTCTACCAGAAAGACTCGGGAGATAAATTGATATAATAAGCGTATATTTATAAAGTTCTTTGGCGTAGGCCCCGTCCTTAGCGTGCAATGCGAGGGTAGCGAAAGCTGCATATCCTGCCTGAAGATGAAGGCAGGGGCGCAGCCGACCCCCTGGAGGTAAAGGAAGGGACCATCCTGGTGGTGGTGGGGAGGATGAAGGGGAAGGTACCATCTTGGTGGTGGTTGGGGAGGATGGAGGTAATTGGCAGCGTCAGCATCTGCGAACTCAGACAAATGTAAGTACCAATCTTTTATACTGCGAGTGTTAACACATGATTGGTTAGAAGTGATATAATACATGACGCGCTGATTGAGTCTTCCTGGCAGAACTTACGCCAAAGCTTTCATTTCCCTGCCGTCGGAGCCCCGCACTCACAGTGGAAGCGATCTCTCAGCTTATGAGCCCATGCAACTAGGACGCACTCGTCTGACTCCCGCTGAACTTCAGCGTCGGATTCGTATGGGATTATGCATTTACAGTGGTGAAACTGGTCATTTTCTCTCCGCCTGCCTGAAACGCCCCGAAGCCTCAACTGCCAGTCGCTCCCCAGTGAGTTTAGTTTCTAACTGTTGTCTTACCATTTATGCCATTATCAGATACAAGGGAAGTCAAATGGTGGTTTCTGCTCTCATTCACTCTGGGTCTGCTGAAAATGTTATTGATGTATCTTTGGTTAAAAATGTGTCCATTGGTACCGCCCCTTGTATTCCTCCTCTGTATGTTACAGCACTAGATGGGCGTCCACTGGGGGCAGGCTCGGTGCAGGAAGTGACTAAATCAGTACAGCTTCATATGGGGGCGCTGCATCAGGAGAGCCACACCGACATATCACAAACACTCCAACTAATCCATTAATCTTGGGTTTTCCCTGGCTTACAACTCATGACCCGGTTATCTCCTGGAAGGGAGGAGACATTGTAAAATGGAGCCCATCTTGTATCACCTCTTGCCTTAAACCTGCACTGACCTCTTGTTGCTTTACTAAGCTTCACAAATCATTAGAAAAATTGCCATCCAATGTCCCCACTGAGTACGATGACTGGCGTGTGGTTTTCAGCAAAGCCAAAGCTACCAAACTTCAGGGTTTCATCAGACCTTCAACATTCCCAGCTGCCGCCGTTTTTTTCTTTGTGGGAAAAAAAAGATGGTATCCTGTGGCCTTGTATCGATTATAGAGGTCTCAACGCCATTACTGTTAAATTTACGTATCCCCTTCCGTTGGTACCTTCCACTCTAGAGCAAATGTGAGAAGCTCAGGTATTCAAGTTAGACTTGTGCAGTGCTTACAATCTCATTTGTATTCGTGAGGGGGACGAATGGAAGACTGCCTTCATCACCAACACAGGCCATTATGAGTATCTGGTCATGCCTTTTGGGCTTTCTAATGCACCTGCAGTATTCCAGTCCTTCATGAATGAGACATTCAAGGACATGATTAATACGTTCATTGTTGTATACATTGATGACAATCTGATTTATTACCCATCTTTAGAGACTCATGTGGAACATGTCAAACAAGTGCTGCAGCGACTGGCTGATCATCATCTTTTTGTCAAGGCAGAGAAATGTGAGTTTCACGTACTGTACCCTCAGTCAAATTTTTGGGTTACGTTTTGAGTCCTGGGGAGGCTAGCATGGACACCTCCAAAACCCAAGCTGTGATAGATTGGCCCGAGCCTCAGTCCATCAAGGAACTTCAATGGTTTTTGGGGTTTGCAAACTTTTATAGATGGTTAATTCGCAACTTCAGTAGTGTAGCTGCTCCACTCACTTCTCTGCTGCAGGGTTCTCCCCGCACCCTCCATTGGACCTCTGCTGCAGCTCAAGCTTTCCAAGAGCATTTCATTTTACCAGCGCTCCAATTTTGAAACACCCAGCTCTTCCTTTTGTGATAGAGGTAGATGCATCAGACACTGGAGTGGGAGCAGTTCTATCTCAGCGCCATGGTTCCCCAGCTAAGTTGTTTCCCTGTGCCTTCTTTTCCAGAAAGCTGTCTGCAGCCGAGAGAAATTATGATGTAGGAAATCACAAACTGTTGGCCATGAAGGTTGCATTTGAGGAATGGCGGCACTGGTTGGAAGGAGCCCAACATCCATTTGTAGTACTCACCGACCATAAAAACCTGGAATACATTCAAGGTGCTTAAAGACTGAGCCCTCGTCAGGCCAGCTGGGCACTCTTCTTCTCTAGATTTCACTTCTCAGTAACCTACCGCCCTGGGTCCAAGAATATCAAGGCGGATGCGCTCTCTCGCATGTATTCTGGTGGCCCCTACTAGCATCCTAGCCCCATCCCTTGTGGTAGCACCAGTTCGTTGGAACATCTTTAATGAAATTTCGCAAGCACAGCAGGCTGATCCCACCCCTCCCACTTGCCCAGAAGGATGTATTTATGTTCCTAAAGTTCTTTGCAACAGAGTCGTGCAGTGGGAACATACTTCGCTTAGCTCAGATCATCCAGGAGGGAGTCACACTATCCAGCTGGTGAGAAACAAGTTTTGGTGGCCCTCGCTTGCATCTGATGTGACAACCTTTGTAAAGAACTGTGCCATATGTGCTCAAGTAAAGACCTCTTGTCTGCGTCTAGCAGGCTTACTTTATCCGTTACCCATTCCCCATCGTCCCTGGTCTCATTTGGGTGTGGACTTCCTCACTTCCTCCCTCCATCTCAGGGGAACACCACAATACTTGTTATTGTCTGTCGATTTTCGAAAGCCTGTCGTCTAGTGCCTCTCAAAAAGCTACCCTCAGTCCTTGAGACTGCAGAAGCACTGTTTCAAAATGTGTTTCGTTTTTTTTGGCCTGCCTGAGGACATTTTTTCAGATTGGGGACCTCAGTTTACCTACCGGGTGTGGAGAGGCTTCTGTGAGTTACTAAACATTAATGTGAGTCTCACTTCGGGCTATCACCCACAGGCCAATGGTCAAGTGGAGTGCCTCAACCAGGATTTAAGCCGTTTCCTCCGCACCTACTGCTCACAGAACCAGAATGACTGGAGCCACTTTCTCCCATGGGCTGAATACGCCCAAAATTCTCTCCGCAAGCAGTCAACTGACTTAACTCCCTTCGAGTGTGTACTTGGGTTCCAAACAACTCTCTTTCCTTGGTCTGGTGAGCCTTCTGAACTTCCGGCTGTGGATCATTGGCTTTGGCGCAGCGAACAGGTCTGGGACTCTACACATGTACACCTTCAGCGGGCTATCCGTCAGCAAAAGATCCAGGCCGACTGTCATCGTTGTCCATTTTCCATCCTCCGCCCTGGACGGGTTTGGCTGTCTACCCGAGACCTCCGACTCCGACTCCCAGGTATGTCGGCCCTTTCAAAATTGTCAAACAAGTTAATGCTGTTACTTATAAGCGATTGCTGCCATCTCATTATCGTATTTCTCCCACCTTCCATGTTTCCTTGTTGAAACTGGCGGGAGGGCCTGGTCGGTGGCCGTTGGAAGATCCTGTTCCTCCACCTCCTCTTGAGCTAGATGGCCAGACAGCATATCAGGTTCACTCTCTGCTGGATCACATTTAAAGGGCCGACACATGTACTACCTGGTAGACTGGGAGGGTTATGGACCAGAGGAGCATTCTTGGGTAGCAGTCAATGACATACTGGACCCTGCCTTCATCGCTGATTTCCACTCCTGCCATGCGGATCGCCCACGTCCCAGACCTTGCGGCGTCCACGGGCCCTTTTCTCTAGGGTATCCATCATGTTAATGCAACAAATACATAAATATCACGAACTGTCCATCAAAACTATATACATATATTATGAACAAATAACATAATCAATGTATCAAGTCTTATTGTTAAATCTAATCTTTTGATATAATATTTTAGAGTTTCTCAGTGCAGAAATTCATTTTGGATTTAATTAGGAACTGAATCACTGGAAAGAAAAATGATTGGTGCATTTTCAAAGCAGTAACTTCTCTACATTTATGTGAAGATACTAATCCCCAGTATTATGGTAATCCTCTGACTGCATTAATGGTTTTAGAGGCATTATTCAATTATAGCCTTCACTCATTATAGCCGCCATAAAATTGCTTTCAGAGCCGCTAAAACAACTGCGCACTGTCTCTAATGCAGAATGAAGATTAACAATGGTGTGCAATAGGCAGAGGGGCTTTGCACACTATAAATTACACTGCATTTTGGCTGATATATGGTTTATTAGTAGCATCAGTGGCAAATCGAAACCTTTTACAGGATGGGGCATCACACTTCAACATGTATTGAAAATTGGTTCAGTTTATTATGATTTATTCTGAGAATCAGAGACATGACCTTTTTCTTATTATGAATCCCAAAGACCCCATAAGAGTTTTAGCGCTTAATCCCAGATTCCAGCTGTATGTCTGATGAGAACTTTGAAAATGTAAGAATCAGTCTGGCCAAGGAGCCATGGTTAACTATCACCTAACATGAAGCACCATGGGAAAGAAAATGCATGTATGTCTCATGTTCCTATGCATGTGGGGGTCGCACATCACCTGAGGTTTTGGAAGACTAATAATGAAATCTTACATTACCTTCATGTCTTATCTGCATGTACTATTCAATCTTCAGAATTAATCAATTCTCTTGCTATTCTTGAAATACTTTTTTCTAAAAACGAACAAATACTGATTGATTTATAAGATCGTAATTTTCTCTGTTTTTTTTTTTTTTTTTTTTTGCACGTTCATTACATTTTTCATATTATATATGAATAATTAAGGGAAAAATGTCTCATACAGATCTCTTTAGTCATTTGGTATGGTAATAATGGCTGAATTTACTGTATGACATTATAATTGGCCTAGAGAGTAAAATCTTAAGTAACTGCTCTGTAAAAGGCTTGTTTGATCATGGTTATTACTTTAACATCAGGATAGCTTCTAAGAAGACCATCTAATGAATAACTGTAACATGAAGACCTGACGGTTCGGGAAATGCGGGCTGAAGATGAATATCGCCTGGGCTTGTTCATAATTACTGAGTGGAGACTAATACAATTAAGTATCCAGAGGGCAGTGTTCTACATAAATTAACATTAGATATAACACTTAGTCAAACACCACTAGGAAAATGAGATTATGAGGTAAAATGTCCTGTTATAGAGAAAAATTTACCAGAACAATGGGTTTCATTATTACAAGGTTCACATTCGGTTTAAGATCATTCAAGGCCTGGTGACGGCAGTATTTTTAAATATTTCTATTCTTCACTTCAATATGGGTATCATTGAAAATTGGGATAACTTGCAGTTCAGACTGATTTTGATTCATTAACCACTCTAGGGTGTGCTTCCCGTATAAAGATGTAATTCACTGCTTAACCTACGATGCATTGTCAGAAAAGTTTCCTAGCCAGTAACAACAGTTTCCCAAAATCGTAGTAACTTTGTTGCACATTCGTCATTCAAACCACTTTGATTCAACAATATAATAGCTGTTAATGAGTCTGACATCTCACAGGTGGTGGAGTAATAACTTCTGCTAATTCATCAGTTCAAGATCAAATGAATGTCAGTTTATTTCTGTAAATAACGCATCTGAGTCACTATTTTTGTTCTCCACTGTTTTGTTTTATTTACAGATGTTTGACTCAATCGCTGGTTCCCCCAGGATACTAGAGCATGTATGCATATGCAACACTCTTCAAAAATAGCGCTTTCATTCTCTTGAAAAACTTAAAGATTTAGAATCAAATATGTGGAATACAAAATATAGATTGTATGGCATGTTAGCCTGCTTTTTTTGACCCAGAGAATAATTTATTTAAGTCCACGTTATCTAATTAGACAACATTCTGCAGGTCGAGAGCGGTAGTTCCAACCACCGACTCACTGAACTATGTTGGTAACTTCAGAATTTTCGACCATAGTTTGCTAACAATGTTTTTGACAAATGCACCCCAGATCGATTCAGTTCAGTAAAGGATTTGTCAGACGTCTCTTTGAATTATTCATGAAATGAATCGACTCAAAAGAGCAAATAGCTCGGGAATCAGACTGACCACGCTGTACATTCTGATTCACTAAAAGTAACCAAATTGTAGCAGCCAGCTGTCCGTGAAAAGGTCACATTGTAAATTGTTTTTGCATGCAGCTCACAAGGACAACTCAGTATAAAGTTTTTTTTTGTGTGTGTGTATTAAATTCAATACAGACTGCAAATGGGACTGAAGTTGTGACATAATGTGCATTAGTTTTCCAAACCCAGGCTCATTGGAAATACCCTGGCTTCATTTCTGCAAACTGTAAAAACACTTACCTATACTTATCCCATTATTTACTCACCCTCAAGTCATCTTAGTTGTAAATTACATTCTTCTTTCAGACAAATACAATTGGAGTTATATTAAAAAATGTCCTGGCTCTTCTAAACTTTATAATGGCTGTGAATGGCCGTTTCTGTCCATAAAAGTGCATCTATCAATCATCAAAGTGCTCCACACGGCTCTGGGGGTTTAATAAAGGCCTTCTGAAGTGAAGCGATGCGTTTGTTTAAGAAAAACATCCATATTTAAAGCTTTATAAAGTAAAATAACTAGCTTCCGGCCAAACGAACATACGGATTCGACTTAAGTCAAAGTGCAACTTATTCATGCTACTTCTGAGGTCACAAGTTGCGTAAAGCCTGGTTCACACGGCAGGATAATTAGGCCGATTTTAGCCCCGATTCACCCCTTCCGACAATCTTAAGGATGCTCCGATTATCGTAAAATAATCTGATCAGATATTCCTGCCGTGTGTGGTGTGTTAAGACTGCTCTCGTCTCGTCTGCTCGGAAGGACGTCAGGACCGCTCCAATCTCAAATCGGGGATATCCAACACGTTGGATTTTTTTTGCCCGATTTCTCATCGTGTGTGCTGTCCCCCGGGGACAAACGAGCACGCAGCCTGTGGACTGTGGCGTGTAGCCAATCAGAAAGCGAGGTGACGAGGCGGCGAGGAAGCACCGGGAAGTCAAATCGGTTCGTGTGTGATGTGTTGATTTTGCCGTGTGGCTGCGCACCACACACTGTACGACTAAAACTGTTAGACCCGTGATTTTTTATCGCCGTATGTGGGGTCTCTCAGGTTTGGAAAATCGGCCGACAATTTTAAAATCGTCCCGTGTGAACCAGGCTTAAGTTGCGCATAAATTGTGTATGGTTGTTTGGTCGGAAGCTAGAATTTTACTTTGTAACGTGTTAAATATGAATATTTTTCTTACACAAACTCATCGCTTCACTTCAGAAGGCCTTTATTAACCCCCAGAGCCGTGTGGAGCACTTTTATGATGGATAGATGCACTTTAATGGACTTCAAAACAGAAACGCCATTCACTGCCATTATAAAGCTTGGAAGAGCCAGGACATTTTTTTAATATGACTCCGATTGTTATCGTCTGAAAGAAGAATGTCATATACACCTAGGATGACTTGAGGGTGAGTAAATCATGGGCTAATTTTCATTTTTGAGTGAACTATCCCTTTAATTTTGTAGATGCTAACTTGCTAGAGAATTGACATTTTTGCTAGTCACTTAAATTTACCGTTTACATCCTAAGAGTAAAGACCGTAATGGCAGATGGCAAATGTTTTTATGACTTTTCTTCCTGCTTTATTTACATCAACATATTCAAAGTATATCTATATGAGGATAGCAAGCATACAGAGTAGCATGATAGCATCACTGTTGATATCCATCTTTGTCCTCCATGGCATGGAGGAGTCTTCACCTGGGGCGTTGCTGGTGCCAATGGCCCTACCAAAGGCCAAGCACCCTGTTGTGGGATCATTCCACTGCCACTGCGATCCATCAGTCAACAGAAGAGCAATGGCCACATCAGGTTTCATCACATCAAATCGGGCCCCCAGTGCTCCACACCCGACTGTAACCTCTTTAATATTCAGGAAATGAGCAGTCTCAGCTATCACATACTGACAGACACATGCTGCAAGCAGTCAAAAAAGTTTAATCTCATTATAGGCTAGCATGGATGAGTCAAACCGCCTGGCTTCAGATGCCCGAAGAGGCCCTTCAGATATGAGTGCATCTCCTCTATGAGTCCTGGATGCTGTGAAGTGCAGCCGCTCAGATCTGGCTGTACCTTCAGCCTCAAGGCATCCAGAGGTCACAGGACTCAGGGAGCAAATGTCAAAAACAGGAACGTGATGTCAGAACGCCTGAAGTTAATGGGAAGTCCCGATTCTCTTCTCATGCTCCAAGTACACGGAAAGTCAAACGTCTTTGATGTAACTTATGCTCCCACTTTATATTAGGTATCCTTAATTATTACTGTACTAACATTTAAATTAATCATTTGATACAATGCACTTATTGTGTATATTATGGGATATAGGGAAATTTAGGCATGCTGGGAAATATAGTGTGCGTATTGCATGTGAAGAATTTGACAGAAATTCCAGAATCATCAGCAAGTTGACCATCTAGAGAGCATGGTGAATGTTTATACGGTTATCAATGAATGGGACGCTAAATATCATTTTGGCTTTAATAAGATTTTCCCAATTAATAGGCAAGAATAAACCTGGTGTCCTCCACAGTTTCTGTTTTTTCCAACAACAATTCACTTGAATGTGACAAACTTGTAATCACGGAAATTTACGATAGCACGTGAAGGCATCATAAGGTGACTGGGCTGGTGATGTGTGTTTGTATACATATATATAATAGGCCTACATGTAATTAGGCCTACACCCCACATTTTTTTCTTGTTCAAGAAGCAGATATACTTCATAACAGGCAAGAAAAGACTATTGCAACTTCTGTTTAATGCCAACTTTAAGAGGAAGCTTTAAATACCACATGCTAAAGTGGTTCATATGTTTAGTGATTTCACCCCGAAAAGTCTTGGACAGAATACAGTGGAGCTGACTTTACTCACAAGCCTCATTAGTGTCTAGTAAAAGAATGGATGCTGCATCTACAGCAGCTCTATGAGTGTGACGAACTCAGAAATTAGTTTCGATTTAAGCACAAACTAACACAAGATTTTGTGAGGAATTAACCCTTTAACCAAACAAAAACATGTGTCTTCTATTGAATATGTGTTCACTGGTATGCTATCCATTACCAGCAAGTCAACATGAGAGATCCGTTCTGATGGGGCCCTTATAAGAAATTAATGAGGCAAGATTTGAAAGTGCCCGAGGCTGTAGGCGCACACTATGGCAAAATGATTTCAGGCAATTCCTTGTTTTCAATAAGTAATGACCAGTCTTCTCCTTTTATTTACTGCAGGAGACAGGTTTAACAGACTTTATGAGAGCCCTGAAGCCACATGTGCTTACTGGAAAGAGAAGTGCAAATCTGGCACATGACCTGTAACTGATATGTAGCAATTAGCAATGCTTCACATGATCACAAATGAGGGAATCACAACTGCAGACTTATTAGTGAGCTATCACAACCTTTACACATTAACGCCAGACCTCATTTTAACTTGAGTAGCAGTTTTACAAGAGTAACAAGGCCTAATCTATTCTGACATCACGACAATCCTAAAACCAGCTGCCCCACTTGCACCTTCTTGATCAAATAAAGACAATAACAAAGGGGAACAAACCTGAATAATTATAGTTGAAAACTTGTTAGACCAACATCATTTGTAGTTGTCAAGAAGTAATTGGCAGAATGAGACATTTTGACTCATATTCAAGTGGCTAATAGTAATTATAGGTGCAATTAATAAGAAAATAAAGAGAGAATGTTAAGATAATAAAAATATGCAAATTGCATTTTTTCTTTTTTTACAGTGCTAGTCTTTACTTTTCATCGAAACTACTTTAGAAAGAAAGATCAAATATTGCATAACATATTCACTCAAAGATACATCTGGAGGGGAAAAGCCTGTTTTGAATCTTTCCAATGTATTTTCTCGTCTCCCTCCATGTCTGGTTTTGATAAGCTCATAAGTGCATTTCAGAGAACGCAGGCATCCTCTGCAGCATTCCAGTAACTGGTCTCTATGAGGTCAATTAGCCATAATGGTCCAATAATGTGGTTTACTTGAATTGTAATTGGATTTGGATAAGCCAGTAGTCTCTATAATGTCTTGTATGCATGGATAAAAATGCATGTCAATTACTGCAGTTACTCTCATTACATATGACATCGTCTTGAGACACATTGAGAAACATTTTTTTAGATGCTTTTTTTTTTTATGTTTCATGACATGAGTTCTTTGAAAAAAAAAAAGTATGCAGTTTGATTAAGAAAAAAATTAAATAAGACATCACAACAATAAAAAGAAATAGAACAAGCACATTAATGAATTAATTCTCAGCAACATGAGCAGTTCCCATTTTCAACAAATAACTTGGCCTTTATTGTTGGAGCTGATACTGGGAACATATTCAACTCCTGTTGTTCTGCGGCAGACGATTAAAACAACAGTTCTAAGAAAGATTTTCTTCCTCCCCAGCTGTGGAATAAACATGCCAGCATTAAAGGAAACAACATTCCCTCTGAGACTAGATTGACTTTAAACACTCTTTGACCACTCGCTGTGATGCAGGCTATTTTTTGTATATCTTCAACTGTTTCATTATGCTAATGAAAATACCCATCAGAGGCTCAGAAACACAACACGAAAAGCTTAACTGCCAGTATTATTCAGAATGGAACGCAAAGACATTTGTGAAAATTCAAATCCAAACACATGTTAAGAGCTGTTTACACTTATGTGTGTGTGTGTGTGTGTGTGTGTGTGTGTGTGTGTGTGTGTGTGTGTGTGTGTGTGTGTGTGTGTGTGTGTGTGTGTGTGTGTGTGTGTGTTCATCAACGTTTATTCTTATGTTTAAAGGAAAGATTTAGAAAGAATCTTCCCAGATTTCATGTTCTCAAAAGTAAAATTCCACAGTTTCTAGTGGTGAGTGCGACTTTTTTTTCAATGCTAAAACACATTCCTATCCAGGCTTAATGTGCAGAGACAACTATAAGTAAGCCATTCTGTGGTTGATTTCCCTGAAGAGTGTGAAACTGTGGCTCCGTGGAGCTTTCATCATCACCCTGTTTGTTTGAGCCGCCCGACATGTCAACTTCTGGCTCAACCAATGGCATTACTTTGTGGTGGTCCTTCTAGTTTGTCCAAACAGTGCAAGATCTGGGTCGTGTTTAAAACCTTACAAAATGTATAAAAAAAAAAATCAGCCTAGTACCACTAATGGCACAGAAATTAAACACTTCAGTTTAAAGGATAACTGTCACCAAAATGCAACCTAGGGTCTTTTTGTTAATCTACCCGGGGCAAACTTTTGTTTAAAAGCATGGAAATGCCACTTTTAAGTTTGACCAACACTATCTCACGACCAATTCGTACGAATTCGTACGAATGATAAAAAGTTGGCTAATTCGTACGAATTCCTACGACCTCACTCGTACGAATTTGTACGATTTGTCTAAACCCATGTGATGGGTAGGTTTAGGGGCGGGGTCAGGGGTTGGTCATTCGTATGAATTCATACGAATTGGGCAATTCGTAAAATATTTTACAAAAATCGTACTAATTCGTACAAGTGAGGTCGTATGAATTCGTACGAATTAGCCACCTCGTAGAATTTGTACGTTTTCCTGTGAGATCAGGTTGGTTTGACCGTATTTTCGTTTTCGGTCAAATTGACTTTTGAATGGGAGTGCTTGGGGCACTACTATGATATCATCAAAAATCTAAAAAATTTAAAACACTAAGAAGGCTCGACACAAAATGAAACTTTGCTCGAAGTATCACCAGGGGCTCTACACATGAACTCGAGCATTGAGTTTGTGTACACAGAGTTTACTAAAAAGAAAGATTTTGAACAACTCACTGTAGATGTGTCCACCGGCATTTTAACAGTTAAAAAATAGTCGATCTCTGAATGCAACGTAACAGGGAGGAGATTAAAGATGGAAAGCTCCTAAAAATTAGTTCCATATAAATTGACGGATAATTTGTTGTTTTGTCGTTAGTGAAATCAATATTGATCAGTATTTGAAAAAGGATCCTCATATAAGAAACAATACTAAAATTCAGAGTCAGTTCATTCGCATTCGGAGAGCGACTTTTTTTGATTGACAAAATGCCAAATGTCAAAACAGAGGCAGCAATTCCGCCGTCATACATAAACGAAGATCTGCGGCAAGGATACGGTGGTTCTGATGCCTGTACTGAGCTGTATTGGGCAATGTAGGTCTTATCACGAGAAAAAACAGGTAGGGGAGAGTGGGGTGATTTGTGCCAGGGGGGGAAGTAGTTCCACCCTTGTTTCTGGAAAACCATAGAAGAAATTGGTCATGTGACCACATCATTTTGAAAAGCAATCACTTTTACTCATCCTCCAAAGAAGAGAGACACATGGCATGAGAGTTAAGCATATTTTAGTGCAAAAAAATGTTTTTTCCCTTTCAAAGTAAAATTTCTATGATTAAGGTTTTTTGATTGTAGTGTCTGAACAATTATAGACAAGTTTGAAAACATTTCACACATGTTTTAGTGCTTTAGTAGGCTACACAATGAGTCTATACAGTTAGCATGATGTTTGCTCTTAACTGCTGGATCATGCTAGTTTTTCAGACTTGTGGGTCTGGGGTGATTTGTGCCAAAGGGCCTGGGTTAAGTTGTGCCAGATCCAGACCACCTAGACCAACATTCTCAGAAGGGATAATCTTGACAAGTGAGGAGATGGGCATGCCTCATCATTGTTTTACTTGGGCCTGCCTGCTATTTGTTTAATTTAGCTAACACTGATTTCAGTTTTGAGTTTGCACTATGTTATTAAAGAGAAGTTTTATTCCATTTTTAAGTGGCCTATGTCACAATAGGATGTTTAGAAATTAACCTAGTCACTTTATTCTTATATGTTACATAATTGACAGACAGCGCTATGTCAACGGCCATCTATTGCCAAAGCCTTTTTGCCTGAAATGATTCACAAATATCATATATTGTGTTGCTATGGTGCTCTAAATGGTTGCTAGGGCGTAGCTTCATAGCTTCACAATGATCCTGAGAGACTGATTGGTCGTCTGAGTAAAATGAGCCCGCCCCCTTGTCTCTATGACACTGTGATCCAGAGTTATGTTCAATACAAAATCCCTATGCAATTGACCATAGTAGGAAAACGCCTCGGTTACGACTGTAACCTCGGTTCCCTGAAGAGGGAACGAGCGTTGCGTCGAGAATGACGCTATGGGGAACGCTTTGCGTGATGACGTCTTGAAGCACATGTAAAATCAGTCCAATGGTGTGGCGGAACGTCAGAGGCGGGTGACGTCACGTACCAGGAAGCTATAAAAGCCGTCCCGAAACAGAAAACGAAAGCTTCGTAAAAGTCTGAAGTCGAGCTGACAGGCATGAAGGAGATATGGCAAGGCGACGCAACGCTCGTTCCCTCTTCAGGGAACCGAGGTTACAGTCGTAACCGAGGCGTTCCCTTTCAAGGGAACTCCCGTTGTGTCGAGAATGACGCTATGGGGAACGTCTATACCAACGTCTCCATAGCTACGAATGTCTGTCCTGTGTGTAATCTGGAGAGCAGCACTAGGAAGACAAAACATGAGACCCTGGAGCAGAGTCTAGATCCAGAGAGTAAAACCTGACGAAAGTGTGCGGTGAGGACCAGCCTGCCGCATCACAGACGTCCTGTAAAGAAACTCCTGAAATAAGGGCCTTAGAGGCCGCCATACTCCTCGTCGAGTGCGACCGGACAGCCAAAGGAGAAGGCTGCCCAGCCGCCTCATAAGCAAGTGAGATAGCCTCGACCACCCACTTGCTCATCCTTTGCTTAGACACTGGACCTCCTTTGTTAGGGGACCCAAAGCACACAAATAATTGATCACTTTTTCGCCACAGGGCAGCTCTGTGGACATATGCGTCTAACGCCCGCACAGGGCAAAGCAAATTATTAGCCTCCTGGTCCGCATTTTGAAAGGGAGGAGGACAGAAGGCCTGCAGAACAATAGGTCTGACCACATTAGTGGGGACCTTGGGGATATAGCCCGGTCTCGGATGAAGAAATGCTTTGATCATACCCGGAGCAAACTCCAAGCATGACGGAGCAACCGACAACGCTTGGAGATCCCCTATTCTCTTGAGAGAGGAAATAGCAAGAAGGAAAAGAGCTTTCAGCGTTAAAAACTTCTCAGGAACCTCCTCAATTGGCTCAAAGGGGGCCAGGGACAAGCCTTGTAACGCAATGGACAAGTCCCATGGTGGCACCCTAGAGCGAACTGCAGGCCTCAGCCTCCAAGTGCCACGAAGGAAACGAGATATCAAAGGGTCTTTCCCCACAGACATTCCACCCAAAGGAATGTGGTAAGCACCTATGGCCGCCACATAAACCTTTAAAGTGGACGGGGTTAGACCTGCTGTGAACCGGTCCTGCAGGAACTCCAGCACTGTACCAATTGGGCAGTTAACTGGGTCCAACCGACGGTCACTACACCAAGAAGTGAAGACTCTCCACTTCAGGGCATAAAGTTTCCTCGTGGAGGGAGCTCTGGACTGTAGAATGGTCTCAACAACCTCAGTTGAGAGACCTGACTCTATGAGCTGGGCCCCCTCAGAGGCCAAGCCCACAGGTTCCACAGTTCTGGGCGGGGGTGAAATATTGAGCCCCCTGCCTGGGACAGAAGGTCTCTCCTGACGGGTAACTCCAGAGGATGCCCGTCGAGGAGGGAGACCAGATCGGGAAACCATACTCTGCCCGGCCAACGCGGGGCTATAAGAAGCAGGCAAACCCGGTCCCTGCGAACTCTCTCCAGAACTCCCGGGAGCAGAGCAACTGGGGGAAAGGCATACAGACGTAGCCTCGGCCACGTCTGAACCATAGCATCCAGTCCAAGAGGAGCTGGATGCGTGAGGGAGAACCAAAGTGGACAGTGAGACGTCTCTCGAGACGCAAACAGATCCACTTGTGCTTGGCCGAACTCCCTCCATATAAGCTCCACCACCTCGGGGTGGAGCCTCCATTCCCCGGGCCTCGGCCCCTGCCTCGACAGAGTGTCTGCTCCTATATTCTGGACCCCGGGGATGTAAGCTGCCCTGAGTGACAGTAACTTCCCCTGGGACCACAAGAGGATATGGCGTGCCAAGTTGGATAACGGGCGCGAGCGCAAACCCCCTTGGTGGTTGATATAGGCGACTACCGACGTGTTGTCCGTATGTACTAGCACATGGTGTCCCCTGAGATCTGTGATAAAGCTCCTCAGAGCCCGGAAGACAGCTAACATCTCTAGGCGATTGATATGCCAGGAACGATGATGGTCTTCCCACAGACCTTGAGCTGAGCGACCCTCCAGGATCGCTCCCCAACCCGTGAGGGAAGCATCCGTCGTTAGCAGTTTGCGACGACAAGGAGCTCCCAACACTGGGCCCTGGGACAGGAACCAAGGTTTCTTCCACATAACCAGGGCACGTAAGCATCGCCGCGTGACCCTGATTGTGCGAAATGGGTTGCCCCTCGGGGAAAACCCCCTGGTCCTGAGCCACCACTGCAGGGGCCTCATGTGTAGCAGTCCAAAAGGTATCACGTTGGAAGCTGCTGCCATGAGACCCAACAGTCTCTGGAACTGTTTGACAGTGAGTAGCTGGCCTAGCTTTACACTTTTCACAGCTGCAAGGATGGACTCTATACGTGGCGGTGACAGGCGCGCCTGCATCGACACTGAATCCCAAACTACGCCTAAAAAAGTGGTCCTCTGGAGTGGAGAAAGCACACTCTTCTTGGCGTTCAGCCGTAACCCCAACTCTTTCATGTGGGCGAGAACAACATCTCGATGTTGAACCGCCAACTGATGCGACTGAGCTAAAATCAACCAATCGTCAATGTAGTTCATGATGCGAATACCCTGGAGGCGCAGCGGCGCCAGAGCTGCATCCATGCATTTGGTGAAAGTGCGGGGTGATAAAGCTAGGACGAATGGAAGAACACGATATTGGTATGCTTTGCCCCCGAAAGCAAACCTCAGGAACTTCCAATGACACGGACGGATGGAAATATGGAAATATGCGTCCTTGAGGTCTATCGTGACAAACCAGTCCTCGGACCTGATCTGTGGCACGATCTGTCTCAATGTTAACATTTTGAACTTGAGCTGCATGACTGACTCGTTCAGAACTCGAAGATCTAAAATGGGACGCAATCCCCCATCCTTTTTCAGAACTATGAAATACCGGCTGTAAAACCCGGTTTCCCTGTTGGAGGGAGGTACATATTCTATGGCCCCTTTCTCTAACAGAGTGTTTACTTCCTGTTCCATAACCAGAACCTGCTCGGGGCCCACCACTGTGGGCAGGACCCCCATAAACCGAGGTGGGCGTTTTTTGAATTGTATCTGATACCCTTTTTCCACGGTCTGCAGGACCCAACGAGAAACATTCGACAGTAGCTTCCACGCTGTCAAAGATTCTACTAGAGGTACCAGCCTCTCGAGACTGGTTTCTGGATTTCGTTGTTGTTGAGTAGTCAATTCGTCGCCCTGTAACGGCGCACCGGCAGGGAACGACCGAACAGACTGCTCTAACACCCTCCTCGGAGGGGGCGGGCATCCCGAGGCCACTACGTTTCCGGGTGGTCCTTGAGATATGTGCTCGCTGCGCCCTGTAACACCTGAGGCGGCAGGGTTGGCAGAACGGTCCCCTGAGGGTACCGAAGAGAGACGGGCACCGTAAAAAGAGGTGTTAACCGCTCTGCTTCGGGGGGGACTACCCTCATTTGTCCTGAGCCCTCGGACGTCAGGATTTCTTCCCAGCAGCCTTCTTGGCGGTAATAACGGTCCGCAGATCCGCTCTACCCCTCGAAGACTGCTGGGTTTGAGCGCGCCCTCCGTGTCCCCGAGATTTTTGTGGGGGAGCACGGGAGGACACACTCTGTTTCTGAGTGGCACGGTGCTCAGCGCTCTTTTTAGAGGAGTGAGGCTGCTCCCGCTCAGCAGCCTCATAGAAAGAACGGCGGGGGAGAAGTTTTTGGAGAGCAGCTGCTTGCTTAGCGGCTTCTTGTGATTTTGCTACCGCAACGTTAACTGCATCGCCAAACAAACCAACAGTGGAGACCGGAGCATCTAAGAGGACATGCTTTTCTTTATCCTTGATATCACTTAGATTGAGCCACAGATGCCTCTCAGTGGCCACCAGGGCTGCCATAGACCGCCCGATAGATTTAGCGGTCTCCTTGGTGGCCCTGAGAGACAGATCTGTGGCTCTGCGTAGTTCGGCCACAGTGTCAGGACCAATCCCCCCGCCCTCCTCTAAATCCCCCAATAATTCAGCCTGATAGGCTTGCATGATTGACATCGTATGCAGACACGCTGCGGCTTGACCAGCGGCTGCATATGATTTATGAACCAGGGAAGATGTCACTTTAACTGGCTTAGAGGTGAGTATAGGAGCCTTCAGGGAAGATGCCGTTGCTGGAGAGAGATAGCCCGCAAGCGTCTCTTCCACCTTCGGCATCTCCCCATAACCATACTCTTTATATTTATATATTGAGGAGTAGTGTGATGTTTGTGGTGTATAAACTCTGTAAGACACTGGTTTCCCCCACGATCTCGACACCTCGGTGTGGAGATCGGGGAAAAACGGCAGGCTCCTGCGCTGGGGCTGCGCACGAGATGGCAGGAAGCGTTCGTCGAGCTTGCTTTTCGAACGAACGTCCTGCCTATCCTCTGGCCACTCAATTGAAAGTCTGTCAACAGCTCTAGTAATAACATCAAGCAATTCTTCAAACGCATGAGACTGAGGTGGCGAATCCTCAGACTCAGCATCAATACTCACAACATCCAACTCCTCAGAGCTGGAAAGTTGCAGTACTGGTGCCTCCATCGGGGGGGAAGAAACCGCCGCGCGTGCTTCCACACCCTGATGAGAGGCACTGGATCTGTCAGTAAGAGGCTGAGATAAGGCAGAGCCCGTCTCAACATCCACTGACAGATCCATTTGCGAACCCCAGGTCTGAGATCGCCGCCGAGCCTCAGCCGCGGCGGGACCCGAGCCCTGGGGAACGTGGTCGGGATTGAACCGAGCCAAACGGGATCGGAGCGTACGCAATGGAAGCGCACAGCAATGCACACAGTCACCACCCTCGAGTGCTGACTGGGCATGCTCCTCTCCCAAACAAACAACACAAAGAGTGTGTGTGTCACCTCCCGTTAAATAACGCGGGCAGGGATGGACACACACTCTATACTGCTGCTTGCTCGCCATACTGAATAATATATATATAGATATATAGACAGACAACACCAAATAAACGGACAGATTCAACACAGAGCGCAACTGAAGACTCAGAAAGCTTTCGTTTTCTGTTTCGGGCCGGCTTTTATAGCTTCCTGGTACGTGACGTCACCCGCCTCTGACGTTCCGCCACACCATTGGACTGATTTTACATGTGCTTCAAGACGTCATCACGCAAAGCGTTCCCCATAGCGTCATTCTCGACGCAACGGGAGTTCCCTTGAAAGGGAAACGCATGCTATGGTATTCCAGGGTGACAATATCTAAATAAACCTTAAATTAGTAATTTTGTATTGAATTTATCTTGCTTTCATATAGCAGTATGGTTCATAACATTAAAATGTTCTGTTTTACTTCAGAAATCACTGGCACAATTTACCCCCAATGTATTCCCCTAAAGGCACAACTTCCCCCGCACCAGGGGCAAGTTGTGCCATGAGACACTTTTTTCCCAAGAGCTATATTTCTGAAACAATTTATTTCAGATCCAAAGTTATTGTTCTCAGGGATGCACCACATCCTGAAATATATGTACATCCTTAAGTTGAAGGCATTACTGCCATGGCCTCACTTTAAAGTCACTTTGAGTAAAAACTGGCACAACTCACCCCACTCTCCCCTATGCTTTATTGCGTTCATATTTCAGTCGAACTGCACCAGAGTTAGTTTGGAAGCTTGTTTGGTGTGCACCAAGTTTCGGACGGCAGCATTTACACTTATTCAAATGAACCACACTAAGATCTGTCAGGGTTCGTGTTTTTTCCAGTGTGTCTGATTATTGATTTCATTCACCTGTTCTGTTAATTATGTCATTAGATCTCCTTAGTATTTAATCCCAGTGTTTCCTGTGTTCATTGTCATCTATGTTTGATTGTGGTTGAGTTCCCTGTTGACTTTATTATTAAATACTGTTCTAATCTCTTGATCTCCTGCGTCGTGTGATTTGTGCAACCAGATCATGAAAATATCCTTTGCACCAAAGCTTGTTTTAAATGAACCAAACAGAAAAATGCCTTTTCAACTTTACTGAAAACCTTGATAATGTATTGTCATAGTATAACGTTGACTCGTTTGCAATTTATCACACAAATGGCATATTCATTTTTTGAATTGCAACTTTGCTGCTTATTTGTAATTATTTTTATTTTATTTTACAATTGCAACAAGATGCAGGTGCCCCAGGGCACAGTGTCATCACAGGCTCTTCTATAACCTAGTCAGTTTTTTAATTGTTGTTCATTCACAAAATATCTCAATAACTCTTTGAAAGCCTGTTTATGTCGATGTTTTAAAGGGACAATTCTCTCGGAAGAAGTATTACTCATAAAACTCAAGAAATAGCTTGAGTGAGCAGTTAAAGTTAAAAAGACCCAAGGCCTTTTTTCATTTTTCTTCAAATCCTTAGCTCCCTTCATCACACATAACAGGAATAAACTGCTCTTGTACCTTTCAACAATATCTACGGGTTACGCCTCAGTAGTGAAAAAGTGTACCTGATTCTTCATCTGCTTTTCCCCATCTAGTAACGTACAGTGTATATCTGGGCAGAAATTTTTCTTTCAAAGTGACAGATTTATCTCTTTCTGTTACAACTTGTCAGAAGTGCCAAGCTTCATTTTTCCAAGGCCTGGTTGTTATTGTGCTTCCCAGTTTCCTCTTTCTTCCTTTCTGGCTGATCAAAACAAATGAAAAATCACATCTTTCACCAAGTTGCGAGAGCAGCATGATTCAAGTGGCTGCAATTTTTGTATGACATTAAAATTTGTTGTTTGCAGCATTCAACACTTGCACATTCCAAACAGATCCAGTGATGAGAAGCAACGCCATTTCTTTGGAAACAGAAGCGTGCTGAGATAATGATCTTCTGCAGCTGCTTGATAACTGCATCATATAATCCGTTGTGGGGCATTTTCTAAGAACATTTTGTATGGTCGTAATTAATGCACATATTTTGAATGTATAGATTGATTGGGGGCATGGCTTTTTTAAAAAAAAAAAAAAAAAAAAAAAAATGGTGCAAACAAACACTCCACTGCTTCATTGTGTAGTCCCTAAAAAAATTGGGAAAACTTTTTTGCAAGTCATTTGTATTTTGAGCATCAGAACATTGTGTACTTTAACTAATTATGCCTTGTACACCGTGCAAAGTTTTGGGAGTGACATCCATGGTGTTTGGTTAAAAATGATAGAAAATGACGTTATGGTGTGTTTGTCTTAATCATGAAAATGTGTGTCTTTTAAATACAGTGCATTTGTAAAAGTTTATTGGTTCCCTTTCTTTGCGGTTTCACTTTTCCTACCATACTAGCTTAGCCTATCATCTAGATATCATTTAAATCGCTTTACACAAGTGCAAGATTCCCCGATGAGGATAAGCTTCGATGTGTATGTGGCCCATGTTAACAGACCAGATGGAAAAGCAGTAAACACATTAATCATTTGTATAATATTAGGCTATATACCTGTAATATAAATCAGCTGTCTTCGATCATGTTCAGGCGAAGGAACCCCTGGCCTGAATGTAACTGCTACAAATTAAAACTGGATGTTGCATTGACCTAAAATAGGCATAGTACCATATTCATGCACAATCATGATGCTTTTATTGCAATTTTTATATAGGGATGAGGCTATAGGCTTTATTTAATAAAAAAAAAAAAAAAACACCATGTCAGGAAAAAAACATGGCAGCTGGACTTGGCAGGACAAGACCACCCTCACGAAAAAGTTTATTCAAGTGTGTTATTAGAATAATGTTCAGATACATGGTATCATGGATTCTAGCAAATACCAACATAAAAAATCAAAACCTGAAAACTTCTGCTAGAAATCTTATAATGGGCTGTAGTTGGATCTTTAGGACAACGATCCAAAACAAACATCAAAATCAACACAAAAATGCGTCACTGAGCACAAAATGAAGCTTCTGCCATGGCTCTGAACGAAAACGCGTTGTGGAAACGCACTGAGGTAGGCTAGTGCTTTTTGTCCCTCTCTGCTATTATAGTTTTTCAAAATGGCGGAACGACATGGAAGCCTCCTTGGACTTTCCTGTCCAATGTAAATCAAGATAAGAAATTCTTCGCTTACGAGGATAAGTCAGATCATTGGCAGAGGTAATTTTACACCAGTGAGGACATATTTATGAATAAAGACATTGATTTTACCTAATAAAATACTTAAAAAACTATAGAGTGTATCTTTAAGTTCACGTGTAGTATAATTGCAGTACAAACGAAAAACCTATAGTTGTAAACTAGTTGTGTACTCTAAGTTTACTACTGTTACACTTTTATACACTAAAAAGTGGGCCAATTTATTCCCAAGTAGTATTGAAACAGTACACTTACAAGTATACTTCTAGTACATTGATATATACTTACTACATAAAGTATACTTAAAAATATACTTCAACTTTACGTAAGTATACTTAATAAAATTAACTTGAAGTATACCTATTTTTTGTAAGGGCAGGCAGGGCAGGACAAGACCAGGATGCACACGAGGGATAGATTGAACAACAAATTGACACAGGACTGGGAACACAAGGAGAATATATTGGAGAGTAAATGAGGAGGGTAATGAATGCAGGGGCAAATGAACCAAAAATCAGGTAACAAGAAAAGCGGGATTAAAGGTCCCATTCTATGTGATCCCATGTTTCAAACTTTAGTTAGTGTGTAATGTTGTTGTTAGAGTATAAATAATATCTGTAAAATTATAAAGCTCAAAGTTCAATGCCAAGCGAGATATTTTATTTAACAGAAGTTGACTACAAAAAACGGCTGGATTGGACTACACCCCTCTACATCCTGCTTTAATGATGTCACTAGAACCGTAACCTCCGCCCACAGGAACACAGGCGTATTGATGGCGAAATGTCAACAGACGTGGTTGATGTTTATCTATAATCGGATACCGCAAAAGTTTAATTCGAAGTTGTTAGTTTGCTCTGTCCATTTCACCACGGACTGTTTTTCTAACCTGGAATAATATCAAGCAGGCTTCTCTCAGCGTTTCATACTGACGAAGGGGACAATTTCAACTATATTCCAGCAAGCGGTAAGTAGTGATTTAATATGGAAGTAGCGATCACTCTTCACATCGTTCGTTTCTCTTAGTAGGATGAAAATAATCTTACTTAAACTGTGATTAATATACAGAAAGCGATCAAAGAACAATCCCTTTCCAATCGCCCAAGCTATCAATCACACAGCGCGAGTTTATCTAGACACTTGCCAAAACTCGTTATGAAATCAATGACGCTGTTACACTGCACAACGAAGCTCTTACTGTATTTATATGCCTCATGTTTGCATTGGTGAAATCATTAGTGATAGTGCAGAAACTGCGTTGCAATGATAAGATCTTTCACGCGATCAACAGACTGTCATCTGCTCAGTGCTCATCACTGCAACCTTTTATGTGATGGTAATAGATCTAAATACTTAAAAAACTTCTCATGATTCGTTAATCCAGATAGCTGTAATAGTAAAAACGTATAATAGCTGTAATAGTAAAAGTTTTCCAGATAGTTCCACATGTAATGCCAGATATTTCATATGCAAGCATTTCAGCCAATCACAGCAGAGGGCGTTTACACTGAAGTCTCTCAGCAGACACGCCCCTTCAAACAGAGTGTTCAAACCAGGGAATGAAATCAGGCTAGGAAATATGCCTTTTATTTCTAAATTATAACAATTTTTGATCTAAAAAACATACTAACATTATAAGGGCACCCCTGGAAACATTATAAAGTAATAAAAATAATCCATGGAATGGGACCTTTAAAACAATAGACAGCGGAGCACACGGCACGTAGAAACAAACAAAACAAAAGGTGTGTTCGACATCAGCTGCGGCTGTATGTAACCGATCGGAGAGAGTTGCCACGTGCAGGCGAGGCGGAGCTGAAAACGGAGACGTGAAGTCGGACACTTTCTGCTTCCCATAGTGACCGCTCATGTGCTGTTTGCATACTTTATCACAGCTGAAGTGAAATAAATGCAATATTTGTCAAATACACAGACGTTTCAGAGTTATTTTTCATTCAATACTTTATGTACTGCTTAATACAGCGTCTGTTTGCACAAGAATAAAGTTCAACATAAGCCTATACTATCAATGAAGTGGGGTCTACATTTTTTTATCAGATTTATTTTGATAAACATGGCACAATATAACATCACGACTATATGAAAATAGCTTTTACTGTTATAAAAAAACAGTTAGTGGAACAGAAAGTTTTAGAATAAACACGAAACACACGTGATCGTTGTCATGCTGTGAATCTGGCCAATCGTAGAACAGCTGTGTCGTCATCAGAGCTCGTGCAGCCGCTCTGGAGAAGCTGCGCAGAATGAACCATCCGGCTGTTCTCGAAGCGCTCTCATGATACTTTGATGGCGTATGTTACAGTCACGTGGTTCTGCGCTGTGTCAAGTTGGACAAAATTTCTAACCAGCATGCACTGATCCCCTCTCTCTTCTCTTGATTACCTGTTTTTCTTTACTACTGTCTCACTGTGGTAAAAATGTGATCAAAATGTGGTCAAAAGCCACCAAAAGTATAAATAAAAGTAAAACAAAGTACAAGAACAAGAGAACTTAACTCCGAAGATGTAAACAATCTTTTAGTTGACCTCTGAACTTGAATTGCTCTTTGCTCATGATTGCTGTTCAATCGCTGTGCCGCGTGTCCCCCGGGCAAGCACTCAAACAAAGAGCATAATTCATAAGTGCCTCGCTTTCACTAATGACTGACTCCACTTCCTCACGGATGCCTGTCACATGAACCCAGAGCGCACCCATAGGATGAGATTAGATAATAGGAAAAATTATGAGAAAACAAGTTTCGGGCTGCAGCTAAAATGGGGAGAAACTGAGCAAAACATTGAAATCGAATCTGTTGTACAACAGGTGCAATGGCAGCAAAGAGCGGTATATTGACTTAATTTGGTAAAGTGACATCATATCATTCCCACACTTCCTCTGCCTTCATTTGCATTTCAACTTTTAATTAGAGAACAGTAACAAAACAGACGTGGGCCAGCTCCCACAACCAGAACTGTACTGTGAAGTGTTACGCACTCAAGTGTCAGCTGGATTTAAAACCCTGCAGAGTTTCGAGCATAAACATTTGACAATTATTCAAGCGTACTGTGTGAAATCAATACAAATGACATATTTCTGCCCATAAACTTGCTTGTTTCCACGAGTAGGGTACAAAATAGGACCCCTCATTTTCTACAAATGGTCAGTGAAAGAATGTACCATGTAAGGAACTTTCTCAGAACTTTAGCTACCATTGTAAGGTTCATCCAGTATCTTTATTTTTGTTAATAAAACATTTGTTCAAAGTTATCTGGTATTAAAAAAGTTAACACAAAGACCATTATTTATACATCGTTCATGGAGCGTTTTTAACTTGAAATGTTTAGTTGGATGTTCGCCTAGCTTTTTTAAACTATTACTACTCAGAGACCAATCAAATGTAACATTGCCATGATGTTTGCAAAATGATAAAATGGAATTGTCTCTTAGCACTCGATTAAACAAAAAAAACATTTAAAAAGAAGAAGCTTTTTGAACGTCCAGTGAACATTCAGAAATAATTTTCATAACTTAATGGAAGCAATAGCAAAAAGTGATTAGAACATATTTTGTTAGCTGGGTGCCTAACCTTTAAAAACATGGTAATTGTCAACCTGAGGAAGTCAGACTGAATTTTACATCAACCCTTTTACTCTTTTTACATTTTACATTACAGCCCTGTTACCAAATAATTCATGTTATTTTGTACTACAACGATGAACATTAAATAAACCTAAAAAATAAATAGACAAAATTCATTTGAAAAATGCCACAATGGGTAACAGGGTTGAAGTAACAAAGCTGTAATTTAAATTAAGCTGTCACTTTGTAGTTAATGAACTAAAATTGGCTATAAATTAAAGTTTGATCAAAACAAAAATCCTCTTGATCCTTTTTCCTTATTGTTACTTGGGTTGAGCTCGAAAAGACACACAATATTTGTCCAAATGATTTTGTAATGTTGGGGGAAAACATGCAGTAACAGTGTAATATTGTGGACACAAAACTGTACCTTGCTTGTGGAAAGTGCATATTCTCTGTTTTGACACTTTCTCACCTGTGAGGGATTCCTGAGAGCAATAATGAAGAAAATATGAGCGGACAGACCCGCAAAAGCACTGTCTCGCTCTATAAGCAGCGTCTCGGGACGCTTTCCACATTGCCTCTCACAAGAGGATGATCCTTGCTTTACTTTGCATGGCCGATTCTCATTTCTTTGGCTAATATGCCATAAATTAATGATAAGCCGTCACCCATGCTGTAGGTCCGAGGGCATGTTGAGGGAACGGGAGCCAGATAATTTTTCCATTTCACACTTTAATTTTTAATAGCTCTGTTTAATCCAGAAATATCAGGCAGAGGCCTGGAGCCTCCCTCAGATGACAGACGAGTGAAACTGGCTGTATGATCAGCATGGACTAAACACCCTGACTAAACAGATGTCGTTTATAGATGAAATTACAGTTTACAAACAAATGCTCTGCGGCGACTTCCGGCTTCTTTTCGCACTCTGGAAAAGAGCTGTTAAATCATTCAAATTGAGCTGAAAATCAACCAAATGGGCTTAAACATCCCTTTTCCAAAATGTTTTTGGGCTGATTTATATTTCCACAGCTTAGATGCTCAGATACAAATATAAAGCCAAAGGCAATAAATAAACAAGACCACCATATGAAATTCTTATATAAATCACTATATATATATATACTGGTCAGAATTATTTGTAAATATGATCAAAGATGGCTGTAAAAAATAAATCTGCATTGTTAAACCTTTTGATGTTTTATAAAAAAAAAAAAAGTAAAAATCTAAACTTTCATTGAAGTAAAAGAATTGAAAGTGGGGGGAAAATCACATTATGAAATAAATGTTTTTCTCGAATCAAGGATATATTCTGTGGCCTTACACAGGTATTTTATCTCTGTGTGCACCAAACCCATCTTAAAGGGATAGTTCACTTTGAAATTAAATTTTGGTATGTTTTAGCTTACCTCAAGATGTAGGTGTCTTTGTTTCCGCAGTAGTTTCAATTTTTATATTTTTAGGTCAAACCGTTCTTGTCTGTCAGTCATATAATGCAGGTCTATGGTCACCACCTCAAAGAGCATGCACAGAGAAGTCCAAATTAAACAATTCCCCATCGTAAGTACACATTGATGGCCTAAGACACGAAACGAGCGGTTTGTGGTTTGTTGCTCAAACATACCAAAATTTAATTTCAAAGTGAACTATCCCTTTTAAGTGTTTGCTGTCAATTATTTTATTTTTTTATCTGACCATAGAACCCGTCCCATTTGAAGTTCCAGTAGTCAGTTACTTTTCAAACGTTCTATGGACAGATAAAAAAAAGAGCTTTTTGGCAGCAAACACTTAATATGGGTTTGGTGCACACAGGGATAAAAAACAAAAGTATACCCCATGTGTAAAATGAAATACTCTGCTGTATATTTAATGCTGTGGGCCTAATTTTCTGCCACAGGTCCTGGACATCTTGTTCAGGTACATGGCATCATGGATTCGATCAAATACCAACAGATAAAAAATCTAAACCTGACAGCCTGTGCTAGAAATCTTATAACGGGCCATGTTTGGATCTTCCAACAGGACAGTGATCCAAAAAAACAAACATCAAAATCAAAACAAAAATGGGTCACTGAGCACAAAACCGAGCATCTGCAATGGCCATCCCAGTCCCAGACCTGAACCCTATGAGTGGGCTGAACTGAAGAGAAGAAGCGCCAGCATGGATCTCATCTGGGAATCTGAAGGATCTGGAGAGATTCTGTATGGAGGAATGGTCTCTGATCTCTGGTCAGGTGTTCTCCAAACTCATCAGGCATTATAGGAGAAAACTCAGAGCTGTTATCTTGGAAAAGGGAGGTTGCAAATAGTATTTAATAAAAGGGGGCAAATAATTGTTCCCAATGTGTTTTGGAGAAAAACATTTATTTCATAATTTTTTACATTAATATTTTACTTCAATAAAAGGTTAGATTTTTGTATTTTTTTTTTAAATAAAATATCAAAAGGATAAACAATGCAGATTTATTTTTTACAGCCATCTTTGATCATATTTACTGAGGGGGCAAATAATTCTGACCAGCACTGTATATATTACTAGATCAATCATCACTATATATAAATGACTAAAAAACCTCTTGATAAGTGATGATAATTTAATTTATATGGCACACATCCAAGGAGCCCATTAAACTTCATTTGAATTCATTGCTCTGTCTGTAATTAATTTCAGATATTTTTGTTATTTTTTTTGACAAGCTTAAGAAAAACATTTTTCTTTATCTTACATTCGTAGTGAAACGAAATGTACTGGCAGCATGAATGTCAATATAGTTGACATGCAATGAAGTGGGGCCTGTTGAATGGATGATTAACTCTGAATTATTAAAAACTAATTTCCTCATTTGTTTCAGACATTGGCTTCCTTTCACTGTCAGCTAGATGCCAGCGCAGCATCAGAGTCATTTAAAACACACTGAAGTGGAAAGGCATTGAGAAGCCAACTTGACAACAGCCATTTGCCCTTCGCCCATGAAATTTCACACAAAACAGCTTAGTGTCCAATTACACTCACAGCTTTATTTCAAAAGACATTAACAGCGAAATGGAACAAAAGCTTAGACCATAATCAAATATAACCAGTCTATGAGTCTGTTTGGCATAACATTTAAAAGGATTTATGATGTAAATGGACTTATAGTTTAATCTTTTTAGACTGTCTTTTGAGAGACAGAGAATAAAAATTGCATTATGGACAAATAGACAATATGCACAGGGCAGAGCATTTTCTGCCAAGAAATAAGTGCTGTTACTTGAAGCTAAACATGGCATGTCATGGAAACTGTCTCAATCACATAAAAATTCAATTATTGTTGCGCAAGTGGGCTATTGTTTATAAAAATTGCATTGTATCAACTCATGGAACCATATTGTTTCATGACAGTGAAGTGAAAGCTGTTAGCCCTAAAAAACTAGCTCTTATCTATAGAAAACTCTTTTGACTGGACAAAATGTCTCTCATTATGGTACTGTATACATCACTTATTAATGTTTTTATTTATTTATTTATTTTTTATTATGTGCGGCCTTCACAGCTCAGGATCATCATGAAGGGTTTAAATGTATGTTCTTATCATCAGTGTTGTCATAACGTTTCCTATGCATTCTATGTATTATAGACCTTGTGAGTTGCACTTTCTAGTGATTTTACATAATATTTTTTTTACCAACTTCATGGTTAGAAAAAACAATTGGTAATCAAATTACCTTTGAAAAAGAAATTGATTATTACTCTTAAGGCATCTTTACCTAGCTGAGTTAAGGCTGATCTGTGCCTGCTCAAAATTCTGTATAAAACGATGTAATGCAGCTAAGACTAAATGATGCCTGCTCTGACCCACTTCAGCCCTTAGTATCAAAGTATACAGTTATAATTGCTGTGTAAATGCATTTATGCCACCTCTAAGCAGCATTAAACAGTCTGTGTAAAGACACCTAAATGCCATTTCAGAAGTGCTTCTGTGCCATATATGTGTATATTTGGCATTATACCTAAAATTGGCACAAAAACAATCTTGGTCATAATAACATTGATCTAAATTCAGTGATTGTGCACAAACCAATCCACCTCTCATCCATATCACATTTAAGGGCATGAATGAAAGAACACAAACAACCCAAATTAATCTGAAATTGAGACAAAATGGCTAAAACAGTTGTAATCAAAGCATGGAACATCCAGTAACCTAGCATACTGTTAAAAAATATAAAAATAAAACATAAATGTATATATATATTTACACTAAAAGTTACGATTGGGATGGAAGCTGCAGCTTCAGTTGTGAGATCAATCAGGATTTGTTGACAGAAACACTGTGCCTCTGAAATGAGCCCAGAGCCTTAAATTGTCTCCACAGCCTCTACAGCTTCTTTATGCCACACACTTTTTCACTGCATGAATTGGAATAACTGCACCATCCATTGTGCTTCTTTGAAGCCATTGCGGAAAGATGAGCAATAAGCTCACTTTGTCGTCTGATTTGCCTTTAAACTTGGCAGAAATACAAACACTTAGACAACAGTGTCATGCCATTCTGCTTGGATGGTAAGTCTGTTATATTTAATTGCTTTTTATTTTAGTCACACATAAGGGGGAACAGGCCAGCTGGGAATTGCCAATTTGAAGAAATCATTTTAGATATGGTACTGTCAGGTTTTTTTTTAGGTTTTTTTTACAGTTTCCAAGACCAAGATATTGAAGTATAAGTAGGTTTAAACAAAGGTTAAAGATCAGTTAGATAATGTATACTTCTTATAAGGTATAAACATTTGAGTGTGCTTTAAACCAAAACTCTGCAGACTGCAGAGTAATAATTCCAAGATTATTTAAAAAAACAGGACTATTAATTACTAATAATGAAACAAACTGCCAAAATAAAATAGAATTTAACTTTGCTTAACAAACAAGAAAATGGCAATTATATATTATATAAGTTGCTTAATATGCATTGAATGCACATACTTAAAAATCTGTTTACTTTTTAATGTCACTTCAGCCTATCGCTTACTGATTTTGTACATTACCTGTCATATTTTGTTTTAATACACAGACACAATAGTAGCTACAGAGCCCCTAGGGACATGGTGAAGGAAAACAATATGAGATGGGAGGAAAAATTAGAAACATAGAAACTTTGCATTCTCTCACAAAGAACACAAAAGTTTTCCAAGCAATCAAAGTTTCTCGGTGGAATGCAAAAGGTTTGCGCGGGAACACAAAGGTTTTGCGAGCGAACGCAAAGTTTCTCGGGGGACACAAAACAAAAGCACTGAAGTAAAAAAAAAAGTCCCTTTAGGGGCACCGTATATTTAAAATAATTACTGTGTTAAGGGAAGTTTAAGCACTCAGTCTACTGTACATAATGATTTCTTCCTAGAATTGCATAAAATCAGCCAGTGTGATGTTTCACTATGCTATTGCTTATGCTATTATTTCCATTGGCAAAAGAAAGTAAAATGTCAGCCTGTCTTAAAATAAACCTGAAAACAAGCTGTTTAGAAGATGTTGGAAGTGTGCAGCTTTGTTGTGCCTGCCATAGGCGTCACATTGACCCAAATTATAAAGTCAATCTGTAACTGTTAAGGATGCCATATTCTTAAGGCAGCTCGGTTGGGCTACATGTACAAGTGAGCAAGTAATTACCATTTGCCCTATGGAGGGACTAAAGCATGTGCTTTCTGCATCTTGTGTGCTGATAAAAGGATGTTATGAATTTTTATTCTGGGGCAAAACCTCACTGCACATCCTGATCCCTGACCCAGTTCTGTAACAGCCAATCAGCACACAGACTCATCATAATTAAACTGAGACTCTCTTGTAAATTGTGTGAATACGTTTTTTATTATTATTATTATTCCAAAGGAACTATGATTTATTTATGTATCATTAATAAATAAAATAAAATAAAATAAAATAAAATAAAATAAAATAAAATAAAATAAAATAAAATAAAATAAAATAAAATAAAAAGCTAATTTGACATGACAAGGGATCAGGTGCAGAATGCCAAATCAATGCACTGTAAAAAAATTCTAACCTCCCTAACTCAAAATTTTCTAGTGACTGATAACATCTAAATTTTTCAATTGGCCCAGGTGAAATTCTGTACATTATCAAATTAAATTTACAGATTTTCACTTGGGCCAATTGAAAAATTTAGATGTTATCAGTCACTAGAAAATTTTGAGTTAGGGAGGTTAGACATTTTTTACAGTGTGAAACAAGCCATAAGAAACACCAATAACAACTGGGCCTGGACCTGAACTTGGACACTAGCTTAGCACTGCAAGATAAAACAATCATAGCTTTATAAAGATGGAAAGGGAATCATTATCAGAGCAAAATTATAAAACATTTGTGGAGAAATTACAGTTATTGAATCATTGTCTCAATATTTAATTAGCCCTTGTGTTGTAACATTTTCCAAGGATGATGTTTGAAGCAAATTTTCATATTGAATATTGGATTTCATAAGACTTCAAATAGGAAGTCATGAATGATCAACCCTGTAATTCAATGTTAAGCATGTTTTTGAGCTATTAAAAGGGTTAACATGCAGGTTGAATTGTATTAAGAGTTTATTCCACAATGATCAGGAATAAAGGATATGCTGCAGACTCCATTGGTGGTTAATTTCACCGGCATTTCCTTCTTCCTTTTGTCTTTGACATCACCTCTTTAAATATTTATAAATTCATGGCAATTTACATAAAGTTTAAAGATGCTGATTACACGTATTACAGCAGATGCTGACCTATATTAGCCACAAGACCCCCCACCCCCCCCACAGGCAAGGTTGCGGCTACGTGCGTGGAACAAAACAGCGAGCGCAAGGTGTTTATCTCTTTGTTAACACTATGTATACATATGTATACAGTTCTCTTTCGAAAGGGAACTCGCACTGTGTCGATGACGCTATTGGGGAACGCCCTCCAGGTGAACCGGTGTCTGAAAAGCTATCCAATCACGGCAATCGAATTTGACCGGCGACAACCTATGACGTCACTACTAGTGCGACCCAGAAGTATAAAAGGGGCGCCTAGAGAACGTGTCATCCTCTTTTCGTCTTCAAGGACTGTTTTGTCTGATTTGCAATCACCTGAAAAAGGTAAGAACAATTATGGCAAGTGACAAGCGTTTCAAGAAGTGTGTGGATCCGTGTCTCAAGTTTCTGACACCAGATGACACACACACCTTGTGTATTTATTGTTTGGGCGAAGAGCACGCACGATCAGCTCTTGAGAGACCTGATTGTGCAGAATGTGCGAGTTTTCCTCTTAGAAAACTCTGCTCTCATCTGGCCCTGTTCTCGAGGGAAGAGGGACAGGCATCTGGGCCCAGTGGTTCGGGTCCCGCTCGTGCTGAGGCACTGCGGAGACTCAGATCATGGGGTTCCCAGACGGAGCTCGCTGACGAGTTTGGGAGAGGTGTTTCTCTCTCACGCCCGTCAGAAGCTCGCGAGGGTGAGCTGCTGGACGAGGATGTGTTGTCTCTTACATCCTCTGATCCAGCAGCAAGTGCTCTGCTGGCACCCAGCCCAAGAGAGCAGGAGATGGCTGATGAGGGTGAAGAAGAGGTACAACCTGAACCCTCACAGCCTCCCTGCCCCATGTATGATGAGCTGTTGGGTGTTATGGAGTGCGCTTCAACGAGGCTTCAGCTGCTGTGGGAGTACGTGAAGGAAGGAGTCGTTCGCGGCAGGCTGGATGAGCGGTTCCTTTCTGGCCATAATTCCCCAGCTCCTGTGAGCCTTCCATTCCTTTCTGATCTGCATACTGAGATCAAGAAGGCATGGAAGAACCCATATCCTGCACGAGGTGATGTGTTGAACATGGGTATGTGTTGATGCCCCCAATCGTCGAGACGTTCGCGAACAATCTCACTGCTGGAGAGGCATCGGCACTAAAAGCTCTGGCCCTGCCTTCTAAGCCACTCAAGATGACATCTCGCTAGAATGGCAGGGCATACGGCAGCAGGTCAGGCTGGGGCTACCTTACACACTATGTCAGTGTTACAGGAATACCATGCCGACCTGCTGAAGGATTTGAATCAGGGGCAGGGTCTCTCCCCTGACGCAGTGGATGAGCTGCGCCGCACCACAGAGCTCTTCGGGCCACCAGGCAAACCGCTGCCTCGATTGGAAGTTAGATGGCAGCGATGGTGGCCATGGAGAGACATCTGTGGCTGAACCTGGCTGACATTAGGGAGAAAGAAAAGGCTTTTCTCCTCGACTTTTTTTTTTTAAAGTTCAGATAGGCAAAGGCGCGCTCGGCTGCATTTAAATCATGCATTCTACTGCGGTCCAAATCCATGCCCAGACAGCCAGGAGGGCCTGGCCCATCCCGGTTTGAGGATCGGAGACAGGGTCAGAGGTTCAGCGTCGCCTCTCATGCTCATCCTCCTCCAACAAGAAGTAGGTCGCAGAGAAGGCAGGATGATCTTGGTAGGTCTTATAAGGTTGTTTAACTTTAGACCTCGATTCCCTGTTTATAAATGATTAAGGGGTATGTTTGATAGGTATTAAATTAGGAATTTAGGGCCTTGAAGTTCCCATTTTTATAGGTAGGCTTGCATACCTTATCATAGGCCTCCTCTTGTGATAGAGTCGTTAGGTTTATGTAGTAGGTGGTGCTAATCTTGGTCACCCAGTGAAATGTACAGGTTGGCTTCATCTCGTAGAGGAATCTCTAGTGAGGCCACCGTTCATGTGAGCTTCAGACAGTTTTTGTTCAGCGTGATATGGCTTCCTCCCATTTGGGGTTGTTTCCTGAGGCCACCTTTGTATAAAAAGCTCCAGATAGACCAACCAAGCGTTGGCCCTCATCGGGCCACCTGGATAGCCACCTTGTATTTGTATAGCAGGTCTCCTCTCACTTCTGAGAGTTGTTATGAGACTATAGCTTTGGACTTCAGACATAGGATATTCAAGTGCCATCCCCGCAAGGGCTGCCTTAATATCTGGCTTAGGCATGTGTACCAGGAATTTGTTGGAGACAATCTGCTAGAAGTTTTTTAGTCCCGAGCCCCTCAGTCTCTGAATGTAGGCTCTTTAGATTTAGATCATCTACAGCTTATCTCTGTAAGGTCTAGTTTTATCCCCTGGTACTGGCCTCCTCTTTCTACAAGAGTCGTATAGCATAGGCACGCCTCTGCATTAGGCGATTATGCTAGTGGATGTTAAGGGTAGAATAAATAGCTGCATAGGTCATGCAGATATATCATGCAGATATATTCTGAGCATTGTCAGACCTGTCTCTCTCTGGGAAGAGAGAGTTGGAAGCATTATGCTGAGGTCTCCGTTTTTAGTGCTGTATATTGTAGCTAGAATTTCCCAGCTAGTCTTTAGCTTGGATATCTAGGCCCCTTGAATTGGTATGAAGTCATAAGGTGAAAATGTCATTGGCCTCATAGGTGAGGCCTCCATTTCACTTGGGCTTAGTGTTTTTTTGGCTACCCACAGCTCTAATCTTTTCACCCTGCACCACTTGAGCTCTTTTTAGTACTCCCTCCCATTGGGATGAGTTTGAGTACACTCCCTTAGAGCCTAAGCATGCCATGGGCTGACGCTTTTGATAATTGAAGTTGTAAACCTTTCTATAGGCCTCCTTGATAGTCAGGTAGCGTAAGATTGTACTCCCCTTGTTTAACCCTTAGGAGTCTAAGGTGTTTTGGGGGTCCTTGTGATGTTTTGACATGCCCTGACATTTGTGCTTTTTTCAGTTGCTTATAAATATATTAATGGCAAAAGTGTCATTACATTCTATTCAGCACAAACAGGGCTACCATAATATGTAAGCAACATGTACATGTTTGTATTTTTGAGATAATAATGTTTATGCAGTTATTGAAAAAAAAATAAAAATAATTGTTTCTGAAATAAGGCCACAAAACACATACTAAATATGTGTCCACAAGACATCTGACTAATGGGTGTCGTCGCCGCCTAGAGATTTTGCTTCAAAATGATGTGAAAATCATCCTGCCTATTCATTTACATAAAACAATACATTGATTTAAATTTTGTTAGACACAAAATGCCTTTTTGTTTAGAAAGGCAATATGCGTGGGGGCGTGAATGATCATGAATAATGCTCTGATTCACACCTTAAAAGACCATGACCCCCATAATGAGCCTTTCAGTCAGGTATGTCACTGAGAGGGAACTAAAGAATGTGAGGACAAAAGTTATAAGTATATAAAGTATAGTTAACAATATAATCCAAATATAAATTAAAGTCAAAAGCACATTTTGAGTACACAGTCATACCTGAAAACAAATCATGTTCAAATAGGCTATGGGCCATTCTAGAGAATTGGTTCAAAGTTAGAGTTGGAAACATCTTGAAAAAATGGTGTCTTTTCCCACAAATTTTGTATGCATGCAAATTTTATAATATCCAAGGTAAACATTTCTAGTAATTGTGCTGTTAATTATCATACTGTATTTTCAGAAAGTTTTGAAATATTTATCCTCTCCCCAAATTTGTCACTAATAAAACACACTAATAAATAATTTAATGAAAAGGCTTATATTGACCTATTAAGATTTTGTTTACATCTACCTTGTAAATATATTTTTTGCTATTTTATTAAAATGTGAACCAACAACAATTACAATTTTAACAAAATTTCAAGTGTAATCTTTCTTTGTAAAAAGTATACATTTTATCATATGTATTTCAAAGTTAAGGACTCATTAGTATGAATATACATTGGAACAAACACTATAATAATCCCATACAATATATTTAACATATGAGCAAACAAAAGCTTCATTGATGTGGCAGTAGTCTATTTTACAGTTTTTTATTTTTCTATTTTTAAACTTTATAATCTATCCAAGACTAGTCAACAAAATCTTGTCTAAACATTCATATTTCGTCTGTAACATATTGTTTTTATGATATATTAATATAGGGCATATCTTATATTGCATTTTAATAAGTTGCTTATACAAAGACATTTTATTTCAACATATTTCAGTCGATTTTCATCTCAGTATAGCAATATAGTTTGGGTAGATGTGTAGTAGATATGTCAATGTTCATGTAAAAATAGCAGGTTTACTAATGTAAGTGCCTGTTGTAAACAACAACGCGCATCTGTACCGTTCATTCACACATAAACATGCGAATCATATTTAAACAGTCTTTTTGCGGTTTACATACACTATATCGCGATTAGAACAAAGCACTTAAAAAAGAAAGAACTTACTATTCACAATCCTCAGCTGGATCCATTGCTCGTCGAAATGAAACCGAAACCAGCACTTCTGAGGTAAATTTTTCCAGGATTATATTACTATTATGCTATTATTATTCCTCACAGCATCCCAAGATGACGTAAAGTACATGAATCTGATAAAACTTGATGAGTTTTAACGACCTGATGTGGACGTTGACAGGTTTGCATGGATCGCCTCAGATCATTTGCATTTCAATAGCGTGCTCTCCGTGGGTGTGTTCACATTAGCAGATAATGAGTTGCCATGAGAACAACTGACATCTCTCTCTTTTCACACAGATTACATAAACAGAGAATATTTGTTTTCGTTTTGAATTAGATAATTTAATAGCAGAAACGTAAATGTTCATAAAGATATATTGTTCATGCCTGTGTGACTAGTATTCGCTGAGTTTTGTTTAAGTTTAGAGACGTGGTCCAGAAAAACCAGTTCACAGAGAGATTTTACAGTTTATTTTTTCATATTTCTTAAGTCTGTAGGACCATAAATGACGGAGTATTTTAAGTCTATTTTACTGCTATGTGAAAAAAATCCAGCAAAACGCGCCGGGGCGTTTGTCAACCCCAGAGGGTTAAAGGGTCGATAGCGCTCTAGCTGAGTACACTGTCCATTGGCGATGTAAAGTAGGAAAAACCGGGCCCATAGTATTTCTATGAGTACACCTATGATATCTGAGGCTAGTTCTGCTAACAAGTATCACAATCAAGTAGTAGGCCTTCACAGGCCTCCTTGAAGGTGGCTCCACTTTCTTGTGGGTTTTTAGCAATAAATAAGATCATAACGTTGTAGGCTCCCTTTGAGCCTCCCTGATTCTAGCCCAGAGCCTGGTCAAATATATATATATATATATATATATATATATATATATCACATATTCCTAGCTACCTTAAGTCTGGTTAGAAGGTTGAAGGACTATCATGAGCCATCCCTGCTAGATCAGCCCTAGAGCTGGAGGTGCTCCCCTTATCTAGGGTCCCTTGGTAGAGTGCTCAGCCTCCACAATGTTTTAAAGCACTGTTCTTTAAAGCCCCTTTTATACTTCCGGGTCGCACTAGTAGTGACGTCATAGGCTGTCACCGGTCAAATTCGATTGCCGTGATTGGATAGCTTTTCAGACACCGGTTCACATGAAGGGCGTTCCCCAATAGTGTCATCGACACAGTGTCTCGTTCCCTGTTGTCAGGGAACAGAGGTTACAGTCGTAATCTAGACGTTTTACGCACTGTAGTTTAGGGTCTGACCCCAAACCCTTTTGAAGGTCAGTGTATGTAACACTTTATGTGTGTGTTACATTAGTGGGAGACTTTAAATAAGAAAATGTGTGGCCAAATAACCAGTGCAGAAAGTAAACACTTTAGCCATCAACTAATCATGTTTTTGAGACTAAATTAAAGACATATCATTGAATGTGGGCGAGTGAAAATCTGCTATCATACTAAAAACATACTGAGCATGTATAAAATGAATTATTAACTATATACAATTAACAAATATTAAATGTCAAATCATACACATTTACAATCTTGATTTCATTAAACACTGTAGAATGTATAAATCCATTCAGAGGATGTGTTCACCAATAAGCTGCAGGTTTGAACTTTACAACATCACTGTATGAGGCCATAAGGCAGTCATTTGCATTTAAATTGAGACATTAACATTAAATAATTTAATGTCTCTGTTGACGTTAATAGGCTGTTCATTCGTCAGGCTATTATTAGATGGGAAAGGTGCGGGTAAACCCGACTCACCAAATGACGTGTCAGCGCTACGGGACTTGAGTGTAAAATTAGAAGATTTAAAAAGATTTTGTATGCCGAGCACTGGCATCATGCTGATATTGTGTGACGTCACAATGATGTAGCTGAAATGTTTCAACATGTTTTTTTTTTTTTAAATGCATACAAGAATCCTGACAGCAGGCATTCGGATAGAAAGAGAACTACAGCCAGGAGGTAACTTCTCTCCCTTGCCTTTTCCATCATGTGCTTCTCTTTTTTTATTCTTTGTGCATGTGTCGAGCTGTCAGGCAGAATAATATCAGTGCTTAGCGCTATAAGGTGTGTGTATACAGACGCTGTTCCAGAAGCAGTGGTGGAATTCATTATGACCTATAATTGCCTGTGGCTTTGGGAGACCAGTGTGTTTTGGCAAGGATGGCCTCTCCTTCTAGGCTTCAGGCACAACGCTATAGAGAGACATATGCTGTGAGTCTTATTGGCAGTGGCGGTTGCCCTCATAGTGTGTTTTTCTGTGGCAAAACCAAGCATAAAAACAAAGAAAGAAAGAATAAAAAAAAAACTAAAAACAGGAGCGCTCAGTGAGCTGTGAGTCACACAAACTTTTGCGGTTCTCAATAAATCCATTGTACTCCACGTTTTCATAAAGTCGGTGTGCCGATCCATGTGAATAAGCCCTGAATTTCTGTGCAATAACCCCAAAATCCTGTCCTAAACAGCTGATGCATGCTGGGTAACGTTACGGGTCGCTCCACACACAGCAGCCGACACTTTAATCTTGTTTATTGCATAACGTTATCAGCAGATACAGATTTTAAAACAATGTAACACAAGCTAACAAACGGCAGAGGAGTCGCGCGGGTCTATTCATAGAGCGCCATTATTCACTGCCAGTGGCCTCTAAAATTAACTTTACGCTAACAGGAGAGAGCAAACAGAGATGATACATCAAGCAGGAGTGGATAGAGTGATGCAGGATGGATTGGCAGATGGATGAATGGAAACAGGGGAGGAGAGCCAGACTCTGAGCTGGCACAGGTGTTTATCAGTGATGACGAGCGAAGGTCAAAGGAAGGAATGAATCATTGTACTTACAGGCTCACTTCTGCCTGCTGGGATACAATTTTACAATGGCCAGACATTCTAAAATTGCTCAGATACACCACCAGTAAAAAGTTTGGGGTCAATACGTTTTTTTGTTTTGTTTTTTTGTTTAAGATATTTATAATTTTATTCATCAAGGACGCATTACATTGATTAAAAGTGACAGTAAAGACATGTATAATGTTTCAAAAGATTTCACAACATTGCTGTTTTACTCTATTTTTGATCAAATCAATGCAGCATTGGTAAGTATAAGAAACTTCTTCCGATTTAAAAAAAATCTTTCCAACCGCAAACTTTTGAACAGTAGTTGTGCATTTAAGGTTAGTTGACAAATAAAATGGACAGAATTTATGTTATAAAACCATATAATAGAAACATATGATAGCTAAGTGTGAGAAACAAGCTGAAACATAAACCACTGTACAAATATTTTTAAAATGTTATTTAAAACATTTTAATGGAAAAGAGATGATCAAAAAAGATGAAAAAAGATGGATGCAATGAACATGTTACATACAATTACAGTTTCAACCAAATAAGGAGAACCCATAAAACCCCTTCATAAAATAAGTGAGCTTAATGTATTTTAAAAATGTATATTTGTGACATGTACAGTTATGTTTAGAAAAAAAAAGAAAAAAAAAATGAGTTATAAGCAGGCCCATAATGAATCTTTGTCCACAGACGTGTGCAGAAAGCTCAGCAGATTTCTGCAGAATTGCAAAACACCTATCATTTATAAAGATCTACTTCCCCCAACCTCATTCTTATTTATCAAATATTGTGGCTAATTTCATTATGCTCTCAGCTACTAATAAGTGTACCGGACACTCGGCTCCAGTAGACACATTTTACCATATTTTTATCCATTCTGCATGATTTTGCACAAAATCTGAACAAATAATAAAAATGTCAGCAGATTCTGCCTAAGCCTGAGTCAAAGTAGCATGTCAACAAATGAGAAATATAGTATGTAGGTTTCTAATGTAACATTGCTTGGAGATGTCATGCATGTTTTTCAAGCATGCATGTTAATGCTGAATGCATGAAATACTGTAATACAAACTGTAACAGATTCCTTATGTTCCTAAAAGCACAGTAAAAAGAAACGTGATTTAATTTCTCTTTGAGGCCCAGCCTAAAATGAAACATGACAGCATCTCAGAGTTTATTCTGCTACCCTGAAAGCAAAATACCACCTGAGTGTGCTCTCTCAAGATGCTGACAGTTCTGAGAAAGAAGATCAAAAACAAAAGGAAATCTGCTGAGCTTTCTGGATGCCTTTGGACGCGGATTCATTGTGGGCCTACTTCATAGTAAATCCAAATATAGTTCTTCTCTATATCTGCACATGTATGCAATACGTTATTGCACATATAGTACATGCTGGGTTTTTTCTAGACAAAAGATGAATTTTTAAAGAATTACTATGCCACTCCTTTCTAAATTAATTTGCAAAGGAGGACTGGAGGAGATAATGATCCAAAATGAATTAATAAATCAAAATATCAGTCTGTTTATCACAACTCTTCTAGTAAATGCATACATACATACAAACAACTAACCATAAAAATGGTCACCAGTTTCAGCACAGATTTCTTTTCAATCTTCATGTTAAAGACATGTATTTATATATAAATAATAATAATAATAATAATAATAATAATACATTTTATTTGTAATACACTTTATATTTAAGCAAAATCCCAAAGCTCTACAGTTTAAAAACTAAAGGAAAAAAAATACTGGGAGCAGCTGAGCAGAAAGCCAGATCTCCCATAGTATGAAGCTTGATCATGGGGGGGTTTCAGAAGATATGCTGAAACAGAACAGAGGGCACATGTAGAAGTTTGTGGGATGAGGAGTTCCCTGAGGGAAGGGTTTGGGGATGTTCTGCGCTTTTCTGAATGTACTGCAGCTTCTGAAGGCTTTTGTCAGGGATCCCGATGAGGAGCGCAAAGGCGTGGGAAAGCTTTCCACATCTGCAAGAGTACGTGTGTGACGGAGTTTGGCAATATTCCTGAGGTGGAAGAAGATGTGAGCCTCAAAAATCAGATGAGAATCCATTCTAACACACAGGTTGGTGACTGATGTTAAAAAAGTGGAATATCCTGACCAGAGAAAGTAATGCTGGTAATGACAGATGGCCTGATGTGGTGTATTGACTAGAATAGCTTCTGTCTTGGAGCTGTTTGGCTGCAAGAAATGTTGCTTCATCCATACCTTTATCTCCTCCAGGCAGGTGGTCAGAGTGAATGATGGCAGGGCAGCAGAGGGGGTTGAATTTGTCCTGAGATAGAGTTGAGTGTCACCAGCATCATCAACGGCCGAGGGGGAGCACATAGAGGATAAACATGGTGGGGCCGAGCACCGAGCCTTGAGGGACACCAGAGGTGACGTTGTGTGTCAAGGATTTAGCCTCTCCCAAGGTGTTATGCTCAGTTCTCCATGTAAGGTAGGATGAAAACCAGTTATAAACAGAGTCAGATAGACCAATAGTGGAGTGTAAACGGTGGAGGAGAATGTTATGATCCACAGTGTCGAATGCTGCAGTCAAGTCCAGAAGGATGAGAAGAGATGTGACCCTGACCAGGGCTGTTTCCGTGCTGTGGCCAGAGCGGAAACCAGACTGGAATTTCTCAAACAAATTGTGGACCTGCAGCAACTACTTTTTCCAGCACTTTGGAAAGGAATGGAAGGATGGAGACGGGCCTGTAGTTGGCAAGACCTTCTGGGTCTAAAGTGGATTTTCTTGGGAAGTGGTCTGATGACAGCAGTTTTCAGAGTAGCTGGAACATGGCCAGCCTGGAGAGAGTTGTTTATGGCTTTAGTAATCTGGGGACTCATGACAGTAAGGTTAGATTATACCAAGGCTGTGGGAAAAGGGTCCAGGTCAAAGATGGATGATTTCATCTTTCTGATGATGTCCTCAACCTCTCATTGTGAGATGTCAGAAAAACAACAGAACGGTTGGAAGGTCCCAGGCTGTGGATCAACAGTCGGGACAGGCAAGACAGAGGAGCTAGATAGGAGAGAGTAGATTGTATCTACTTTTTGTCTGAAAAAAAGTGATAAAAGTATTTCACCTCTCCTCTGGCTTCTGAATGAGACTAAGTTTGTGGTTTAAGGATGTGATTTATAATAGAGAAAAGTTGTTTGGAATTTCCTGGGCTATTGTTGATGATATTAGAGAAGAACCGTGCATCTCTCAAAGACTTTGTGTAGGCCTTCTGATGTTCTCTATAAACTTGTTTGTGAATACTGTTTCCTGAGACCTTAAGATACTGCTCAAGGACACTCCCAGCTGTCTTCGTCTTCCGCAGTTCACAGGTGTTCCAAGGGGCTGAGCGCGAGGTGGCAGTTCTAGTTCTGACAGGTGCGTGGAGATTTAGGAGACTGCTCAGAGATCGATTGTATTAGTCAACTGACTCAGTGACTGAGAAGAAATCAGCAGAGTTCCTAATGGGGGCAGAGTTTGAAATGACCAGGTTCAGAGTTTGATCCCTAGAGTGTGTGGGGACATTGATATGTTGTTGAAGGTTAAGACAATCCAATAGTTGCAGAAACTCAGCTGCAAAATGACAAGAGGGGGTGTCTACATGAATATTAAAATCTCCAAGTATTATAATGTTGGCAGAAGTGGTGCAAAACTTTTTTAAATAGAATGATCAGATGCACAACAGTTTTTAGGAAGGTGATCCATTCAAAATCTACTTGCCACAAATCTCTTGGTAACACTTTACAATAAGATTCCGTTTGTCAATATTAGTTCTGTCATGACAAGTGTTTTGGCATGGTAATAGGTATGACAATTGTCACGGATTCGCCAGGCTCCACAGTCACCCAATCACAATGAGCACCGTCGCCGGAATTCTAATCATCCGCACCAGCCACTAATCATCACCTCATCAAGTCACACATATAAGCAGTGTTGGGCAACTTGGAAAATGAGTTAAGCTAGCAGTTACTCTACATTAAATTAAGCTTCACTACACTGAATCTACCACCCTGGAAAATGTAGCAAGCTAAGCTACAGGAACATGGCAAAAGTAGTTCATTTTTATATTGAACCAACTTCATTCCAAATCAATACTATCTCAGTGATCAATAAAACTGTAAGTCAAACAGATAGGCAAGCATAATTGTTCAGTTCAATTGTTTATTCAACAACTGTTCCAAACCAATTTGGCAACAAAAACAAACAAACAAACAAAAAACGTGATCCACATAATAACAAAACCAGGTGTCGAGAGTGTGTGTGTATTCATCTGTATGTGTACGTATGCATATGCACATGTGTTTGCCTGGGTATGCACAATTTAGACTTGGGCACATTTGCAGGACTAACTGTAAGTTAATTTAAAACTCAACTCAGCTCAAACCACAGTAGCAAAAGAATTAAGACCTGCTCCAAACAGTACCAACATGGCAAAAACCAAACAACAAAACATGTCCTCTAAATAACATTTGGTGTGTGTGTGTGTGAGTGAGTGTGTGAAAGATATCTATCTCTCTCCATGGAAACAAGTTTCTGCCACCACATATCAAGAGGTGGCCAGGCTGGACCCCGAGCTTTTTAACAAGAGGTGTTTATTCACGCGACACAATAGAAGCTTTTCAAAATTTGCATCGGAAAGAAGGTTTCTCTTTGGTCGGAAAATGTCTTTTCCTACACTAAAGAGTCGTTCACAAGCTGCACTAGCAGGAACTCCTGTGTTGAACTTCAGGAAGATCTTCTTCATCATCGGTAGGTTTTGGAATGCATTGACAAGGTTGGTTTCGGGTGATTGCAAGTAGCTGTCCACTTCATTCAGAACTGTTCTTGTTCTGAGTGATATCCAGTTATTTCATCGCCATCATCAGTTGGGTCCTCGCCATCTGTCTGCATGTGATCATCTGGGTATTGAGTTTGAAGCAGGTTAACTTCTGCTTTCAGGTTTGACACAACATCCGCCTTCTTTCCACTGGGGATGTACGCCAATCTGAACATAGGATGAGGTGCAGAGGCTACGAGCAACCTTGCATCTTGAAAAATGTATCCAAACCTCCTCTTCACCCCATTGATGATGGCATCTACCAGTGGGTTACAGTGATGCATGTTTGCCTCATGCTTCATCTGCTCCATTCTATTGAGGAGAATTGAGATTGTTGGCACCAACACTCCTGTGTAGGCCATTTTATCTGATTGTTGTACGTCAAGGGCCTTGGCCAGAGGCGCCATAACCTTAAAGATACACAGGAAAGACAAGGAATAAATAACAATTACTCAAAAGTAATAATAATATAAGTTTTCTTATTTATAATCATCATCATTCTAATAAGTAGTAGTTGTTTAACATTCAGTTAACAACCGTTGGAAAAAAATTCCCTACACTAAGCTCAGTTAGAGGTATGTGGTTGCCTTTATGTTCAGACAGATACATGGATTACAGCATGAACACCGGTTAACTTAAGTACATATCAAAATAAAGGTAATATTTACCTGAACATACTCCTGTTTGAAGATGAGTTCTGTTGCTTTGAAGCGAGTCACCAGAAGCTTCTCCCAGGTCTCCTGGAGGTCTTGTTCTTTTGTCAGGATACAGGTATTCAAGCGCTCCATGGCATGGTAAGTGGAGTTCCACCTTGTTGGACTGGGAACTATCAGCTGGCACCCTAGCTTGTCTTTGATAATGTCTGAAGCTTGTGTGCTTCTGTGTTACTTGTTCCACAGTTGTTCCACAATTGCCAATTGTTGATCTTGATACTTTTTTAAAGGCCTCTGACTGGGTCAAAGCACCCTCAATGTCTCTCATTGCAACCAGGTTGAGGGTGTGGCAGGCGCATTGCTGATGAAGTGGGAGACTGTAGTCTTCTGTTTTATTAAAAATGTCTGTGACATTTATGAAGACAGTGTGTCCCTCCTCTTCTTCCTCATCCTCCTCTTCTCTCTCTTGAATGGTTCTTTGAACTTCTGCAAAGACATTGAAAGCCTTCACAAAATTTGAACCATTATCTGTGGTTGTAACGGTCACCTTGTCTTTTATGTTGAAATCTCTGTGCACGTCTTGCAACATCTCAGCTAAAACATCATATGTGTGGCGCCCTATGATCCTGAGACAGGCTAATGCTCCAGAGCAGATGCTTAATGTTTCTTGGTTTATCCAGTGGATAGTCACCCCAAGGAAGCTTCTGTTGTTTGACGACCACGCATCTGTTGTGGTACATACATGGTTCTGTTTGGACAAAATCACAGACAGCGTGCTTTTCATTGATGTATACTCATCCTCAAGCATTCTTCCCAATGTTCTTCTGGACATCAAATGCATAGAGTGTAAAATCTCTCTGAATAAATCTGTGTATTCTGGTCTCTCCACAGTGTGAGGTGGATGCAGTCCTTGAATGATGAAGTTAAGGATCAACTTGTTAAATCTCTCTTGGTGTCACAGTTTGGGTTTTCTTGTCATTGTCATGTTTCTGTGTCTTGTCATGTGATTCCCTGTTTGTCATGTGATCCTGCCATGTGTCTAAGCATTGGTTAATTGTCTGATCATTGTTCACAGGTGTTCCTTGTCTTGTAATTAGTCTATGTATTTAAGCCCTCATGTTTGCCCTGTGTCCTTGTCGAGTATTGTTTGTTCTGTGTCCCAGATCCAGTTTCTTGTTTTCTAGTTTAATGCACTAAAGCATGCTTTTGTTTTACGTTTGATCTTGTTTTTGAATTGTTTGGTTATTAAAGTTGCGTTTGGGTTCTCAACCAGCTTGCCTTTCGTAACACTTGGGTTAAGCCTGGTTCACACGGGACGATTTTAAAATTGTCGGCCGATTTTCCAAACCTGAGAGACCCCACACACGGCGATAAAAAATCACGGGTCTAACAGTTTTGGTCGTACAGTGTGTGGTGCGCAGCCACACGGCAAAATCAACACATCACACACGAACCGATTTGACTCCAGGTCAGACGGGAAATCTCGCAAAATCCCTCGAGATCAAACGTGACTTCAGAGTAAACAATCATGGCGGACGAATAGGACGCAGTAGGTGGCGATAGTTTGTAGTCTGTTTTTAACCGAAAAAAAAACGTTATCAAAAGAAAAGGCGATGGTCAAAGAAGTGCAGACTTTCTGATGCGCCATGCCGCCGGCTGTTTTGATTTTGTTTCCCGGTGCTTCCTCGCCGCCTCGTCACCTCGCTTTCTGATTGGCTACACGCCACAGTCCACAGGCTGCGTGCTCGTTTGTCCCCGGGGGACACCACACACGAGGAGAAATCGGGCCAAAAAAATCCAACATGTTGGATATCCCCGATTTGAGATCGGAGCGGTCCCGACGTCCTTCCGAGCAGACGAGAGCAGTCTTAACACACCACACACGGCAGGAATATCTGATCAGATTATTTTACGATAATCGGAGCATCCTTAAGATTGTCGGAAGGGGTGAATCGGGGCTAAAATCGGCCTAATTATCCTGCCGTGTGAACCAGGCTTTAGGGTGGGTCTACCTCCTCTGAAATACTGTGCTACACTGCCTTGTATGAGAGGAACAGGGTGTTCCTCCTCATTCCTGGGTGCACTCCTCTTCTTGGCGTGTTCACGTTCCATTTCCATGGAAGCCATTTTAGTTGGGTGAACCCTTTTCACTTTAAACTTTTCCTCTGATCCTTAATATTTTCCCACCTCTTCCCTCCTATATGTACTGTGTTTATTTAAGTTTGGGTAACACTTTATAATAATGTTCAGTTATAAGTCCCTTAAAAGTTATTAGTTAATGATGAACTAATCATTTACAAAATATGACTATACATTCATAAATTATTAATATGGTTTATGCTAACATTTTTATGAATGTTTTAATTCAGTTATAAGTAATTTATAAATTATAGTACATACGTTCATAAATTATTGTGGTATGCTATACCGTATATATCCGTGATTAATAGTTTACACTTATTACACTGATATTAAGTGATGCAGAAAGTGTAAATGACTTGTAGAAAAACAGTAATTTACTCCACACAGAACAAAAGTCTCTGCTGATAAGTTCATTTAAATAACATAACCTACTGGAAGCCCCTGACTGTAAGTCATTTATAAATGACCATCTGCTTGAAAACAAATAAATTACTCTTCTTAAAAATACTGCATGTTTGTGTTTTTGAACACAGACCAGCTTACAACATAACAATACATCAATAAATGATATACTGATCATTTACTAATGGTTTGTTCATCATTTGTTCATGATTAACTATTGTTTATTGAGATAATGATACTAAAACAATTTTGCCATAAATACTTCAATGATTTGTGATAAATAATGTATCATCAAGTTTGTCAACAATAAACTACAAAAGATGGTGGCTTCGTGCTTCCCACATAGGTGCTGTTTTATGTTAATAATGTTTTTAATGTTGACTATCATTGTATATTGTTAACTACTTGCGTTGTTTTATTTTAAATGTACATTTTCTCTGAAATTTACACGAGTAAATTCGTTGTGCTACACAATGACAATAAAGTACTTGAATTTATGAATGTAGTCATGTTTTATAAATGTATAAATGTTAAATCATTTATAAATGACATAACTGAATAACAAAACATTTATAAAAATTTTAGCATTCCACTTTTTATTAAATTATGAATATAGTCATGATGTTTTGTAAATGATTAGTTCGTCATTAACTAATAACTTATGAATGACTTATAACTGAGTTAACAAAACATTTAAAAAATGTTACTGTTATCGTACCACTTAATAATTTATGAATGTAAAGTAATGTTTTGTAAATGATTAGTTCATCATTAACTAATAACTTATGAATGACTTATAACTGAGTTAACAAAGCATTTAAAAAATGTTACTGTTATCGTACCACTTATTAATAATTTATGAATGTATAGTAATGTTTTGTAAATGATTAGTTCATCATTAACTAATAACTTATAAGTAACTTATAATTGAACGTTACGTTATTATAAAGTGTTACCAATTCAAGGAATCTAGCTAGTGGTTAGCTGTTGACAAGTTGCTAGCTGTAGACTACTGAATTGCGATGGTTGTGTTAGCTATCTTATTCGGGAATCACCTGAATGTGTGTTCTCAAATTCGTGTTTGATGTCTTCGAAGTAGAGAGCAGCTTCTGTTTTGGACTGCACAATAAGCACCTAAAGACATACTTTTTCTCTGCTGTCTCAATCAGTATCATGTACTTCTCGAGGGTACGGCCACGGCGACTCCCCCCTCGGGATCAATTCCTCTCTGTCCTCACCCTCTGCCATCTTTCCATCAAGTAAATTTCTTGCGTGTCAGCCCAATTAGAGTATGTGATGTCACCTTCCGGAGCAGAAAGTGGCAGTAATGCACCAAAAAGCTGGTTGCCAACCGTCGTAAAACACAAAGAAGAAGAAAACACCGGCAGGTCTGTGTAGAGTGGTGGGTGGTGTCACTTAATGATCCAGGATCAGTGATCCTTAGCAGTTGTATTAGCATCCGATTTGAGCTTGTGCTTCAGAAAATGTAGCTTCAGCTTGTGTGGACGCTACCGCACTACTTGATCAACAAAAGAGCTTCGCTACTGAAAAGCTATTTGATTCAGAAAACAGCGACGCTATCACCACGATATTGAGAAATGTAGTTAAGCTAGTAACGTCACTACTTGTAGCGACGCTACTGCCCAACACTGCATATAAGTACACACCTCGCCTACCCTCATTGTCTTGTCTTGTCTTGTTTATGAAAAGAAAAAAAAAAGATCTGCTGTTATTGCTGCTGCTGCAAGCAAGCACTGGACTTGCTACTGCCAATGCATACATGACACACTGCTGTGAGCAAGTAAATCTGTACAGACGGAGCTGGTGAAGGTGGAGGGTTTCTGAGCAAATGTTAACAAAGTATTTGAAGGTTGAGCATGTGAGCTCATTGGCTACTGATACAGCAGGAACCAATCAGCTGTGCCCTATAGAGAATGATGTGATTACAAGGGGATTGACTTAAGGACCTATTAGCCAGTGCCATCTTGAGTTTCATGACAACTTTTATTTACCTACATTACTTAACATGAACTATCATGTTGGTTGAAAAAATATTATTAAAGCATTTATTAATCGTAGTTGACGTTAATTGTAATGTTTATTAATACTTAAAAGTATTTAATGGACCTGAGCGAACATGAACTACAGTAAAAATAAATAGTTGTATTTTTATTAACTAATGTTATAGCAAGGATTAATACTTTTGCAATTGCATTTCTCATTGTTAGCTAATGCATTAACATTTACTAATGGGACCTTTTAAATCTTTAAATGTGCAGTAGAAAACATCTTTCTCTGTCTGTCATGGTCACTCCTCCCTTTGTATTCACAGTCACATGGTGTCACAAACAGCCCAAAGCCGGCATCATCATCCTCACCTGCTGCTGTTCACCAAGTACAGCTGGGCTTTGTTCTTCCTCCCAGCACTGGCAGGTCTCCCCCCTCCAGTCTTTCACTCTCCACATACACATTGGCAGCCTATTCATTCCCCACTTCACACAGCGACACCTAACACAAGGATGGGATTTTGAAAAGACCCTCTTCCGAGTGATAGAGAGAATCATTTAATCCGATCCCTGAAGAGCAGAAAATTGTGTTTATTTTGATTCTGGCTTTCTCCCCCTCTCTGTGCGGTCTGATTTGATAACTCCATGACAGGATCCCTCCCAACCATTGACTTATTAGAGCAGATGGATGCTGGGAAGGAGGTGTGGAGATGCACTGTGACAGTCACGGAGGAGAGCAGCCTGTGAAACGCAGCTTATACCTGTATGAGAACTGTCCGCCCATGATTCAGTACAATGACTTCGGTTCAGATGCCTGAGTGACTTCTCTTTTAAAAAATCAGCCTACTCAAATGTATTCTTGTATCTGGTTTTGAGGAGGAGTTCATGGATATTTTTTGTCCTTGGTCTGTGGCCTGAGAAACCAATTATTGAGGAGAAGTCTATATATCTTCATGGGTTAGAATGCCATAGAAAAGGGGAGGAAGAAATTAAATAAACACACACAGATGTATACTTTTCATAATGGCAGAGGTTTGCAGAATCATTGATTTCCAGGTACAGTACAGCACTCGTCCTGCTGAAACCAGATGAAACAGTGACTGCAGAGTGAATCTTTCAATTACAAAAGTGTTCCCAAGAAGGTATTCCTGTGTCCAGTGTTATTCGAGGGTTGACAGACCACCCTACACTGACACTAGTGGAAGCAAGCTAAAATGTCATGGTTGCTTTAGCAAATGCTTTTGTTAACACTATCAGTTAGGGTTCAGATTGGGTGGTGTGTTATTTTCAAATGCGATCAAACATTAACTTTTCAGCACCACTCACCGGAAATTTCGTTTATGTCTGTCTGTAAGTACCCTAACAAAAAATAAATGTTTGAATCAAGTGCGCTATAAGTATACTTTTTTAAAAACTAAATAAGAAAGTATAATTTCAGTCTACTTTTTATGTACTTCTCAAAAATATACTTAAATTTACACTTAAGTATACTTGACTAATACTGACAGAAAAGTCTAAGTATATTTGGCCTGTACTTGTACTCGATCTTTTTATCAAGATATACTTAAAACTATAATTAAGTATTCTAAGTATACTTGGCTTGTAGTTTACTCTTTTGACCGAGTAGCTTATTAAATACTTTTTCACATAGTTTTACATTACTGTCTTATAAACGTACATTGTTAGTAAAATAATATAGGCCTATAAATAGTAAACTATCAGAATATCTACAAGTATAGTACAGTACACGTGTAGTATTGCAGTACAAATGAAAAACGTAGTTAGAAAAACTAGAACTCAAAATGTACTACTGTTAAAAAGTACTTAAATGTATACTTTTATACACTAAAAGTGAGCCAATTTAGTCCCAAGTAGTATTGAAACTTACACTTACAAGTATGCTACAAGTACATTGATATTAGTGTTCTTACTAAAATATACTTGAACCTCCAGCGCTAACTGGCTGGGGACTACAGCTGGAAATTAGCCGTAGAGGCTAAAGCTGCTCTTTTCATTAAAAGAGGTTGTCCACATTATTATAAACCAATAAACTAAACTAAACTATCTCACGACCAATTCGTACAAGTGAGTAAAAGGTGGCAAATTCGTACAAATTCGTACGATTTGTCTAAACCCCAGTGATGGGTAGGTTTAGGGGTTCATAGGTTCATGTGTTTACAATGAGCCATGTGTTGCATATTTATGTACAGTATGTATCCACTGTCCATTAAAGCTAACCAATGTTATTGCAAGTTATGTTCTGGAATATTTGGAGAATTTAAGTGGAAAACACAATTGGACAGTATGTTGAATGCTTCATAATGATCACTTGTTTCATGTACTTTAGCTGTTAATCTGATGAGCCTGCTTGATTAAATGCACATTAAATCAGTCATGTACAGGCAGATATTTTAATCGTTGCTTTAGAAAATGTTATGTAAATCTATCATGCCTATTCAGTGGTATACCTACCATATTGTACTGAGGTATCAGGGGTTTGTTATTGCACTAAAAGCTAAATTTGGGTAGAGATTCAGCCCTAGAGACTAGAGTATACAGTTTTCAGAAAGAGTTATGTAATGAGAGGCAGAAATCAGCAACCACTGCAGGGGGCTTGACAAGTCATATGATGTCATGCCGGGTCCACCCAAATCACTCCACCTGGACTCACATTTCCCCCTAGTGGCTACATTACTGCAGTCTTTTTCATGAAGGAAAGCTGCAGTATAATTAGAGATGTTTTAGTAGATCCAACACCTAAGTAGATATTTAGCAACATGGTCTGTTACTGAATTTGTCCTTAATATACTATGTGCAGGTGTAAGTACTGTATTGCATAGTATAAAACATCTCAGACAGCAAGACCATGAGATAATATGCAAATATTTTGCTCATTATATCACCACACCATCTGTGTTGTAGGTGTTTTATCAGCTTTGGCAAATGCTTTTCCAGCTACCCGAAGACAACATGCTACTGTCTGCTGAGTCAGTTAATCTGTCACCTGCTTATTAAATATTTATAGTAATTGTATCACAGCAGGACATACAATCTTGAACCTTGGCTTTCTAAAAAAATATCAGTTCGAGAATTATGCTGTATCTGTCAGTAAAAACAGTTGTCAATCTCAAACACTGACTGTGTGAATGTAAACCCACATCATGTCAAATTACTGTATATCTGACACTGAAAAAATACCAATAAATATATTGAGAAAGACAAAAATGGAACAAAATATTGAAATAAAACATATATTCTACTCTAAATATACTGTAAGTTGAAACTGATTTGCCCAGCGGAGGAAACAGAAGGTGAGTTGGCGAACTTCAGATTACCATGGAAAACAGGAGAGGCGAGAAATGGAAGCGCTCACTGCTTTCAAGGCCAATGCAGCTGTTCAGGTATTCTGCCAGTGACACATAAAGCCCTGACTTCCCACACAAAGCTCCGCAGCTGTGAAACTCTCCAACACACTGTCACTGGGATTTATTCATATCTCTATTTGTTTTAGATGTTCACAGTGACAATGGCCTGGTTAAAATATGTGTGTGACAACAACAGAAGTGTGGAAATAAACAGTTGTAAAAAGTTTGAATTATATTATGTAATTGTCAGTGTGGGGTACTTAATTAATTACCAGTTACTAACTACATATTCAACAGTGTAATTAGATTACTGTACTTCTACCTTTAAAAAGTATTGGATTACTTGTTATTTCTAATTTCTTTATAAATTCCACATCAAGCTCACCAAGTTGAACAATACAAGGACAGATAAGAAACTGCACTTTTGGTTCTTTAAAATAAACACTATACAATAGCATAAATTATTCTTGAACTGACCAAAGTACGTAAAGGGAGAAGGTTCAATTAAAAAATATACATTTTAACAGAATTTTGGTGTTTTATATAGAATCGTTGTAAAGTCTATGAGAAGTAACTAATTAAATTACAGAAACATTGAGTAATCCTTTATTTTACTTTTTCAAGGGAAACCTAATTAAATTACAGTAATTAGATTATTTAGTAAATAATTACACCCAAACACTGGCAATCATTATGTTTCATAACAAAGAAATGTAACTCTTTGGTGTATTCCTCAGGAAAGGCACTCGGGTACTTGCATGGGTTGAGTTGTATGGTGGCCTCTAATTTCCTCTGCTGTAGTCTCCATGGTAATGTCTCTCTCTCATGGTGCATTCTGATCTTGCAGCAGCCAGTGATGGATGACTAATTTGTCCTGGTCACATGGAAAATCCAGAGCAGCATATCATATTAAAATTTCTATGGCACAAAGTTGGCTTCCTTGGATACAGTGTTAGGAATTACTGATGATTTGGTTTCCCTCCTCTCAGGAAACACTGAAACGGTGCCTAGATTTATCCAAACCACACAAGGGACTCTCCGATATCCATTGACTATCCAGTGGTTTTTTGTTGGCAGTGACCTTGTGATAAGGGAATGAGTCATCAAACTATGGCTTCTAGATCTTTGCTGGTTAGAAAATCAAGATATATTCAGTTAATAAAAGCTCAAGCAAATCCACATATCTATCTCATAATGAAAGGGGGAAGATGGTCACTACCATGCACACACATTCAAACTAATTTCCATTATTTTATGTCTTGGTAACCCTTGGTTTTTCCATTTCGGCCTTGCTATTTAAATGTTATTGAGGGTTGTTTCTCTAGTTCCTCAAGTCCTCCAACCTCCAATCACAACACCACCCACAAAACATATCTCCTTAGAACACTTCAACATTAGCATTACCACAAATCCAAAAACACTGATGTGTTGTCAATTTCAGAACCTGACCAATATCCAGCTATCTAGAGAATTTGTTTTCATGACAAAGATATGAAATACAATTTTGCAATAACATTTCATCAAACACAAAAAAATGTGTATTATGCTTACTTTGAATCAACAACATTCCCCGAAATGTAATCACAACTAGCTTAAATGGGTCCTATTATGCCCTTTTCGGGGTGTACTATGCTTTCATGCTTTTGTCATGCAGTTCCTGTTTCGATGAAGCCCCCCTTTTGAAATATAAAATATGCTGCAATTGGTTAGCTGGCCCATTGTATTGTGATTGACACCACTTAGCGGAGAAGCGCGTGTTCAGGAAATGTCACACCCTAACCATGAGTTTCATCTGCTCGGGTGTAAATATTAAGGATGGTGTCAATTTCAAGCCTGATTCAGACTTAAGAATGTTAACAAACAAGAGGATCGTCCAGAACGGATTTCATGGCAGACTTTGCAAGCACGGATTTCACATGATGTTTCACATGATGTTTCAGAGTGTTTTTTTGTTTGTTTTTTTCAGTTAGTAGAATGTCTAAAATTGACCATCAAAATAAAGTATGTTTTTGCTTTTTTTGGTTTCCTTATTTTCAAGGCGAAGATTTGACACTATTTAATAGTCGTATATAACCACATAAGCTTAAATCAGCCTAAGCTGCAGCCTGGACTGGCAAAAACCAGCCAAGAGATCAGCTTGACCACTGCTAAGACCAAACCAGAGCAAACTAGCTTAGCCGGATATTTTTAGCAAGTACGTACTGTAAGAATAATAGTGACAAAATAAAATTGTATTGTTAACTGATCATTTGCTGAACAGGACAGTTGTAGCAATCTTGAGAAGAATTTATATTCTAAAGAATATTCATCACAGTTTTTAAGCAAAATCCTGTATAAGAAAATTAATTTTGGTGAGCTGAATCCAATTTCAGACATTTAAGCATGCAGAGTTTCTTCTCTATTTGCGCTATCTGCAATTCTTATAAGACATTTCACACTGCCTACTGAATTACTGCAATGGAATGGCATTGGGATTATTTTTTTTTAACTTGAGTGATACTGAGTGAAAAAAGTAATAGTTTCTTTGCAGGAATACCCAGCAGATGCAGGGATTCTTTTAGAGCTTGACCAAGAAAAATTAAATCAAATTCAACTCACAAATAGCATTACATAAGAAAAAAAACGTTATCATAAATATTATAATAACAACATTCAGAGACACGTGCAATAGCTCATCTTCTGTTCCATTCATTTTATTTAAGATACCTGAGAGGCTGTGTGTGAGAGAGAGAGACGTTTCTGAGCTGTCATGCTGCATTTACGCACCACACTGACGTGCTTTCAGATGGTGATGGATGTCTCAATCAACCAGCTCTGACTCAAAAAAAAAAAAAAAAAAATTTCACAACTCAAGGTGGGCAAAAGAAAATGCTTTCCAACAAACTCCTCAAAGAACCAATAGCAGTGGGTGATGCTACTCAAACGTACCACCAGGACCTCACACTGTGACGTTTATATTCAGGACCAGCGCTCCTGCCAGAGGCCATTGACTAAACATGGAAATGCCTCTTCAGTTCCATAAAAGCGAGACACTGTTTAAGCTATGCAAATAGAGACAGTTTAAAATGTAACATTGACAAAAGAGGTCAAGAAAGAAAAAGACGCCACCAATAGAAGTGGGCGACATAGCATCTCATAGAAAAAAACAATTAAACCAAAGTAAGTGCAAAAACAAATCTAGCTCCAGCTGAGGCTGGTAATGAGCTCTGAAAACACTTTCTCTCTTTTTGTGTGTGTGTGTGTGAAATTGGATATAAAACAACTTATCGATTTTCTGGCACCTTAAATGCCCCCTCTGGAATGGACCATATTCTTTGCATCCCTTTCCTTCTCATCTGTCACACTAAAACACACCCAAACAGCCAAAAAAAAAAAATAGCCTTCCTGCTATCTGCAGGCTGCCCACTTCAACCAATGCCATGCCCTATGAATAATTGATTACATAAAGAGTGGGTAATGAAAGACCACGGATCACTTCAATTAGGACCATGGCCCAGTGTCCTCAGGGCATGCCAGCAATACTCAAGCGTGGAGGGATATCTCCATCGGGAAGCATGTATAACCTCTCGGGTTTGATACAACAGACCTTTGTCTCAGCCTTGAAATCCCTCTGGGTTATAACTCAAACTGAGGCCTGGTCTCAGGCCCACACAGGACAGCAATTAAGACCCATTAGTAACACAGCAGCTTGAATGTAGGCCAATGAGTCTGCTGCAGTTAGAGGATATACATTTCTATTTCTTTGAATCCTCTGGGCCCAGTGTTCGCTTTAAAAATTAATAAGGTGCGACAGCACAGAGGAGGTTGGGAAATTAAACTTTTTTTTCACGGGATGCATGTGTCAACTTAAAACTTTGTCTAGAAACAGTAACTTAGGAAAGTGCCTAAGGAGCGTGAGTCATCTGCAAAGGCTCTTGCTGGCTCTTAAGAGAAGACCAAAGGTAAAGCTGTAAAACATATTAGACCAGGATGGGGATCCAATTCATAATAAGAGATCAGGCACAATGTAGTTTGTCTTTTCTTTCTCATCGTGATGTTATATCTAAATGAAAGGCTTCTCGAACAAGAAAAACTTTAGGGAATTGAGAATTGATTGGATAGTTTGTTTGGATTGTTGGTTTGCTATTGTTGTAATCTCATGTGAGTGACAGGTTGTCCCGCCCTCATGCCAGTAAACACATCATCAGAGAAAAGATGCTGCTCCAAGAGGGAGGGGAAGTTATTTTGATTAAAGATTACAAGTGCGATTTCATGATGACACTTACGCGTACAATCACTTCGGTGTGATTACAGTACAATGTTCAGTGCGTCATGTGATCAACTAAATTCAAATCTGCTTTTCCTTGCACTTTTCATATCATCAAATTAGTGTATTCAACCACTAGTAGTAGCCTACTAGAAGAAGAAAAAACATTTATAGTTTGTCAAAATACACACTGAAGTTTATGGAGGTGACAATAAAAATAATAAATAAAACATAATTTGATGACATTTTATTTACGTCAAACCTGCATTGTGTCTGAAACTATAAAGTCTGCTATATTCTTCTTCCAGTCCATCAGCCACTCGCTTATGTTTTTTGGAAGAAGTGAATGTGTTGTAAATCCATCAGACTCTGATTCCCTGACTGAGATGCAGTACAAACTAACATGGTGTCGCCCATATTCTGATCAAATAACATGGTAAAACACAAGATACATTTACCTAAACATATTTCAGAATGGGAATATCAGATATTTCACAATAGTTAACAAATTTGTGAATATTTTCAATTAGAAGAAAATGCTGTTATTTCCTTCAGTGGAACTCAAAAAGGAGTGAACAACTGTTAAGAAAGAATGTACAATGCTACAATGGTTTTGTGAGGAAATTGCATTGTTTACATGAGGTGTGCATCAATACTACACCATTTTGAAACATATTTCATTTCATTTCAAAAATAATTTTCCAAACTGAGAAGATGTCTGAGAAATATATTCACATTTTATATAACAGCACTGCATCTCGGTGCTGTCACATATACATTTAATCACACAAACAATATTCATACTATAAATTGAAATATCCAGTACTAACTTTTTAATGTTAAAAGATGATCAACAAATGGTCTCCCTTTTTACATGTTAATAAATTACAAATTAATAAAACCATTTCTCCTCATTACTGTAATGTGAAAATGCAAAACAAGCATTGAGTGATAACCTTTCTCCATGTATTTTTTGGTGATTGTTTCTGAATTCTATTAATTTCCAAAAAGTAATGTCCATTTTTGTTACATCCATAAAAAAGTTTTACCTGGAAAAAAAAACTTGATTAGATCAATAATATTCTTCTGTCGGGACTATACCTGCAGGGGTTTAGGACTATACATAAAAATTGCGCTTCCCCTTAAAAAAAAAAGCTACATTTCAAGTTCTGACTGCATATTTGAGGTTCATAACAGTGGTTTGCCCAACAGGATTTTCACCTTTGGATGTGCTATCGCTTTAAGATATCTACAAAATGCCCATGTTCTCAGAATGTACTGTGATTTTCTCCCCTAAAGCTATCTCCACGTTCTTTCAGCATTAAGTCCATGCAGCTGTATAAATACATACATTATGTCACAGTCCGCCACTGCTTAATTCACCAGATTGTGCTGCATAACTTTAAATGCTGTAACCGCTGTCTCATCTAAATCCCCATTCTTTTCTTCCAGCTTCATGAACTCATTCCCCTCCTTTGTTTGACCATTCTCTGGAGATCTCAGCAGTTGATTAGTCTCTTCTGTGTCTCATGCTTATCTCTGATTGGAATCCAGAATCTCCTGCCTGGGGTGTCACTAGAATAGATTGAACATTTATTTTCAAACAAAACTTCTCCTTCCTAAATAAATCTGCTGGCTGTCTTTGTGAACCTGTTCTTAAATCTTTGGAATTATAGATTTATTTGCAAGTCTATGGCTTCTGATGAATTATACTGTATATTTAACTTTTCAAATGACAACAAAGGAATGAATATCTCATTTCCACCGTATGCATTTGTCCCATTTCTAGTGATACATACTTATATCACGTTCAAAGTGGCAGGTACATTTTGTAAACACATTCATAATCATAAACTAAACTAATCACATTTCAAGATTCTATCCTAGCAATGTAGTGGCAATACTTATTCGGTAAAACTCTGTTAATAGTGCTAATCATTTAAACCTTATAGTAAAGTGTAAACAAATATTTTATATATAAATAAAGATCGTCAATAGTTAGTTCAAATAAAAATAACGATGCATATACAAGACAACATAAGTATAAACCATATAAGTAGACAATAAATAAAATCTACTCTTTTTTCCCTCTGAACAATAAATGATGAATAAAAAAGGCCAATGACATGAAGAGGGCTTGATTCATTACCTTATTTTTTCAAGTAAAAAGATGAGCCGGGGGTAATAAATGAGTCTTAAAAAGGGCAAGGCCTGAGATATTAATCTTCTAAGACATCTAAACGGCAGAAACGAGGGAGTCACTCTATTAGCACTAAAAGAGATGTCCACACTCCTACACTTTATGTAAGCCACCAAGGAAACATTGTTGCTACCCTGAGGCAATTATTTCATCCGTGTGTCCACACAACTGGATGGCAGAAAATAGAGATGGGGTTAAAACATTCTGATTTACTTTGGCTGACTCCATACTTGGAACCTGGGACAGTGAGAAAAGAAAAATCAAAACGGGTGACCTTTAAGAGGTGGAGGCATGTAGCAACAATGGCTGACAAATAGCATTGAGGATTAGCGATGGTTGTGACCTTCTGCGGTTAAGGTCGAAGCTAATCGGCTAAACTAAGAGAATGCCATGAAATGTTCGATGATTGTCACAACTGCTGGAGAAAGATCACAGAAAATGCCTTTAGATGCCAGTGTGCCTAGAATTCTTGTAAATTGACAGATAAACTTACTAATAATGGTGAATATTCCCTTTTGAGGGAACTCACGCTGCATCAGATATGTGTTCTATGGGAACACCTCTGTGTGTTTGCATCTTGTAGCATGTGTGAAATCAGTCCAATGGCATGGTGGGATGTCATCACGTAGCGTGTGACGTGACAACCAGGAAGATATAAAGCGAACCAGCAAATAATGTCAGCCTCTGTGCCTTCAGCACGTACTCTGATTTGTTTGTTTGTCCTGTAGAACAAAGCATTTAGTTATGGCGAGCAAGCAACAATTCAGACAGTGGGTTCCTCCCTGCCCACGCTACATCACGGGCAGGGATATACATGAGTTATGAGCAGAGCATGGACGGTCAGCTCTCAAGGGGCTTGACTTTGCTCAGTGTGAACGTCTGCCACTGCGGACTCTCCACTTCCAGCCTGGCACTTTTTGAGGAAGGCGCTCAGGCAAGCGATCCTCCTGGTTCGGTTCCCGCTTTTGCCAAGGAAGAGTGGTGGCTTAGATCATGGGGATCGCAGATGGAAAGACGGGCGCTGCCTATTCTCTGCCCTCACCCGCAAGATCTAGTGTTGAGGTCTGTAGAGGTTTTTTCGTCCTGCTCTCGCAAGGTTCTATTCTACACCCACCCGCTCCCGCTTAAAATTCACTCTTTGTTCACCAAATATCCGCCTAGAATGATTTTTGAATGATCCCGACGGATCGCGCTAAATTTAGAAGTCGTTTCCAGAATCTCACATTTAAATTTCCCCTAAAGATAGAGAGAGTGATTGGGGATAACAAATATAAAATATTGGCTATTTGTCATTTGTCTTATCATGATATTGTCATTGTCAACACCGTAAAAAATGTCATAAAGAAAAATAGGCTAAATTAAATACGACATCTGTCACTCAAAACTATAGGCTAAGCCAAAAAAAATGTATAAAGAGAGTAAATTCCCGGGGAGAGCCGCAGAAATGTAGTCCTCTAATCTAGTGCCTTCTCTCAGGTGTTGGAAGCACGCTCAGCAGTTTCTTCCGCCCAAGTTTGGTTCTCATCTGCCTCAATACAACAGGATCCTGTCCACAGTGGTAGACCCCATTAAGGCACTGGTAAAGGAACAAGATGAACCCGAGATGTCGTCCTCGCCCATATGAAGGATTTGGAGTTCATCTGGAGTTGAGTGCCAAGAAGAGTGTGCTTTCTCCATTACAGAGGACCACTTTTCTGGGCGTGGTATGGGATTCGACGACAATGCAGGCACTTCTGTGTCCTGCTCATATCGTATCGATGCTGTCAGCCATAAACAAGATAAATCTAAGCCAGTCAGTCACTGTGAAACAGTTACAGAGACGGTTATGTCAGATGGCAGCTCTGTCCAATGTGATACTTTTTGGCCTGCTGTACATGAGACCTTTACAGTGGTGGCTCAAGACCAAGGGGTTTTCCCTGGGAGGCAACCCTTTCCGCATGATCAAGGTTACATGCAGGTGTTTTTGTACCTTGGTGATGTGGATGAAGCTTTGGTTCTTGTCCCAAGGTCTTGTGCTGGGGGCACGTTCGTCACAGGACACTTACGACAGATGCTTCTCTCAAGTGCTGGTGAGTGATCCTGGAGGGTCAATCCATGCAGGGTCTGTGGAGGGGTCATTATCTTTCGAGGCACATAAATTGCCTGGAAATGATGGCTGTCTTTTTAGCTTTGAAACACTTTCTCCCAAACCTGAAGGGCCATAATGTGCTTGTCCGGACAGACAACACATTGGTGATCTCCTATATAAACCGCCAGGGGTGTCTACGGTCACGCCCACTTTACAAACTGGCACAACAGATCCTCCTTCTGCTGGCATTAGCTCTTGGATCACAGGAGTTTATACGAGGATATATTACCATGGCAGGTCCAACAGGGTGTGTTTTGAAACCAGCAAAAATTGCAGGTTAGTATAGAACCGCTACCATACAGGAAATTCAAAATAATGTATTATTGTAATAATACATAATAATATGTAATAATATGTAATAATAAAAATAATGTATTATTATTGTATTATTGCGGCTTCAGGCAGTAAAAGGTGCCTTTCATGATTTCCGAACCTCCTCATGCACCTCAGGGAAGAAAGGCACTGGGGCGGAACACGGCTGTGAACCCAAGAACCAATCATCCAACCACAAAGCGCTCCGGACAAGGCGGAGGGTTCCACTCGAGTCCAAAGCCTGCGGCGGATCAGACAAGCATGGCCGTCAACTCTGACTTCGATTCAGCATGAGGAATTGCCCCCAAGGGGGGAAGCTCAGCTTCATCTTCCTCTCCAGAGGACAATATCCCGCTCTTCGATGCAGTGATTGACATCTTACCTTCATCAGAAGTGCCGAATGACACACAGGGTCCCCCACGAGAAGAACCCACACCATCATTCGGCAGCTAGACAGCAAATGGCTTGCTAGAGGAGTGGGAGCACACCCACTGTAACCCACAGGTCTTCCAAAGTGTTAACCAGACTCGTGGCTCTGCTATGAGATGTGTCAGCGGGCTGGGTAATAGCAGAGAGGACTCGTACCTTTGCGTGCTTGCTCTTTCAGTGAAATCTGCTGTTTTGGGCTGAAGCGCATCACTGCACTTAACCATGTAAAAGCTATTTTAGGATGGCGAAACACTGCTGGATGCAGCCTTACACCAGCAGAGAGATCTCCTCTCAAAAACAAGCTCTTTTAGAATGGAAATATAGCTCTTTCAATCAGTAAAAAAAAGCTCTTTGTGAAGATGACTGCACACGATCACTCGGCTTTGAAGCAAAAATCTGAATGAGTGAGTTGCAAGCCGGCTTATATACCCGTATGTCCAGGTAGGAGTGGCTCAGCATGCAAATGTAATTTGTTCTTAGATAGTTCATTAGCTCTTGTTTTGTTACCACTCGAAGGTGATTGGGCTCCCAAGTGAGACCCCAATACGTTAGTATCGACGCAACATGCATCAAACATGACTGACTGAATAGGAACCATGGTTACAGTCATAACTTGAGACGTTTCTCTGACCGTTTAGACGTTGTTCCATGCAGATCTTTAAACCCTTTGACGTTATCTAAAGCTGCATCTGAATTTCTCCTTTCTTCTTAGATGAAATATATCTCACAGGGTGTCAGTCTCTCAGCTTGTCAGCCAGCCCTCGGCCTGCTTTGTCTGAATCAGCTCCTGAAGTCTGTGGAAGTGCAATTAGGGAGCTGCAGTCTACCCTTATTACTTTAGGATACAAGCCTGTCAGTCTGCTGCTATGTTAACTAATGAGTCTGGCTCCTCTCTGCAGATTAAATGGGCAGTGTAATCTCTTGACCTTCACGTCTATCTCTGCGGTCTTTCCACACAATCATTAATTAAAGCTTCAATCTTTCAAATGGTCATGATATAGGTAAACCTGACTTGAAATGTATATGCAAGAAATGAGAAATGGGTTTTAACTATAAAGGGGATGTTTATTCACAGTGAAAAGCACCTTGCATAAGTATCCTTAGGATGCAAGCATAATGAATCATAATCAAAGGTGTGTTTGCATGTGCATATAACATGTTTGAAAGCAATTGCAAATTTTCGCAGGTTTCCAAAAACATAAACTCATAGATGGGGGTAAATTTGTGACATTGCATCTATTATTATTTTTAGACTGTGCCTTAGAATGGTAAAAGCATTACCATGGGAATTAATCGCTCGAGCATCTGAGCCTCTACCTGTTTAATAACAAATTTAATCACTTCCTCCAGAGGTTCATTAGCTCAAAAAGGAAAAGTGTGAGGTTTTATTAGCCAACAGAGCCTTCATTAAGAGCCAATTAAGTAATGAACACAGCATACCTTCTTCTTGTAAGGGCATAGACTAGCAGTGAGTTCTCTCTCTTTATTCACTGAACAGTAAATGTGGTAAACACAGTAAAGAATAAGAGGAAAAGACAAACTTTGTATGATGTGATGCTCTAGAGAGCAAAGGTTTGAAAAAGGGTTACAAAAACAGACAGACAGATAGATAAACAATACAAATCTTCCCTAAATCCTTCAAATTGCATGATACAAAATTGTTTCTTCAGGGCTATTGCAGGCTACACGTGTACCTTCTTGAATGTTACAGTGGGGATCAGGACAATCACAGTTAAGACCTTGAGCGTGTCTCAGAACCAGTGATTTCCTGGACAGATAGTGAAACAAAGTAAATACCTGTTTTAACGATTTTGATTATTAAAACCAGTTGCGCATCAATGACCTTGTGAATTTCCTACTGCAAAAAAGCATTCTGTGCACAAGGAAAATAAATAAATAAATATGTGGGTAGAAATCTAGCGATTTTTTTGTATCAGAGCTAAATAAATGGACAGTTTCAAATATGTTTAAGGATGTGTTTTTTACATAAATTATAAAGGTAACGCTTTACAATAAGGTTTCAGTTAAAGGGGTCATATAATGCCCTTTTCACAAGATGTAAAATAAGTCTCTGATGTTCCCAGAGTGTGTATGTGAAGTTTTTGCTCAAAATACCCCACAGATATTTTTTTATAGCATGTTAGCAAAAACTTTTTTGAGTGTGTCCCTTTAAATGCAAATGAGCTGCTGCTCCCAGCAAAGAGGGCGGAGCTTCAAGAGCTCCTGTGTTAGCAGCTCCGATTACCTCACACAGACACACACTGAAAATTTCAAAACCGTATAGCCTTTTATGTTCAAACCGGAGTCGGACAAAGATGGAGAGACTCAAGAAGAAGTGACAGCGTAGAATGCAACAGGACATTTCTGAATGGTTAGTTGATGAATATGTAGCTGACGTGTTACCTATCTTAACTATCTTCTAGTCATTGATTAGCATATTTTGTCATGATAATCTATAAATCGCATTCCCGGGGGCAGGATTTATGTAAATTTTAGGTCAGTGATGTCACTAACCCATGAAGAAGCACATTGTAGTCCCTACCAGCCGTTTGATGTAGTCCTTAAAAAGTGATTTCTGTAGAAAATATCTTCCTTTGCTTTGAACTTTGAGTGTCATAACTTTGCAGATGTTGTTTATGCTCAAACAGCAACATTACACACTAACTAAAAGTTTAAAAAGTCAAATCATAATCAACCACCCTTTTAACTACTTTAGTTAACATGAACTAAGAATGAACAAAACAATACTTCTACAGCATTTATTGATCTTAGTTAATATTAATTTCAACATTTACTAATACATTATTAAAATCAAATGTTGTATTTGTTAACATTATGCAACGCACTGTGAACTAACATGAACAAACAATGAACAGCTGAATTTTTATTAACTAACATTAACAAAGATTAATAAATACTTTCTATTTGTATATATTTTAATGTAGCCTACTTTATTCCTGAGGTGACAAGGCTAAATTTTCAGCATAATTAGTCCAGTCTTCTGAAGAATCTTGCTGATTTGCTGCTCAATAAACATTTCTTATGATAATTACTTACCATGTTGAAAACAGCTTAATATTTTTGTGGTAACCAATTTTTTTCAGGATTCTTTGATGAATAGAAAGTTCAAAAGAAAAGCATTTATTTGAAATAGAAATCTATTTGTAAAATTATCTTTACTGTCACTTCTGAGCACTTTAATGCATCCTTGCTGATTTAAAAAAAAAACGTTTGAATGGTAGTATGCGAATCATAATTCTCTCTTACAATAAAATGAATAATAATGTGAAATTATTCATTTATTATTTAAACTGAATTACACTCTGTATACAATTTTCATATAATATTAAATATAATGGGAAAATAAAAATAAAAAAGCAGAGGGGCACCAATTAAAACAAGTTGCATGTGTCCAATAAAAGTAACTTCACATAAGAACACACACAGGCTATACAATATTTGTGCAAAAAAACAAAAGGTATAGGTATAGGAAAAACCAGCACTGAAGAAGCTGAGGAGAGGATGGAATGGAGATGTTTTGCCACAACTGACAGCTTAATGTGTTTTCAACAAGTTGTGTTGATGGCTGAGGATGGATCCAAGGCCGCATGGAGCACAATACATTGCCTTACATCCAAACAGGATAAAGTGAATGACACCAAACCTGTAATTCAGAGCAATCTTTCAGCCTGCTGTTTGTTTTCCATACACATTGGCCCACAATGTTGCCAATGCATTCAGACAGCTATTATGTGCTCAATGTTTATAAAGTGCTCTCCAACAAGGATATTAGGGACTATGAAACCCACTGTAATTACTTATCAGAACAAAAGCCCAAAGGACAGGAGAGCTCCTGGCTGGCCAGGAAATACACAGACATATGGGATCTTATTCAGCGTTATTGCTGCCATCAAGGGCTCATGCTGTATCTCCATTTCTATTTCAGCACTGAGAGCTATAATCATAAAAAAAACTGAGCAGAGTGAAATGGCCTTTTACATCCAGATAAACAGACTCTGGACAGGTATAGAAAAGGTGTCTGCGACGACATTATAGAAACACCCTATACAGTATCTAATAATAGAACGATGGCTGAATGCAGACAGAAAGAAGGCTCACGATCATCAGTGATAAGTTGTTGAAGTGTCAGTGACGTAGAGATTGAGAACGTTAGACAGGCGAACAGGAGGGACAGACCCCACTGAGCCCGAATCACCTACGAATCCATAATGAAGGGGATCTTGTCAGTTTTACATTTATAAATAGAATCTCTTTACATTTTAAACTCGGTCTTTGGACAGCACAGTAAAGAAATAAGGATGTTTGGATGGATATATTGTACATTGGTTGGGGTGCATGAACAGGGAATCAAGAGTTCTGAGGTTCAAATACTCTTCAGGATGTTTCATCAGAGAAATCACAGATGATTACATCCTTTCGCATAGTTAATTGCTATTAAATATTTTACTGTCATATGAGAGAAACGATCCATCCACAGCCACCTGGGGTGGGAATCATATAGTTGGTGTATACCTACAATAAAGATATTGATGATCAAGTGAATCATGCTGTAATTACACTTGAGAAGACTCTTCGTAGTCCCTCTCCAACCACGACTCTATCTGAAGTCATTTAACCTATTATTGACTGATAGCAGGAGGGGAGACCAAGTCGCACCTTATGAGCTTCATGCTCACCCCTGGCTTAATTTAGCAGTGTAACTATTAGCGCTCAAAGCTTTATAATTACCATGTTCAACAAGCTCTTTGTGGAGTGGAACTAAAGATCATCTTAGTGCAGTGATAAATACTGTCCAATGAAATGTAGCATACCAAAACCATATCTGTACCTCATTTGGAATGTAATATGAACACACACTTAAAATACTAGGTAATTAGTGGCGTTTGCAAAGGCAAGCGTCGCTACTACTACAGTATTGCTTAATACTTAGGAGTAGGGATTTGCACATGTTTGAGGTTTGTTGAGGAGAGGGTGTACTATTACTTTTCTAAGCTTTTGATTTTTCTTTGGTGGATGATGTGCAAAGAATTACTGCAGACTAACATTGGAATTCTCATAGAATATAAGGAATACCTACAGTAGAGACCACTATATTATTGTAACGTCAGCGGGTTGAAGAAGAAGACGAAGGTCAAGCGAAGATACAAAATACTCAATATTTATTTCCATGGGCAAAATCCAAACAAACACGAAACAGTGTGCAAGTGCACAAACAATAACCGACAATGTAAAGGAGTGAGAGGGGAACTTAAATACACAGATAATGACAAACACAACAGGTGACGGTGATGATGATGATGATGAGGGTGATGAGGAGCAGGTGCAGGTGATGAAGACAGAGGATTCTGGGAAGTGTAGTGAAGACACAGATGATGAAGAAGGCGGTGAATGTGACATAACTCCCCCCTCCCGCTAGGGGTGGGCATCCTGGAGTCCGTGACGGGAAGGCGGACCGGGTGCAGCTGGACAGACTCCAGGATAGTCCCTTCCAGGAGAAGACCCTTCGGGTGGCCATGGCGGAGAAGACCCTTCGGGTGGCCATGGCGGAGAGGACCCTTCGGGTGTCCATGGCAGGTGAGGACCCTTCGGGTGGCCATGGCGGAGACAGACCCTCAGGTGGCCTAGGAGGAGCAGGCTGAAACGGCGTCCCAGAAGGACCAGGCAGCACTGGGAACCGTGTCGGCAGGACCTCCACGGTCCCCCCAGAGGACTTATTGCCTTTTTGCTTTTATCTCTTTAAAGTCAGCATGATACAGAAGTTGCGAAAGTCTTTTCTTCCCTATTGTGATGCATATCTGAGTGAAGCAGCTTCTCGAAAAAAAAAGAAAAAAAAAATGTAGAGCAGGAATTGATTTTGTTCATCAAATTGATTGGATCATTGGATTGTTGTGGGTTAATATTTTTGTGATCTCATTTGTGTGACAGGTTGTCCCACCTTCGCGCCAGTAAACACATCATCAGAGAAGAGATGTGATATCATAACAAGAGGGAGGAGAAGTTATTTTGATTAACGATTACGGGGGAACATGAATAATTTAATAAAAAATTTTTTTTAAATGTGCATGGATAAATAATTTATAATAAATCCTGGTATATTCCATAAAAACAAGAATTGCCCATTTTGATTTCATGGTGGCTTTAAGTCAGTAAGCAACAGCACACAACTGCATAGCAACACCCTAGTGACCATCTACAACATCTACATCAGTTTTTCTTGAACAAACACCACTCACATTTTTATCAGAAAATGTAAATCTAGCTTCATTCTGCTTTTCCACAAAGCCTGCAGTGCGAAGCAAGTCAGACTGTCAAATATGTGCCAAACAGAAATACAATATTGTACAGTACTGTCTAATAAAAGATATGGGGATTAATGTACAGTCAATCTGAACACACACATTTTTTTTTTTTTTTTTTTTTTTGCTATAAAAAAAAACATGCACTTTGCACATGCATTCTCAGTCACACACACTAAAGCCAACACGCACACATGTCAGGTTTGCAGTGAGTTATTGGTTGCGCTGATTTCTCATCTCCTGTTGTTTTGTTTTCCTCTGAGTCTGGTCATCATGTCATCTCAGAGTAATATTCTCCACTAACAGCCTGCTGCACAACACTCAAAGAAACTCCTACATTATTAGCATGATACAGACAGGTCTAGCCTTGCAAAGATATATATAGCCAATCTAAACATGTAGTTATTTACTTAATAATTTATATATTAAACAATACTGTAAACATTTCACATCACTATATAATACTCTGATTGTTTTATAGCATTCAGGTTTCATATTTGTTTAGAAAATTGTCAAATAAATGTGTGTGTGTGTGTGTGTGTGTGTGTGTGTGTGTGTGTGTGTGTGTGTGTGTGTGTGTGTGTGTGTGACCGAAAGAATTTAATACTTTTATTCAGCTAGGATGCATTAAATTGATCCAAAGTGATAAAAAATGTCTGTAGCAATGTAAAAGTCTTTACTATATCAAATCAATCAATGCTGTTAATTTGAACTTGAGATGGCTGCAACAAATTTGTTAGGAAAATTGTGTTTCCCAGTCATCATGCAAATGCCTCTTTCATTGTCAATGGTTATCGAGCTGTACAGTTTATCAACTATCAGTTGACCGTTATTGATGGTTTAAAGCTGTACTTCACTGAACATTCTGTGGCAGATAATTGTGAGGATGTTTCCAAATTTAAACATCTCGGGAGAACTAAAGGCCTATATGTGGGCTGATGAAAGCCTGAGGTTACATGAGTTGCGTCGATGACTAATAATCTCATATATGAATTAACAAGGAAGCTTGTTTAGTACAGTGAGTCCTTCTCTACAAATAGCACAGTGCTTACAAAAAGGTATGAAAAAAAAAGAAGGCTAAAAACTGGAGATTTCTCTGTATTGTATAATATAGTATTATTAGTCTGTGAGCTAACTGTTTTGCATTCGCTGTTTATTGAAATGTAATGTTCATAAGTATTTGAAATATTCCTGACATCAGACACAGGAGGATTTTTTAAATGCTTTTTTAAAAAGTTAGTGGGAAAAAAAGGATCGTAACCCTTCTTCTTCTAATTATATTCATCTGACTTTTTCCTCTTTGGATACATATCAGCTATCTCTCTTTCAACAGTCTTTATGTCCAGCCTGCTCACTCTCTCTCCTCCCCCATCATTAGTGTATACGCCACCTATTGCTGTTTTTCTCCCTCTGTACAGATAAAAATGTTATCAAAATGATCACCGTCCACACGGATCCGCAAAAACGACCACAAACGCAGTATTATGCATGCCAGACAAGTAATTGCAAAAATTTGCACTTTGAAACCACTTTCATGGGCACCGGCACAGACGCTGGCACCGGCAAGGACACTGACACGAACACACCGACATGGACACACGGAAACTGGCACAGACACCGGTACGGACACCAACACACCGACACGGACACACCTGCACAGACATGGACACGGACACACCAGCACGGACACCGGCACACCGACACGGACACATCGACACGGACACACTGGCACGGACACACCGGCACCAGCACGGACACCTGCACGGACACCGGCATGGACACTGGCCACGGACACCGGCACGGATATCGGCACACCGGCACGGACAAGGACACCGGCACACCGACATGGACACGCCGGCACGGACACTGGCATACTGACACGGACACACCGGCACGGACACACTGTGACTGGAACGGATATGACGTGCACACATATGACACGCAGCCGATTTTCTCTCAAATGCTTGCTTTAACTTTAGACACACCGACATGGACACCGGAATGGACACGACATATCGACATGGACACACCGGAACGGACACGACATATCGACATGGACACACCGGCACGGACACACTGGCACAGAAACCCGGTACAGACACACCGTCACAAAAAACGTGAATTTGACTTGGTTACATGAGACTAACCAACTGCGTATACACAAACAAAACTAGACAAGATACAATGGAAACATTAAGGCTATTTACACACCAAGACTAATGACTAACAAGAAACACCTGTGAACAATCAAGACGATCAACCAATAAGAATATGATACACACACACACACACACACACACATATATATTTATTACATGGCTTGGTTGAATTCTAATGTAGAATGTGGTCTGTTATTTCTTGATAACAGACCGCTGCTAAGTATAACACACCGTTGCCATGAAAAACAGAGCGTTGCTATGGACGCAGGATTCTAACAGACTGAATGGACTATTTTCTTTAGCGGAAGCAATACAATCGTTTTTAAAAATCAATAAAGTCCTTTTTAAATCAATAATTTGTGTCAAATTATTGATTTATTTGGTAGGTAGCCATGTAATAAGCGGGATAATGTAGAGCGAGGCGGTTGTTATAGCGAATACAACCCCTGGCTGATTCAAGTCCTGACCAGCCTGTCGGGTGTGTGTGTGTGTGTGTGTGTGTGTGTGTGTATAACACAACTACATATCACATATAAACATATTTCATATTGCTCTTATTTATCACATTCATATTTATAGGAACTGTTTCGTCTTAACCATTGCCACACAATATGATAAAAATGACAATAAAGTTGACTTTAACTCTGAAATAGACACTCCATAAACTCTAAACAGGGATGTTACTCTACTTAACCCAGAAAAGATGCCCAAGGTGAACAGTTGTCCATATGGCACATGATGAAAATGTTACTTCTGTAAATACTATGGCTTCACCTCATGTTCAGGACAGTGATGTTATGACTGTAAACTGACAGCAATTTCAGACTTTAAATATCTCTTTTGTCAGTAAAATGCTTCCTCGGCAGTTTTCCCTATAGTGTTGCTCCATTAATACAACTCTGCATCAGATTCAGATCACACACACACACACACACAAAAAAAAAAAAAAACCTTGACAGTTAGAACAATATTTGATATTCCAAAGGCTGTTAAAAATGACATGCAGACCTTTTTAGATGAATATAGCTGGAAAATTTAATAATTAACTCTGATTTAATGACCGTTAAACATTGACCAAAATTAGTATTCTTTACACTATTGCGTGGGGAAAGTAACTTGCTATTAAATTTAAATAATTGATTTTGTGCTATTGATGGAACCTTGAAAAATAACTGGCTCAGTAGAAAAACAGAGAGAGAGAGAGAGACTGTTTTCTGTTTTCTTCTCCTGGCAGTCAGGTTGCTTTCTCTCCCTGGCACTGATAAGTTGATACAGTCATACAACAATGCACCCAACTTCAGTGCTTCCATTCTGTGTGCTGACAGCCTGTAATTAATGCCTACCTGACTCCTCCGGCAGGCATCTCCCAAGGCTGCTGATTAGGACTCTGGCTCTGCAAAGTATGACACCTGTGTAGACGTTTTACCAGGAGCCCAAACAAAAAGAAAAGAGCTGAGCACATTACTAATTTGCAGCAATGAATTCCAGTCTGTTTGGATTTGTCTCCACAAGCATTGTTTTATCATCCAGGTCAATGAGTCAGATGAAAATTGGGTTTGCTAATGAAATGACTCCGGGTACAAGTAAACGCGTGTTAAATGGAAACATTAAAGCAGCTCGCCTGTTTTGCCTTCATCCAAATGAGATTTAGCACCGGCGTTATGACAGATTTTTCCATATGTTTCGTTCTTGCCCTTCCTAGACCACAGGGCCGTGCTCAGCCTCATCAAGAGAAATGACCAAAGAGAACAGAATCCTTTCATGTTGCCCTTTCCTCCTCTACTACACTTGTTATTATAAAATTGATTTTCTTCTTCCTCTTCTGCTCTCTTTTCACTTAAGGAGACCAGCTCTGCTGGGTTATTATTGTACCGCGGTGCTGTAATAACAATTTATCTTCGCTTCTTGTACGATTACTGTACAGCTCTTCAGAAAGGAGGGCAGAGGTGCCAAGTCCTTGATTTATAGGAGCAATTTGACCGCTGCTTATTAGAGTGATCCACTAAGGTGATCCAGGTGGTGGAAGGTCTCCACAGCATCTTAACGCTGTTCAAGAGCATGGGGGCAAAAATTAACTTCGGTAAATAGTACGACTTCACCTCATGCTCAAGAGAATGGGGGCAAAACAATCCAAGACTGTACTTTTGACCAGAATTAGGATGCTAACCTCAGGACAGGTGGATGATGTGGTTGCTCGTGCCAAGACAGTAATAAAACGCTTGGAAAATGATCACAGAAAAGTCATTTGTTCTATTGCAGTCTGATTTGGTTTAGGCCCTGGGACAAGTATGTAAAGGTATGATGTTTTATTAACAAAGTTGGGGAGGAACATGTTTAAATGATCTATCCAATCAGCACAAGAGGAGGACTAATACATATATATATATATATACGTAGCCGACTCACCTATTTTCCTCCACAGTTTTCAGCATTCCTTGGCCACCCTGACTCCTCACTCTTTGCTGGTTCCTATCACAGCCCGGGATACGGGGTGGAGAACCAAAATACCGAGCTCGGAGCCCTCTCCTCAGGCAGGATGCCATACTCTTTTACTCTGATTATTTTAAAGTGTGAATTTGTGAAAGCACATTGTTCTAAAACCTTGTTGCTTGCGCTAAAAGGTTATTGTTCTTTTGCATTAAAAAAAAACCTACTCTAAGGCCCTATTTTAACGATCTGAAACGCAAGTATCAAGCACGAAACGCAAGTAACTTTGTGGGCGGGTCTTGGGCGCTGTTGCTATTATACCGGCGGGATAAATGACTCTTGCGCCCGAAGCAAATCTAAAATGGGTTGGTCTGAAGTAGCTTCATTTAAGAGCAGGCGCTTGTTCTATAGCGGATTCCTATTATAACGGCGGATTTGCCAGGCGCGCACCAGGAGCAGTTCACAGCCAAGGAGACCGACGTTCTCGTCAGGGCCGTAAAAGACAGAGAAGTGACGTTGGGGATGGAGAAACACACCCAAATTAACTTCGGTTAAACAGGCGTATTAGCCTGACGTCGTCATACTCAGATTCTAGTCAGAATGTGAGTCTGATACTGCTCCATTGAGCTTTGATTATGGGGCGTGTTTCAACCGAATCAGGAAGGAAAATGCCTCTGCACTCAATTGGATAGACCTACAACCAATCAGAGCAACGGAGTAAGTTTTCATTCATGTTTCCGATCGACAAATGCCTTGATCGCGGTTCTCTGTTCCTCTTTTAAAATGAATGCGCTGTCGATATCTTCTATAACAGACGCGATGGCGGAATCTACACATGATGTTTCATAAACAAAGTTCGGCAGGAGCACGTTCACATAATCAATCCAATCAACTTGTCATCAAACACCATGTCTACCCTATCAGCATGAGAGGAAACATATATTCACTCTGTCAACTCACCTAACATTCCTTGACAGTTTTCAGCATCCCTCCACTCACTCTCGGCCTGTTCTTCCACAGCCAGGAATACGGGGGGGGTACTGGGTTCGGGCCGAATACCGAGCCCGGAGCCTCTCCCCGGACAGCACGTCAAATATGCATTTATTCTATCTGACTTATTTGTAAGTGTGAACTCGTGAAATCTCAATTCTCAAGCGGCTGTCGTCTTTGTTGTTAACGAATTCAACCCAAGCGCTCGTTGGTGACGTAGATGATTACGTTGCTCATCTGTCCATCATCGTATAAAGCCCGCCCTGACAATTTGATTGGTCCGAACAATTTTTGTTCGGGCATAATAGCTCCTCAACGGAGCGAGTCCAGACCGAACTTCCCGAACAAAAAAATTTGTGGGCGGGGCTAAGTTCGGCTGGCATCCAGGCTACAGGCGTATGATAATTTGGGTAAATGTGTAAGCTAGATGTATGCCTTTATAATAAACTGTCTATCTATCTATCTATCTATCTATCTATCTATCTATTGTAATAATGTATGATTTGCAAAAATGAAAACTGCTGCTTCTGTGTAGATGAGAGAATGAAAGTGTATGCGCGTTGTGCACACGCTACATTGATTATGGCCAAGCATGCGCCCCTAAAATAGCATATGAATAACGCGCCACTTGTTTTGAATTTGAATTGTTTTCTAAACCTGCAAAATAGCATGAGGGAACATGCGCGCCGGAACACGCCTCCTCTTTGCGCTGAACTGCCCCCGGGAAGCGCAAGTGTATTTCTTAGTTAACCGACGTGCGTCTGTGGAGGGAAAAGTCCGCTGTGCGTGGGTGCAAAATAGGAATGATACATGCGTTGGTGTACAAAGTCAATTGGGCTGGGTGCAAGATAGGGCCCTAAATTTACGTTTACATGGATGCCTTTTGTTTCAGTCAGAATGAATTCATTCCAATTGATGAATCCAAACGTAGTGTTTACATTAACGCTAAATAAAGTGATCAGGTTGATCGGTCCGTGTTTATATGTCACAAGTTTCAAATCGAGTTGTTTTTTTGACATGCGCACACTGCGCGAATATTGTTTCCCACTGTTTGCGCAAACAAACCATTCTCCTATATTGCATCTTTTCTTTGTTTTAAAGAGCAAACTTAATATTTATCTATTTCGGGTCCTAATTAGGAGACGACGAGCACATGAACCATTGTGCCGTGCTGCTTATATTTATCAAACAGTGAAAATACCCCTTCCTGAGCCCAAAACAAGACATAAGAGTCCGAAACATGGACTGCGCAGTACTTTCCAGTTTTGGGTTTCAATCCGATCAAGTGTTTACATGTCCTCTTGATCGCATTAGAAAATGTTTAAACCAACCCTTACAATCTGAATTAAATTCAATTTTTTGGCCAATTCATTCTAATTGACATGGTTATGTGACTTTTTTATTCCGACTGTGCTACTAGTTCGATTACAATCGGATAATAGGGTCCATGTAAACGCTAACAAAAGCAAACATGCAACCATGCTATTTAAAGGGGTGGTATAATGCCCTTTTCACAAGATGTAAAATAAGTCTTTGATATCCCCAGAGTGTGTATGTTAAGTTTTAGCTCAAAATACCCTACAGATATTTTTATATGTTAAAATTGTCACTTTTTGAGGGTGTGCAAAAATGCACCATTTTTATGTCAGTCCCTTTAAATCCAAATGAGCTGCTGCTCCCGGCACAGGGGGCGGAGCTTCAATTACCTCCTCACACAGACATGCACTTAAACATTTCTACAACTTTTAGCCTTTTAAGTTCAAACCGGAGTCAGACAAAGATGGAGAGATTCAAGAAGAAGTGACAACATGTAGACAACATTTCTGAATGGTTAGTTGATGAATTTATGTAGCTTATGTGTAGTTATCTTCTAGCCATTGATTAGCATATTCTGTCTTGATAATCTATAAATCGTGTTCCGGGGGCGGGGTTTATGTGAATTTTAGGGTTCGTGATGTCACTAACCCGGGAGGAAGCTTGTGTAGTCCCTACCAGCCGTTTGTTGTAGTCCTTAAAAAGCAATTACTTTAAAAGAAAATATCTCCCTTTGCTTTGAAATATGAGTGTCGTAACTTTGCAGATGTTGTTTATGCTCAAACAGCAACATTACACACTAACTAAAGTTAGAAAAGTGAAATCATAATCAACCACCCCTTTAATAGCTGGCTTCTGCTAGTCTTTTGAGTGTTGTGACTCATGTTTCACAGGACTTTTAAGAGCAAGGCTGTACCAGGTGAGCTAATGAGCAAGTTTTCTACATCAGAAAAGCCATATATATTTGGATCTGATTATGTGATGCAGTCGTCAAAATGTATTTGTTTACAAATAATGCACTATGGAAAAGGTGTGTTGATGTCATAACATAGTATTGTGCAAGGAACCAAGCAAATAGTAGTCTTAATTAATCAATAATCTACCTCTGTAATCATAATTGTGTAAAAAGGAACAAAAGTTTGGGTTTTTTTACTGTCATCAGTGTTCATTTCAGCTGGAAATGGCAGAGAATTGAATGTATAGGTATGTGTTTTGAGTTTTGCAAAAATGTAGGTAGAGGCACTTATTTTCAATGAGCCTATATTCATAATATTTGATGAAAAAACATGGTAATAAAAAGAGACAATCTGCAAAAACAGTTACTACAGTTTTGTAGCTGCTGAAAAAGTCATGTTTGACTGCAATAATTAAAGAAAAAAAACATTCTGGAGGGACTGTTGGCATGTTGCTCAGCTAAAATAATATTTTAAGCATAAAAATGCACAGCATGCACAATTATTAGGTAAATTCAACAATTGTTAACTACACTGAAATGTTTCTGTCACCTTGTCTGCCATATTGGATTTATATTTTTACTAATTCTGATATTGGTTTATCTGTCTTATTTTGTTATTGAGTATGTTTTCTTCAGATGCTGCTAACAGCTCACTATAGGATCTGGAACAGAGCAAGACTATCTGCAACCACACACAATATGATTCCAGTCTTTTCTCTCTGCTTCACAAAAACTGGCATTTATGGAGCCATTTTACAACTTCACCTGTCTATTCTAGTTCCGCAGTGCTTTCTCCTGTGGCCTACGATAACATTTAACAGCTGACCTTATCTCCGGGTGCAATCATCTTCCTCCTTCCCCACATACATGTAATGACCACATTTCATGTCCTGATTAGAGATGACAATCTCTTGGACATTATGTGGCTGCCGCATAATGCTGATGACTCCATGGTGATCCTAAACTGCATTGAGAATTGTGTCACGGCTGCTCTAAGGTCATCAGTACATCTCAAACAGAAAACCTTTAAAGCTGGATTCATCTCCGGTGAGCCTTTTGTACCAGTGACATAAACAGCGAGCTGTTTGTTTCCTGGATACTAGATAATGGGTGTCAGTGAATTCACAGTTAAACTGCTGTTAATTGCCTGGAGGCCGGGGTTTTTTCTTTCTTTTTTTTCAGCTACAGATACAAAATGTCTAGATGGCAAAGTCACTTCTTTGGTTTAAATGCTGTGTCCCATCAAGCAATGTCTGTCATGGTCAATGGACCATGAAACACAGGTCACACAGTCACACTGAGTGGGTTTTATAGCACAGCTGATGGTTATTTAGTGCTGAGCTGGGTCACTATCCACTTCCATTACAATCGCTTACAGTACATCTTTAAAAAAAAAAAAAGAAAAAAAAAACCCCTCACCTTAAACAATGACATTGATTCCGTCCAGGAAAAAGTGACAACAGCAGTGAAAAAGGTCCTTGCTGAGGTTGCACAAATACAAACAACTCAGAAATGTGCAGGGCATTTTTAAGTTGCTCAAAAGAGTAAGGTTCATGGCCTATTTTTCCCCAGTGGACCATGAACACATTCATTATTTTGGGTTTCAGGGCCACTGTAGCTATAATATCTCATGAGAAAAGCTTCCCACCCCCTGCTGCCTCAAACCTAAAAACTTCAGGGCAGCCAAGGCGTTTTGCTTTTAGCAGAGCCAGACCTAATAATAATGTTTTGACTTGCAGACCCTTATCTGTCTAATGTCCCCATTACTCAAGCCACATGCCAAAAATGTACAAAGGCCAAATACAGGCACCAGATTGGGTTCACCACACTTCCTCTATCCAGACACATTTAATAAATCAATACTCAGAGCTGAGAACATCTCAATTATAACTGTAAGGCATATATATGGAACTATAGAAATGCAGCAATTGTGTATTTTTTTAGGCCAACCCAGAAATTAGCATCACTACTGGTTCCCTCAACCAAATCCCAATAGGATTTTTTTTTTTTTTTTTTTTGCAGAAAATCTCTGAGACAAACAAATCTTTATGATTTTTAAGCATAGTTCATCAATTTAATCTTGATGAACAAAACTTTTATGAATTCTGAAGCCTAAATACAATCGTCTGAAGTAAAAAGCTAAAGTGATAATATAAACAAACTACACAGCGGTTGTATCACTAGCATCTAACAACTGTTACAATCTTGATTTAAAATTTACAAGCTGATACGTTTACCTTAGAATAGTTTGCAAGTATAAATACAACGAGGCTGTGAAAGTTGACTTGTAAGATTCTTTTTTTTTCTTGTAAGAGTTTTCCTGTTTGGCATAATGACGTTAAAATGTTCCAGACAATCTCTGTAATGCCATTTAGCCACTTTATTTTTTCAATACACAAAAGCATATATATATATATATATATATATATCGTATATATAAAATGAGTGGGGCATTACTAATGTATTAAAACATGAAAATATCCTGAGCTTGTGTAAACCACAGACCTTATTTCAGGCATTTAACAAAAAAACACATTTAAAAAAAACACACTGACTTGAGGACAATGGAACCGGACATACTAAAATGCTCATTTTCAGGTTTTAAGACTCATTCTTGCTATTACTTTCAGAAAATGAAATTATGTATGTACATACACTATTTGATATTGTAAGAGGACAAATTAAAGTAGAAAGAGAATGCGACAAATGCATGTATGATATAGACTAAAACGTGACTTGAACAAAAGTGCCCACAACTGAAGAAATACCCAAACCATAAGTGAATTAAAGATTGGAAATTGGACATCTGAATGAATAAATGACTGGAAATTGGAAAAAGCTTGATGTGCAGAGCAACAAAATATTGAATTTTGACTTTTATGAATGTGGTTTGTAACATGACAGGTGAAACGACAATGAGGTCTGCTTTCGACAAAAAGATTCAAACAGAGTGTGATGACAGTCATTGAACACGTCTAGACAGCAAAATGAATGCTGTGTCAAGACAGCTGCCTTAATACAACCAGCTAGCTTTCACCCGAGCATAAGCAGCCTTGATAATTTTTGGTGAAAAACGTCTTTTCATAGTTTTGACTTAAAAATATGTTTGGACAAGGCTTGCTTAAAACCATTCATTAACTTAAAGCACTAGTCTATAGTTTACAGGCTCTGATAAGGTTAAGTAAGATATCATAAATCCTCTGTCCCGCCTTATGTTCCGACATTCCAGAAATACATTTTCGTACTCTTTTCCTGCATATTGCTGACCAGAAAACAGCCAGTAACGTTTTGACAGTTGAAACATGTAGCAAATAAATGACCAATTAAGACTGTATTCTTGGCTTGGGGTATAAAATAATAATAATAATAATAAATAAACATTTTATAAAAGAAAATGCTAAGAAGATTTAGGGCCCTATCTTGCACCCAGCGCAATTGACTTTGTACACCGACGCATGTATCATTCCTATTTTGCACCCGCGCACAGCGGACTTTTCCTTCGACAGATGCACGTTGGTAAATTAGGAAATTAACTTGCGCTCCCGGGGGCGGTTCAGCGCATAGAGGAGGTGTGTTCCGGCGCAAACGTTCCCTGGTGCTATTTTGCAGGTTTAGAAAACAATTCCGCCACTGACCAGGAAAAACCTAGTCTAAAGTCAGTGGCACGTTGCGCATGTTATTCATATGAAATAGGGCCCTTAGTCTCATTTAGCATCATACAGCACAATACTATTCTTTTCTGGCTCATGAACAGAATCCACATACAAGAAAAAAGAAAAGCAAGAAAAAGCAGTTTAGTAAATAGTAATGACACTGTGGGGTGGTGTGGCGCAATGGATAAGACACATCCCTTTGGTGTGAGAGACCCGGGTTCAAATCCACTGTGTGACACCAATGTGTCCCTGAGCAAGACACTTAACCCCTAGTTGCTCCAGAGGCGTGCGACCTCTGACATATATAGCAATTGTAAGTCGCTTTGGATAAAAGTGTCAGCTAAATGTAAATATGCTATTTTAAGGGCGCATGCTTGGCCATATTGTAGCGTGTGCACAACACGCATGCACTTTGCTTATCTCATCTACACACAGACGCAGCAGTTCTCATTTTTAGAAAACCATACATTATTACAAGGAAAAATATTAACACACGAGGGAAAACATTGTGTCCATGAAGATGTGAAAAAATAGGCATAAATCTAGCTTACACATTTACCCAAATTATCATACGCCTGTTTAACCGAAGTTAATTTGGGTGTGTTTCTCCATCCCCAATGTCACTTCTCTGTCTTTTACGGCCCTGAAGAGAACGTCGGTCTTCTCTGCTGTGAACCGCTCCTGCCGTGCGCCTGGCAAATCCTCCGTTATAATAGCAATTCGCCATGGAACAAGCGCACCTGCTTTTAAAGGGAATGTGAGATGACGCTCTGATTGGTTTATGTTACGCCCAAACCACACCTAAGAATAATGAAGCTACTTCAGACCAACCCATTTTAGATTTGATCACACCGTGCTTGTTTTTTTTTCCAGGAAAATAAATCTTTTTTTTTTCTTCACTATATTTTTATGACTTTTATTCTGCACAACAAACCCAAAATCAGAATATAATGAAATGACTAATATCTTGGAGGAGAAAATAAAAGATGTGTTGGCACCTTTAAGACAAGTAGCAACAATCCTGATAAAAATAAAAATTAAAGTGTTGCTTTGTAAAAATAGAAGCTAAGAATGTATGATCCCTTGACAGTGAATGTTCATGGTGTTCCGTCAGTTTCATTCTACAAATATTGAATGCAATTCTTGTCTAAGCGTTTTAATAACAGTGTTATTTTCAGAGCGCTGATACAAGATTAAGAACTTAACCTTATCATAAGCTGTGGATTTGCAGCTTAATGAGGATTCTTACCCTTAAATCAATGGCAGATGGTGTGAGCAAGGTGCAGTTGAAATGCTTAGAAGTGCTTGATAACTTTCGGAGAATCTCAGCAAGGGCGGCACATTATTCTGGTGCTTTGTTTGAGAATAAGATGCACAATGCAAAGGGCGGCAATTGTTCTCCTTTCATCATGGAGTCCCAGCGATATCATCTCAGAAGCCTGAGAGACTTATCACCGAGCCATAAAGTTTCATAAAGCCACAATAAATGATTTCCTTCTTATTTCAGCGGCCCTTATTTCCATAAACCATGCTTTTGCTTTCCCCCTCTTGCCTTCCTCTCCTGCTATAATGGCAGAAAGGGAGCAGAACATATTCAGAGTTCTGTTTTCATTCAGCGTTATTAGAAATTCAATTCTGTACAAATGACTTTGGAATATCACAGCAGTCGCTTTAGCTGTTCAGCGTGACCCATTTTCGTGCTGCTAGTCATGCTCTGGGTGCCGTACCTGCAGATTCAGCTCAATGGTACAATGCTTTTATTTAAAATGATCCCTGTAATACTATTTCTACCAGAAAGAATCAGGAGGCAAAATACCGTAACAAGTATACATTTATTAACAGCCCAGCAAGCAGTATTACAGTGCTATGCATAAGTTTAGACACCCATGCTAAAGTTGACTAAAAAGAGGAATAATGCCTACTAAATAAAGGAACTTAATGCCTTAATTAAAAAAATTAGGAAAAATCCAACCTTTAAGGACACCAATTTTCTTTGTGAATGAATAATGTATCGTAAATAAATAAATGTTTTTCCTTAAAATACAGGGTGCATAAGGCTGGACACCCCTATGTTAAATTCCCATCGAGGCAGGCCGATTTTTATTTTTAAAGGCCAGTTACTTCATGGATCCAGGATACTATGCATCCTGATAATGTTCCCTTGGCCTTTGGAATTAAAATAGCCCCACATCATCACATAGCCTTCACCATACCTAGAGATTGACATGGTTTTATTTCAGTTATAGCTGGTTTAATTTGCATTGAGAGATGATCTTATGAAAAGTACCCCATGCCAATCTCTAGGTATGGTGAAGGCTATTTGATGATGTGGGGCTATTTTAATTCCAAAGGCCAAGGGAAAAGATGATTTTTTATTCCTCTTTTTAGTCAACTTTTAGCATGGGTGTCTAAACTTATGCATAGCACTGTATGATATAAAGTTCTTTGGCTCGCAATCCGAGGGTACGGAATCTGCATTTCCTGCCTGAAGACGAAGGCAGGGGGCGCAGCCGACCCCCTGGGAGGAATGGGAAGGGACCCACCTGGTGGTGGTGGGGAGGATGGAGGGGAATGTTGGCGTCAAGATCTGCGAACTCACACATGTGTAAGTACCGATCTTTTATACTAAAAGTATTAGAACATGATTGGATAGATGAGAAGGTAATAAGTGACGTAACAATTGAGTCTTCCCGGCAGAACTTACGCTAAAGCGTTCATTTCCCACTCTCAAGTCCACTCAATGTATATCTTAATGGTCAAGACAAAGTCAGATATGCTTTTGATCAAGGCTGGTGACAATTGTGAATTCACAGTGGCACTGTGGATAAAAAAAATAACATAAATAAAAAGTGTTATTTTAGCATTATTTTTATACTAATATATTATCAATTAATTTTGAATTAGCTTTTATTTTCATATTTTCAATTCTCAGTTTAATGTTAGTTTTAGTCATTTTATTTGCTTTTGTCTTCTTTACTTTTGTTTACATTTTTTATTTAGTTTTAGTCATTTTAGTACTTCAGCTTAAACATATTTAAATTCTGCTTTATTTCAAATAATAAAATAGTTTTTAATAGTTGTAGTTTACAACATCACTGAACACAACATATCTCAAAGAAACTATGTAAAAAATCAGCTTCTGCACAGATCGACAGAAGCTCTAGGGTCAATAAATAGTAGCTCATTAGCCAGGCTTCAAATGATTGAACAACATTTGTCAATAAATAAAGGCTGATAAAATATCTATGTATTTGCATTTATGCATTTGACATGCTTTTATCAAAAACTGACTGTGTATTCAAGAGATGTTATATAAGTAGGTATAACTATTAATATATTATAAACCCAAATCCAGAATTTGGGACCCAGAATGTTGTATATTGTATATTGGGGTTGTATATTATGTAACAATCACTCGTACACAGCTAATCGTTCATTTTATTGCACATCTCACATAGTGAGGCGTTCCTGAGCAACTTCTACTGCCAACTACAGCGTTTACCAGCCAGACAGTGAAAAATGCTTCACTGCCCACTGCCTGTGTCTTGCCAGTCATTTTAGGATGGATTTCCTATACACTATAAATTAATCATTATCCTTACCATCTAAACACCTTCACCTAAACCTAAATATCTTAATGCTGTTTTTGTCCATGCCACAGTCTATGCCTATGGTTTGCTCACTGGGCTTTGAAACAATATGTATTGTGAAAAGTGTTATACGAATAAAATTAACTTGACTTCACATGTTAATTCCAAAGGGTGATTATTTGACTTCAGTGAGCAGTGCATTTGATATGTGTTTTTTTGTTTCTGTGATTCCTTTCAGCACCTTGAACTTCAAACATGCGTAAAGGATTTGAAAAGTGCTAAACAGGTCCAGGTAACAGTAGCAATCTAAATCTTAAGCGTGAAATTGACGTGTGTGCTCTCCTGTCTTCACAAACAAGGCTTATTAGCGTTGACATGCTAAATCTGCTGTCACTCCCCTTTTTAAATTTCCTGCCTCGCTGCACATCCCCCATCAGCCCCTAATATGCCTATACTGTTCACAAACTGGCATCAATAGCTTCTTCCGTAAGAAATACAGGAGGTGTATGAGTCGAGAAAATGAGAGACTGCAAAAAAAGTGCTTGTTGAAGACAGGGCTCTGCTTTTTCTTGGTTTTCAATATATAAAGTCCCTCAGAATCCCACAGCTATCCAGTAGAAAATCAGGCTGAAAGGAGGAAGAAACTTTACCTCCACATTATATCTACAGTAACAGGTAGTCTTTCACTTTGGCTCTACAGTGACACTGTCAATCAAAGCAGAACAGAAGTCATTAGGATCACTCCCTACTATGCTGAAAAGGGCAGCCAAACAGCATGTTCAAAGCTTATTAGCTCTGACCTATGTCACCCTTACACCGTATTACATACTAGTGAAAAGCACCTCAGCCAAAATAGCCTAAAAATTTCACATGAACAAATCTCAGCTGGTCTGCTAAAAACCAGTGGAGTATTATGAGATAATTACTCACCAGTTTTACTGGAACCAACAGGAACAATATGCCATTAAATCACTGCTACTCAAGGACAATTGTTTTGGAGTGCAGAATGGAAGCAACAGTAGCCTATGTGGTATAAAAATAGTACCTGGTTTTCCATTGTAAGATCATGATGAACCTATATAAGAAGCAATGCCGTCAATAAAAATGCATCAGACAATTTCCTCCATTGTTCTATGGTGTTTCAGAGCTGGCATTTACTCCGCAGGCAGCTGACCTTTGACCTTGGTTTCATTACTCATGTACGCGCCCTCAACCTTGCTCTATGTCCAGGCTCTTTAAAGGACACGCTTCAAAGAGTTTGTCTTATACTGTTACTCTTTGATAATCCAAACTCACAAAGGATGACTGAATATTTCAGAGCTCAAAAATATGGATGGCCTGCCTCCCAAGAGTTTTGAGCATGTTGACTTGATAGTCACTTGCCCTAATGACAGCTCAAGCTCCAAGTTTCCACCCTTGACTACTTAACTAATGAAAGTTTGTTAATATGTACAGAGATTAAAAATAAAAGGTGGGTTTGGCGTGATGGAGGGATGCGTTGTGATTGACAAGACTTTTGTTTAGAACTCTAAATTATTTCTAGCTTTAAAACCTAGTAAAAACTGCTTAATGAAAATCAATATAAAGAACACAATAATACAATTCTGACACTTTTTATTTATTTGTCTGTCTGTGTTTAATGATCTCTACACGAGGGCAAGTGCAAACCTTAACTACTGGCCTGATCTACCAGCAGAAATTGTTGATTTGTGATATTTTTCCATATTCAGGGCTCAACAATAGCCATTCGATCAGATGTCTATTATCCTTGCCATCGATTTAATTTTTGGCCCATTATCATCATTGTTTTTTTTGTGTTTTTTTAATCTATGGCATACAGTACAAAATATAGCTGATTGGATTATAGTTTCCCACACATTCTTATTGATGCATTCAAGTAATTTTTTTTCAAAGTAGACAAAGCCTCATGCAACACTGATGTAAAATTGGTGTACACAGAATCAACAAACGTGAAATTTTCAGCAGCAACACAGCACTATCCTGAAATGGAAATTGACTGTTCAGTCAACTGGCCCGAAACTCCCTCACACTGGACCTGATGTTTCATGATTTTTGTTGGTTTTCTGAGGGAAGGCTGACAGAAATAGGGATTGAGATCTATTAAAAAGTTCAAGATGGTGAAGCACTAGAGTAGTACCTGAAACAATACTTCAGTTCCTTGTGGATTTTCAGCCAACACCCTGAAGAGTACTGAAAAATGCATGAGGTATAAAAATATACCGCACATTGTTCCATCTATGAAAAATTTAGTGGGGGAAAAACAGACGTATTATTTCAAGCATAATATACAACTAATAAAAAATTGTTAAGTCCCCTGAACCGACTAGGGATTTAACATGTGTTTTCTTTGCTGATAAAAACCAGATTGACTGATGCATTATGGAGGAGCAACATGTGACAGCGGGGGCAATCTCACAAGCTCTGTCTTTACAACAAAAAACAAAACCGCTTATCTGACAGGGAGGCAGCTGGGATTTAGACTAACTAGACAGGTGCAGTATGCTTATAGGCTCTGAATACTTAACATGCACATAATAATGAACTGTCATGAAGATATTATCACAAAGATAATTGGTATATATAATATACCCAGAAAAAGAAAGACTGTTGTGTATTCATGGTGATAAATGTTTATTTTTTATTTTTATATATATCTTTAATAATCTCGAAAATAAATTGGATCTGATTTTTCAAGTTTTCTATCCAACTTTTGGTTGAACTATGCTATATTACTTATTGATTTGTACACGCTACGGGCTAACTTGAATGCTTAAAAAAGGTTTATCTCATTATTAACATCCTGTCCACTGATATCTGTATCAATATTATTTTCTGTGGAACAAAACAGTAAGATATTTTAAATGTTCTGTCATACAAAAAAAATCTGTCATCCAGATTTGGAGTTGTGTAAATGATGACAGAATTTTCATTTTTGAATGAACTATTCCTTAAATCGTTACAAGCAGTGGTCGAAGTGCCCCGGTCCGCTCACATAAGATGTGTCAAAACTGGCCTGTATAAATATTAGCTATATTTTTTCTAAAATTATTATTTCTTACATAATTTCCATAAACTCTGCTAATGTTCTGTATACCACTATAATTACAGTAACTAATCCTGATTCAACCTCATGCTTAAGTCTTATAAGGACCCGAGAGATACAGGACATAACCCCAGCTAATATAATGATGGAAATATCAACGTAACAAGCCATGTGATTAGTTAAAGGCACAATATGTACGATTTTTTTTATAAAATATCCAAAAACCACTAGAACAATGTCATATATTTTGTTGATTTGTGTACTTACATTCTCCCAAATGTTTCTAAGAATGTTCAAATCCAGAGAAATAAGTAGTTTTAACCAGAACACGGACCGTGTCCATGCGTCGCCTACCAATGACATCATACACTCGATTTCCGGTTTCCGATTTTTCGTTTTATTTTGTAGAAACCATGGAAACACTAAAGATGTTTGAAATATTATGTGTTTTATTAGACAGGTGAGCAACTGTTTGGATGCATTCATCAAAAGAAAACTAATCATTGTTTTACAGTTCAACACAGTTAGTCTTTTTGTTTAAATCTCGTTTTCTTGATTTACTGCGAGCACCATATTTCCCATGCTATTATATTATTATAACAACTTTCAACACACTCAAATATATCTAATATGATAAACCAGCGCTGTGTTGCCCCACATACGCATGACCGGAATAAGCGAAAGCGGTCTGCGGCATAATACTGCTCTCAAGCTTTGTGTCGCACTTATCTCTCATTAGCATCACTCCAGCGGCTTTCGTAACGTTAATACATCTTGAATACATTACTGATCATCCATGAATACGATTTCTCCCCGAGTCCCGTCGTATTCCCCACCGGCTGTAGAGGTGAAGACAACAACTCCTATAATTCCGCGAAATCAAGGCGTCATTAAGCTATGCCTTTATTTTGAATAAACGACCTCTAGTGGTGAAAAATTACATAGTGTGCCTTTAACATTCAGCAGTTTTTTACACCTATTATCCTACATGTTAGTCTTATGAAGTATCTGAAAAAGGTGCAGGGCCAAAACTATTATAAAATAAGGATTTACAGCAGCGTCAACCACACGTGTTCTCATTTCAGCACAGCACACTGTGAGCAGGCAATCCACTGTACAGAAACAGCTTCAAGCAACATAACCTTCATGCCCCCAATAAAACAAACCAACAGCCATTCAGCCTGCCAGCAGGAAGTAAATGCCTGAATTTGTAGGCTGATGATGGTACTACAGCTGATGCCCATGGAGGCCTGTGCTGAACTGTTTAGAGATTTGTTATGGCGTGTATGGATCAATGTGAGCTTTTTTCTTTAAATACATAAAATATCAACATTTTCAAAAGGTTTCTTGTAACTAGTGCTTGAAATGGGAAAAAAAGTGCCAGTACTCTCTTGTGCACCAGCTGGCATATGCAAAGCATCATAAAAGAGAACTTCCGATAAGGTACAGTAGATGTCTCTGCTTGCTTTCAAGTAATTTGTCGAGATGAGAGGTAAATCCCATGATGCCCTCTGGGTAGTGTGTTGTCATTACTAGTGATGGGAGAAACTAAGCTTGAAACATCACAAGCTGGTGATACCTACTGGACAAAAGTGTGTAAATTCAACGAAAACACCCCATTCCATAGCATTTTTATTTTATTTATTTTCCTACTATGGAAGTCAGTGGGGTTCATCAACTGTCTGGTTACCAAAATTCTTCAAAATATCTTCCTTTGTTTTCAGCACAAGAAAGAGATTCATACAGGTTTGAAACAACTTGGGTGAGTAAATGATGAGAGAATTTTCATTTTCAAGTGCTATTCCTTTAACAGAGGGGTGGCTCAATCCTCCTCCTGGAGAGCCACTGTCCTGCAGATTCCAACCCAAATTAAACACACCAGAACCAGCAAATCAAGGTCTTACTCTCCATACTAGAAACTGTGTTGAGGCAGGTTGGAGCTAAACCCTGCAGGACACTGGAGGGCCCAGGACCAAGTTTAGAAACCCCTGTATTAACATAATTTGTTATCCATAATGTACAGAGTAATTTACTTGTACATTACATTTAATTGCACTTTACTGAATATTAAGGGAGGGGAACATTTAGATGAACTTAATCTTCTTACGTTAAGTTTTTTTTTCTTCATGCATATCTTGTTTAATACATATTTCAAACCCCTCAAAAAAAAAAAACCTGTTGATGATATACAATCAAGCATACAAAGGGACCTGAAATAAAATGCTACAGTACATGATGAAAATGACCAGACTTCATTCTAAACGAACTAATTAAGGCATTAATACTGATAACAAGGCCTTCCCTAATCTGACAGATGCTTACTGGACTCCTGCAGGCAGACATATCATAAAGATCCACTATGTAGCCATTTAGCGGACTGATCTCTCACTGCTCATTCTCATGAGTTCTGCTGCCTCCCGGTTTGAGATCCATCAGAGTGCATGGAGCATTGATACATTCACATAATAAAATGAGGTCAATTGGATCAATCTTGCATGTAGAGTGGGTCAAATCCTGCTGTCCTTCATTTTATCTCACAAATCTTCACATTCTGTGTAGCTCTCACCACCATCAATATCCATGAGCACTTCAAAAAAAAAAAAAAAATTCCATGCCCTGGTCTGACTCTATAAATACACAGCGTGCCACCAGTGGAGCATCACGCTTGGTTAGTCCTGCCATCTGTCAGGAAGGAGCAGGCAGTGCAGAGCGCAGGCCAGGCAAACCACCAGGAGCAGTAGGGCCTGGTCACAGGAGAGCCACATGGCTTGGCCTTGTCCCTCAGCCCTGCTTTTGGGTTATTCAAACTCACAGGCATAAGGACAGAGATGCCGTCTTTAGACCATCACTGGTTGCTGTTGGTTGTTAGCCCCTGAGGTCTTTGGTCCCTTAAAACCAGCCTGATATTAATGTGGGGCACAGATGAGAGTGGTGTAATAATGGACTGCCAAGCTTTTAGGAATGCTGGTATAATGGGTCCATCATGAACCATGGTATTTATGTAACTATGTAGAGCAGTTTCACTTCCATTTACTTTGAAACTTTGAGATACTGTAGGTGTATTTCTAGATAAAATAATGCAAATGAGATCTCATGAATGTCTCATCTGTTTCTGCTAGTCAGCAATGAGAATAAATGATTGAATTGTTATCATTTACTCACTCTTATGTTGTTCCAAGGAATGTCTGGGTCCAAACAAGGTCAAACAACATTTTGTAGGTTTGAAACAACTTGAGGGTCAGTAAATGGTACATACTCTCCAACTTTATAAATATGTTCTCAGAGGAAAAAGATCCTACTAACAAAATTCCAGAAAAACCTTTCTACTGAGGTAAAAGTTTTTGGAAGATAAGCAAATTGTGACAGTTTATTAGTAGACTATTTGTGTATGTCTTGCTTCACTTATATCATTAGATTTATATTATTATATTTTACGTTGCTTTTGTTTAAACACACCAGTTGGCTTGTATCTATATTTTATTTACCCACAGAAGCCAGTTGGCGCCTGGATTTTGGACCCTGCATGTGTCTCCTCCAGAGTGCCAGAAAATATCTCATTAATGTCTTTACTTGGAAGTCTGCAATCAAAAGTAAATAAACAAATAAATATCATTAACTCCAACATTTCTCAACAAATTCTTCAAGGCTGAACTGTATGCGATCTGCTATGATCTGATTTCTCCTAAGGAATTTTGAGAGAAACATCTGAGACAAAGTTGATACCTTCCTGAAGCATAAAGAAATAAAAATGTTCCAGGGAAATAAAAAGCCTTCCATCTTCATAACCATTGGAATTAAATGTTTAAATTTCCATTTCATTGTAACAGACACTGAATTCCAAATGAAACAGCTATCACATATTCAATTCAGAAAGAATAAGCTGACCAATTCCTCCATGAACAGCTCTTTCTCCATCAACAGCTCTCTGAACAACAACATCAGCCACGGACTCCACCCTAAATTAACTCTGTGCATAAATATGCAAATATCCCAGCTTATTTTGGTCTCGCCTGCCTAATTACTTCTTCTGTGAATATTGAGTAAGATCATAGCCAAGGCAAATTTACTGATAACTCAGGCATTAGGAGCAGGCAGAGCAGGAGTGGCCTAAAACAGCTTAATGAAGTGCTCTTGCCAAAGGGCCCCATCGCACTCTGTTTATCTCCCCCCGACCTCATCGCTCACACTTCTGTTATCAGGAGTGTTTACACTGGCGCTCCGCTCACAGGCTGATTAATTAACCAGCGCCTCTGCCCCGTCACACAAGTCACATTGGGAAGAGTTTCACAGTGTGAAAGTGCAGTCCAACTCCTCCCTCCCTTTAAATAGCAAATTGATGGATGCAGTCTGTCCTTTTGCTGACTCCATTTCTTAAGTCACCAGCACTTTTTTCTCCACGCTATAATGCTTGACAATCTTTCCTGATGACACCTAAATTGCAAGCATGGTTGAATAAACGGTGCCACATGTCAGCTTTACCCTTGCCCGCATGAAAGAGAGACGTCGCTTTTGCAGATTATTCCCATCAATATTCCACTGTTTTTCTATCTTTTATATAGAGTTACCAGAATATTTTTAGCATAACCTTTCTTCGCAATCAGATTTGCTATGAAAAATGTGTAGCATCTGCTATATTTTGAGCCTATCCACTGCTGAATGGCAAGGTGTTATGTAAGCCAGTAATATCTATTTATTGATACACTGACATAGTGAGTGATGTATAAACTGCCGTTCAAAAGTTTGGACTCAGTGATATTTTCTTTTTTTTAAAGAAATGAATACTTTTATTTGGCAAGAATCTATTAAATTCAAGAAAAAAAATCTAATTTTAAATAAATGTTGTTTGTTTGAACTGTCTTATTCATCAAAGAACTCTGAAAAGACAAAAAGGTTTCAATTTTAAGCAGCATAACAGTTTTCAACATTGATTATTTCTTGGACACCAAATCAGCATATTGAATGATTTCTAAAGAATGTCTGCTGAAAATTCAGCTTTGCATCACAGGAATAAATTACATTTTAAATATATTAAAATAGACTGGCATTTTAGATTGCAATAATAGTTCATAATATTGTAACGGATGTGGGCCAGTAAGAGCTGTGCATCTAAACCTCACATATTATTCTCAGCTGAACATTTGTCATCGGATAACCCAAGAAGTCAAATGCTGCATCCGAAATCGAACACTTCCCTACTATATAGTATGCGAAAAACAGTAAGCCAACAGAGTACGTCCAAATTCATACACTGTAAAAAAAATTCGTAATTTTAACAGTAAAAGACTGCAAAAATGCTACAGTAAAAAACTGTTAATTGGTGAACAGAAAGTTTCCTTACTATACACGGTAAATAACTGTGATAGGTCTAACGGTACATTTAATGTAATTTTACTGTAAAAATTTTACAGGTTTTGGAAGTAAAAACGAACGAGTCATTGTATAATTTACAGTGAAAAACCGTAAATTGACATTCCCACAATTCCCTGCGTGACACTTCACATTTGATGTATTTTTTGTTTCGTCATAGTTTTCTTAGTTTTTTTATAATCAGTTATGTACATTAGGGTTTTATGTTACATTTAATGTTGTTAAATTAATGTTTATCGTATTTTAAAATTTCATGTGTGTTACCATGATAGTGTTTAATGTGTGTGTGAATGACACTGTGCACCTTCTGTGTAAATTAATATTAACTTTCTTGTGGAAGAATTACTTGTGATGGGCTTTGATTAATCATGTGACTCTCATTACTGCTGTGATTGTTGGTTTGTCAGTGTAATACTATGGTACAAAACAGATATCAACACCTCAACAGAAATGTTGAATTCACATGTTACTCTGTAAGTATGTTTACGGTTTGATGTGATTTTTACAGTATTGTTCTGGTAACCACAGCTGCCAGTTTTTTCCCGTAAAAACAACGGGATTTTTTTTACAGTGTAGGCTAGTATAAAAATAAAATAAAAAGTAGGCTAAAAGTACCCGGATGACCTCCGGCGAGATTCTGAAGGGCATGTTTGCTGGACACTTACTATCCCATTAGGCCACGGGAGAAGATTTATGAATGGCATGAAGCGACGCAACTGACGCTGGTAAGTTATATGACATATATTTCAGATTTAGTCCAAATTTCATTCATAACACCCATATTCAAATTATATAGAACATATTTTTTAACGGTCGCCAAGTAAATTCACTTGTAGCCTAGTACCTACTCCAACTGTGCACGATTTAAGACGCAGGGAAAGAAAGATGTGTGGATTGCACACTAGATTCAAGTCCAATTCTGTGCAATTGAGATGTACCTTCACGTTTCCCACCCCTGACTTGCTCGACTAGTGTCTTTTTAATATTTTATACGTTAACTGTTATAAAATGAAGAAAATATTTCTCCTTTGTAAAAAATATAGAAACAGGAACATCCTCATGAGCAGTGTCCTTAAATCCCACAATCATATATGCAAATAATGGTGTAATAGTAGTGGTACATGTATGTCTCAAGACATTGTAGGCTTAATGGTAAGGCTAGTTGAAAGAATAAAATCCCGATGAATCATCTTTGCAAATGGACACACTCCAGAATAAAGTCTTGAAAGCAAAAGGTCACCTAAATGTCTCCTTGTCCGATGTTTTTGACTTCTGCTCAACGAAAAAGAAAGATCTACAATGCATTAAAGATGCTTCAGAATATCTTTGGCTAGGCTCCCTGTCGTTTCGTGTTGCTTTCAGACTAGTTTGTAATTTTGATATTTTATCTGTATAAAAGCATTGAATACCAAACAGGTCTCGCTAACAGCTATTTCCAAAAGCTATCGCATTTAAGTGCACTTTCAGGGCAAGCAAAGTGATAGCTGATGTCATGTTCCTCCAGCCTGTCTTTTAATGGAATCATTCCTGTGGAGAAAGACCACTCAGGACAAACTACTGCATACAGACTACCACCTAAGAGCACTAAAATCTAAACAGTATTATCTGCTTGTAATGTCCCCTGACATACCCATCTCAAGTTCAGAAAAGTTCATATTGAAAGACTGTTAATACTTTTACTTGACCAACCAGAGGCGATGCAGGCTACTATCATTTACATATTAGAATTTTTACCTCAAAAAATGAACATTCTGTTATATTTACTCACCCTCATGTCATTCCAAACCTGTATGATTTTCTTACTTCTGTGGACATACACAAGAAGATATTTTGAAAGACATTGAAAGACATCCTTAAAAAAATCTGAAATTGCTCAAAACCTTAATATAAAAACATGCTGCATTTCTTTCTTTTTTATCTTCCTTTTTTTGACTTTTTATCATTTGTTCACATTCACAACAAACTTTCCATGGCAAGCAGGGCAGTCCTAAATATTGAAAAGTCCTGAAGCCCAAGACTGACATCTGGTGGTTTATGTTGATTACCGCTCAATCGTGCTTTAACTGCCCTGCATTATGCAATGTGGGGAAATCAATCATGCCTATTTCTGCAACCACCCATAATCCTGCTGGGTACCTCATTAAGCATCTCCTGAATGGAAGCACATAATAGAGACATCCTAATTCAACACAGTAGCACCACTGGCTCGTTTTATCACCACACATCACCTTCCACTGCTGCCTCTGAGTGCTTATACACCCCCATCCCTCCTGCCAGCCTTTCATCTCAATACATCCCAACACCCTACCTGAAACAGAGAGAGAATAAAAAAAAAAAGAACATAGGTGGGAAGGCAGTAAGAAGAACCAAAAAGTGTTGGTGGGAGGGGGGTTGAGGGAGAAACAGATAGATGGAGACAGACATGGCAAGTCTTGTCCTTGGAAGATGATCTTTGATGGCTATCCCGAGGTGTTGGCAGAGGATGAGAGAGAACACCAGTGAGTTTTTCCTCATGTCTTATACTTTTGGAAACGTTCAGCCTGCTGGCTTCAGGAAACAAGATTGTGGGAATCAAGTTGGTTTGGACCTGCAAAAGCCATTCGTAAGCCTCTGCTGGCATTGAGCTTGTCATCTGTTCATTAGCATCTGACTGGATGTAATAAGTAGCCACTAGGGCTGGGTGTATCTATGTCTGTCTGTCTGTATCTATCTGTCTGTCTATCTGAGGAACCATTGTTTCAATTAAACAGCCATTTTGAGATTTTGAATCTTCTTTCCAACAATGTCTGTTTGGTTGAAAGAAGGTCCCTGATTGATTGATTGATTGATTGATTGATTGATTGATTGATTGATTGATTGATTGATTGATAAAGAGATAATAATGATAGAGAGAGAGAGAGAGAGAGAGAGAGAGAGAGAGAGAGAGAGAGAGAGAGAGAGAGAGAGAGAGAGAGAGAGAGAGAGAGAGAGAGAGAGAGAGAGAGAGAGAGAGAGAGAGAGAGAGAGAGAGAGATTTTTAAGACTATTTCACTTTTTGTGAAGATGCTTTGAATTTATTCATTGTTGACCAATGACCCCACTGCTAGTGGTTGTGTTATTGTGTTCAAGGGTGTTATTTTCATGAGTGCTGGAACAGAAAAGCTCCAATCATAACACGCTGATTTAGGGTCACCCCAGACTGCTCCTTTGAAGGAAATGGCTTGTAAGTTTGAGGGCTGCAATTTTGCTTATGTGACAGCAGTTGAAAGGGGATGACTAAGAATCCATCAGAACGTCACACAACTGGTATATTCTACTCTGATCTCTTAACATGCATCACCTCCCTAACGTATCATTTGGGACAAGAAGTATGGAATATTTGTCATCTCATCTACGCCCTATCACAGCATTATACAATGAATAATGTCATGTCGAGTTTTTATCATAAGAGAACGAATCACATTAGTCATTGACTCTCTCAGGATCAGGAGCATTATAAGTCTCTTAAGAGCAAGATTTGCCAGGGGTCATACTGTGTTGTTTGTCTTCTACAAGATGAAAACTGTGTCAGTTTTCCAGAGCACTTCTGAAACAATCCAAATAACATGGGTCATTGTCTCCCTCTTGTGGCAGAAGTGCACAGTGCATAAACCTTCACATGTGTTTATGGTACTATTAAAGGGTATCATGTACCTAAAAAAAAAAAAAAAGTGAGCCATAAACTAATAAGGAAAAATGTGTAAAAAAAAATCATGTTTTGACTGCAAATGTGGGAAATGACTCACAAAACGCTTGCACACACTAATATAATCTTCGACAATTTTCACAACATGGTGCCTTAATACGATTTGGTCTGTTTTCATAAGATTTCAAGACTCAACATTTTCAGACACAAAAATATTCGTCCTATTTTCACATGATGAGGAGACTATCATGATCTCATTACTCAATGTTTATTATCTGATCTGGGAGGAGAATAAAAAAAGGGGGTTGGGGAGAATCTATCCTGTTTATTTGATTCAAATAACGTCAATTAGGGTATTGTAAGGTATGACAAAAAAAAAAAAAAAAATTCAGTAACTTACCAATTGGCTTTTGAGAGACGCTTTGAAAAGGAAAGTATGCATAGCCTATAGCACAAATGAGATAACAGCTGCAACAAGAGTCTAAACACCAACGTACAGTATAGCCTGAAATACTTTTGTAATACGAATAAATAGGCTAAAGTGTGAACTCGAGCCTAATAGTAATAGTGTAACTGATATACTAAAAAAATACTAGCCTACCAGTAGATATCATAAAGCGTAATATACTAATACCAGTGTATTATAAAGCATATATTTAGCCTACCTTAAGTTCTCTTGAATCTTCAACTGTGCACACACTCCTTTATAAATATGCAAATATATGTAACGTTAAATCTGCACATGACCTATTTAAAAAAGAAAGTTTCACATATAAAGAAATGAATGCACGTTGTTGTACATTATCATTATAATAATGGACACTTGAAGATGAATTCAAGGTGAAATATCAGTCTTCTATAGTCGCCCCCTCATGGCCGCCGCAATGCTGACATCACATGTATGTATGTATTTATTTATTTAGGTACAGTAATGGACAAAATTGATGCTCTGCCTATAGGAAAATTGACATTTGTACCATTTATTTAAAAATTAATACAAATACAGATTTTGTAAGCATATTGCATAGTTGTGCTTGGACTGGAGTCAGTTTCTGTGATAACTCAATAAGCCATGCCAAATTGTGCTGACATAATTTGCCAGGCTGTCATACAAAGAAATCATGAACACATACAAAAACAGGAGAGAACCAAGACAATATTTCAAACTGATTATGGTGTCGTCATTGTATGCTTTTTCCTGTGAGCTTTTCAATTTTCTAGTAAAAAAAAAAAAAAAAAAAAAACCTGTAGCTGTAGTCTGACTTTTTTTTTTTTTTTTTTTGCCAAATACTTCTGTCAGATAAATACATTAACCACATTTAGTGTTTTGTTCTTCCCTCATATTGAATTTTTTTTTTTTTTTTTTTATAAAATATTTTCCTTATGTTTTGATGTAGGGTCATTAAAAACAAATATCCTCTCCAGACATCACTTTTGGCCACCACTGTAAAGCTTTCATACAGTGAACAAGGTGCTTTACACACAATTAACATACTTTAAAAGAAAATTTGAGCAAAACAAGCAACCCAAACAACATGAGTGCACCTTTCAACAGCTGCTATTCTGTGTTTTTGTTTTTTGAGACCAAAGGGAATCCAAAAAAAAGTGATAGCTTGCAGACATGCATTTATAAATCTACAACAGAATGGGACAAAAAGTTTGTAGAATATTTTCAAATGAAAGCACATCTAATGTTAGTGACCTACTCCTCTGTCACTATCACTTAATGTTCATAAACATGTAAAATCTGTGTCTTTTCAGTTCCCTCATTTAACCCTGAGGGACTCTAAGAAAAGAGCTCCTCAAGTTGAATCCTTTTGATTTCCCTGCATGTTGAGAGTTGGCCCGTTACCCATCAGCCCGCGGCCAGTCAGAGGGTCCGGTGCCATTTCGCCATTGTTCAGTGGCCAACCGCAGTGTCCATCCCTAGCCTTTTTGCCCGCTAGTCTTCGCTTTGGCTGACTATATTTAGTCGATTATGAATATGCAATAGTGCTGAGAGTAATGTGGCCAGACACGCCACTGTCCGGCCCAATAATGTCAAAGTCATTAGCAGCAGGAAACAGGATCCACATGCGGGGGGATAGGGCCTTCAAAAAAATGTGGCCTGTCCACTCCGCTGCCTGTCTCATATGGATGTAGAACAATGACCAGAGCTAGCGATATGCACCGCTAACTGACCTACATATAAAACATCCACCACATTCGCACACACGCATTGCCGTCCAAGAGAATCATGGGAGAAATGCTGTAGATCTGTCGGGATGGATGCAGAATCACGCTCAAGGTCTTGTGGTCCTTCCCTGAGATTATGAATCTATATAACTGTCAACATATAATGCCATAATACAATTAAGATCTCATTTACCCTTTATCCTCATGAGAATCTTTCAGTGTGTCCAGCATGATTTTAAGCGTGTTAACATGGCAACCGCAAAATATTACAAGTTAGATAAATGAATGGACAGGACAGAAATACTATCTCATCAATGCTCAGTTATATTCTAAACCGAACAATTAAAACAGTTGGCCTCAAAAGGGATAGGTGACTAAAAAAATAAATATTTTGTTAGCATTAACTCATCCTCATGTTATTTCTAAATTGTGACACTTTCTTTCTTGCATGTAACACAAAAGTAGATATTTCTAGTAGAATGCCCTCGTTGAAACTGAATGGTTACCATCGCTGTCAATTGATTTTCTGTGTATAACGTCTTATATTTTAGTCTGTTCCTCATACAAAGTAATTGTATGCAGTGTTTTTAGTATCATTGTAGTTTTTGTAAATACTTTCATTTATTTTTGTAGTTTTAGCAGCAATTTTAAGTTCTTTTTATTAATATTATTTTAATATGTCTATATAGTTTTTATTAAGATTTAGTTTATTTAGTTTCAGTTAATTAAGTACTTTAACTGAAATTTGCCAAGGCAACATTTCTAATTTTTTATTTGGTTTAAGTTTATGTTTATTTTATTTAAAAAAAAATGACTTTTTTTATGATTTTAGATTTAGTTAACGATAATAACCCTGTTTGTATGACTTTCTCAAACTTCCCCAAAACAATATGTGGAGCTCAAATCAACTACTTTTATCATGATTATTATTATTATTATATGTTTAGCTTGACAAGTGTCATTGTATGTAAAGAGCTTGAATAATCTGACAAGTCAAAAAGGTTTGGAACAATATGAGGATGAGTAATCATTTCAACTAAAAGCTGAGACTATCTATCTTTATATCAATAGTGTCATCATCAAAGTGAGAGCACGCATGTTTAGGTCAGATTCTGCTGCTGTGAAGGAGATGCTCCTCATAATCACTCTTTGTGTCTGTAAGAAAAGGGCAGCAGATGATATGAGGGTGAGGTGTCAACCCTTGTCCACCGCGGATGATTCCTACAGGAAATGACTGTATGAGACTGTGTTCCTCCTGCCTGCCACACCCCATCCCATCAGCCCAATGGGCTCCATCTACAGGAGTGGTAATCCAGCAATATGCAGAGGTCCTAACAAATGATCTTCCAAAATTTCTATGGATGATTAGTCTTTGTGGTCTGTGATTAACTCATATTCAATGCGGCCTAAACCTTCTGCACAACGTTCATCCAAATGAATGTTCCATCAGCTGCAGGTTCCTGGTGCAAAAGGCTGTGTGTGGGGGGGGTGTGGTGGTGGTGTTTCAAAACATATCATCATAACATTCCACAAAAAAAAAAGAAAAAGATTTTGGTATAATATATTATATAATATCGCTATACACTACCATTCAAAGTTTTTGAAAGTGTCTTATGTTCATCAAGGCTGCATTATTTAAAAAAAATACAAATTGAAATTGAAAGCTTTGTCCCGTGTCCCACAAGACACAATCAGTGTCCCGGATTTCAATTAAGTCTGTATTATTTTATACCTTCCCCGAAAAAAATGTGATTGGTATTTAAAAATCCATCATGTTGTAGCTAGAGTGGGAAAATAACCAACGCATTCGTAGAGAGGTACTTATCTGCTGATGGTGACTGCATGGATGAAGCAAATGAACCATGTGGACCTCATCAAAACTCATTAAATATAGCTACACCAAAAAAAATTCTAAAAGTTCAAGATGTACTAAATTCGGTAAATACACATTTATTGTTTGCCTAGTCTAATAAAAGAAAAGAAAGTAGTTCCTACTTAAGAAATTTTAATTTAGTTTAAAATGTGATTTTTACCTATACTAGCTTATTATTCAGTTCATTATATTTAGTAGACTGAATAGGTCCAATAGAGTAAATTACATTGTATCTCTCGACCTGGGCAAATTGAGTGCCAGTCACAGAGTCGGTCACAATTAATAAAGCTTAATGACGGCAAATAAGCTTTCCAACTAATGTAAATCAATATTTACATAGTATAATAGTAGTAAATTTATCTCTCACACACGTGTCCCACAAAAATCACATCTACTGTCCCGCAACAGAGCAATAACCAGGTGGTCACCCTACAGTAAAAACAGCAATATTGTGGAATATTATTATTTAGTATTTTTTTTCTGTGGCTGGTGAGAGTGGAATGTATGTGAGCATGTTGTTGTGTATGTGTGTATTGATGTGTGCTTGTGACCCCACTGATGGGAGAGCGTCGGTGAGATGTTGATCAGGCCTGACAGGGTGTGATCATTACCGGGCCAGGCCAGTGAGGTCTCAGCCCTGCCACTGTAATGAGATCAGCGGGAGTCATGGCCGCTGCCACGCTGCATGACCCCGCTCATGCGACAGCAGTGCGCTGAGATGGCTAATTTAACGCCGGTCATCCAAGCACCCACCACCCCATACTGAGCTATACTGCTTGTGTAGTGTGACCTCAAGCATGTGGAAAGCACATTCATGGGACACTGACATTTGAGTGACTGCAGTCTAACAAAAATAAGAGACACACTAACTGAATTCTTCCTCAAGCCCTTTTTTTCTGTCTTTTTTTAAAAGAGCATGGACATCAAATGAACAGTCAATATCTATTGTGTAAATGTATATTCTTTTTATTAATTACATTTTATTATTAATATTATATTAATACTATTTATTAATTACATATATCAGTTTATTTACAGTTTATTTTATATTACAAATATGAGTTTGCAAACAGTTTTTTGTGTATCATTATATATTTTTTTATATTTTTACTCTTTATTTTCGCAGTTTATTTATTTTTATTTTTTAACTTTGCAGTTAAGTGTATGCAGGGATGTTTGTAGGCCAAAACCCAGAAACAACTTGGCATTTTAGCACTTCTGGATACATACATACATACATACAAGTCAATGTTTTTTTTAATGTTTTTTATGCCTGAAATAATTTCTGTAATAAAATCAGTAATTGTGATTTTATATATATATAAAAAAAAAAATTATAAGCTTTTATGTGTCTCAAAAAAGGCGGTTGCTAACAAATGGGATTAAAGAGGTTGTCTGGGACATTAAACATTATCACTCAGAACAGGTAAACTTGTTGTAAGGGTAATGTTTAGTTTCATTGTGTTTTAGTTTGGGGTTTCCTTTTTGCCTGAGTTCTCATTCATTATTTGTTGTCATGGTTATGATTGCTTTGTCCACCTGTTTCTTGTTCATTTCACTTTCTCCTGTGTATTTAAGCCCGATGTGTAGTTCTACTCATTGTCCATTATTATCTTTGCTCTGGTAAAGCTGTTGTGTTTGTTTTCTCCTGTGGACTGTTCTTATGTTGGATTGCCTTCTTTGTTTTTGTTTATAAAGTTACACAGCTGTTATTTATCCACCTCAACTCTTCCTTGCCTTCGTCACACACATACGTGCATGTTTTTTGGAAGGGTTTAAATTCCAACATTAAACAAGTTGTTCTCCTCCCGCTGATGGTCCTTGAGGAAAATGTATGGATTTTGTAGAACTGGTGCTTGTTAAGAGTGGATCCTTGTTCACTGTGGGTGAGGTGGAGGAGGAATTTTCCAGTCACTCGTGGAGTACGAGGGCATGAATTGCCCTACCATGAGCCCCACCTATACTCCCACCACTGAAGGTGAGCTCAGCCGAGCCTGGTCTCTACAAAAAATATTTAAGGAATTGGAAGAGGTTATTCCCCAAAAGCTCCTGCTGATCCTGCCTGGCTCCAAGTCTCCTGAATCCCTGCTGGTCCCGCCCAGCTCCAAGGCTCCTGTGTCTCTTCTGGTCCCGCTCAGTTCGAAGTCTCCTGCATCTCTGCTGGTCCCGTCCAGCTCCAAGTCTCCTTCATCTCTGATGGTCCCACCCAGCCTCCCTCTCCAGCCTCCTCTACCGTAGACAGTCAGTTCCTCAGCCTCGCCTCACCTGGTTCCATTCAGTTCCTCGGCTCCTCTGTTTACTCCACTTTGCTGTGCAGATCAGCTCTGCATTAGCAAATGGTTCCCTTGGCTCCACCATGGGCCACCGAGCCACCCCTTCGGCTTCACCAGGCTCTGCCTTGGTCCTCAGTCCGACCGGCTACGCCTCAGTCCTCCTGGACACCCTGGCTCCACCTTGGTCACTTGTCACCGTGGCTACGCCTTGGCCTCCAGGACCTACGGTGTCGCCCAGTCTCTGTGTCTCCTCAGCTCCACCCTGGCTCCCCCCAACTTCGGTTCTGCCTCAGGCCTTCAGCTGTCTCCTCAATCCACCATCTCCTGCCTGGCTCCTCCTTCTGTCGGCTCCTCCGAGGTGTTTCTCTCTGTCAGCTCCTCCCAGTGTCCGTCTTCCAGTGTCCGTCTGTCTTCAGTTCTTCCAGCACGTCCAGAGCCCCCACCCTTCCTCCTCTGTTCGAATTTGTTTGCTGTTATGGCGAAGACGCCTTCCGGGGAGGGGGTGTAATGTAAGGGTTATGTTTATTTTTTATTTTGTTTTAGTTTGGTATTCCCTGTTTCTGTTTGCCTGAGTTCTTATTCATTATTGTCATGGTTACTTATTGCTTTGTGCACCTGTTTCTTGTTCAGTTGGTTTTCTCTGGTGTATTTTGATGAACAAAACGTGCAAGATTAATAAACTATGATTCACTATGGGAACCAACTTCCGGGTTGGGCTACAAAAATACATCATCACTGAAGCATTCTAAACTCACGGAATTGGTTGAGCCAATGTTGCTGTTGGGCTGCTATGTTTATATTGAAATGTGAGAACAAAAACGCACCAACCTTCAAATTTTTTCAACTTATTTAAAATAATTAAAACAAAAATTCTACAGACAGGACCTACAATTTTTAATACAACTTTTAGTGGTCTCAAATACAGTGGAAAACTTAAATTGAAAATAATCAGACATTCACTGCTCATACGACTCAGTTTTTTGTTGGGGGGAAATACATGGACTCAGTATAATTTAAAGTTAGCTGGAAGCTGCTCAATATTTTACTGGCACCAAAGCTTATGTGTGCAGAGCTCAGATAATTCAGCAGGTTTCACAAAGAAAGCCTTTGCGAGTGTCAGGAAGGGGATTTCTCATCCCTCCTGCGAGTGGCTGATATGCAGAGCCTGTGCGTCTGGACCAGACGGCCTATCTCTGGGATTTGTCCTGTCCTTTCAAACCTGAGAAGATCAGTCGTGAGATGGAATGCCAAATGACACAGAGGCGACCGGGGAGGCTCCTACAGCGCTAAACAGATAAAAAGAATTAAACGGAACTGGTCACAGATGTTCCTATTGCCCTTTTTAATTTCCCAATGCACAGTGCTGGATTCACTGTTAGTGGCATTGAATGTGTTCTCCTGGTATATGGATGAAGAAAAATAAAATAGCTTGCAATATCAATGGTCACAGTCAAAAGGATATTATATATATATATATATATATAGTTGTTGTTTCAATGGGGATTAATTCAGGGATTTTTGTATTGTTGTCTACTTTAAAAATCACACTGTTCTATTAACTATAATGTCAAAATAAGCTGTATTTTAATAGACATCTGCGTGACCATCCTCTGTCTGGAGATCTAGATATATATCTACGACTTTCAGCAACTATATTTCCCCTGTGGAAGAAGTGAAACAAGTGAAACAAGACTTGACATTACAGAGGACAATTTCACATTTCATTTCTGTTAGCGTTCACATCTCTCTCTCACGTGTTGACAAGTGGAAGATGTGGTTGAGCGGGATTGAGGATGTGTAGGGTGAAAGACGTGTGGGGTTGTTTGCGGTTTGGAGGTGGGAGACTGGGTCAGTATGGGCCTGTGGAGGTGGGAGACATGTTAAAACCCTCGTGCCCCTCACACTCATCAGCCCCCCCCCTCATTGAAGTCAGTGAGAAATGGCTGCCAGAATATGTATTTAAAACAAACTGCCAGTATTCCTGAGGCCAAGCAGCCCAAAGCTGTTCTGAGTCTAGAGGCATGAGACCCTGACAGACCTGTGAAGTCGAGGTCTGACCTTGGCCCACTTTCACTCTCCGCACGAGGAAACGACAGAACTCATGGAGCAGGAATATCATGACATTCAGGTAGTGAGTTGCAGAGATCTCACAGATATTCATGCCTGGACCATCTAAAAAAGTAAAAAAAAAATATATATATATATATTTGTGTTTAGGAATGGAACCAGAGTCACAAATCAGTCAAATAAAGATGTTGAATATTCACTGTAACAACTATTTGTTTATGTGTCTCCACAGCACAAAGTGGTTTGGCAAAAATGTTAATTGTTATGAATCAGAATAAATAATTTAAGTAATCATGAAATAATCTAATTTAATTTGTTTTTAATTTTATAAAAAAAAGTTGTGTGTGTGAGTGGGGTGCTAAGTTATAATAAAAAATATTAATTTAAAATATTTTTTAAAAATGGATATCAATCACCAGTTTTTGTTTTAAAACTTTTTTTAGTTATTTTTGTGCCAAAAATCTGATTCATTACACACACTTTAAAAGCCACAAAATATCCTTCAAATGTATTATATGGTACTTTATATCTCAAACAACACATTTATCTTCATTCTTGAAACATTTGTAAAAACATCTGTTTTTACCTTATATGGTTACACTACCATTCAAAATGTTGTTTTTGTTTTGTAAAGAATTCAATACTTTTATTCACCACAAATGCATTAAATTGATCAAAAGTGACAGTAAAGACATTTATGTTACAAAAGTTTTCTTTTTCAAATAAATGCTGTTCTTTTGAACTTTCTATTCATCAAAGAATCCTGATTGTAAAAAATCTATCACAGCTTCTACAAAAAATATTAACCAGCACAACTGTTTCTAACATAGATATTAGTAAGAAATGTTTCTTGAGCAGCAAATCAGCATATTAGAATGATTTCTGAAGGATCATGTGACACTGAAACTGGAGTAATGATGATGAAAATTCAGCTTTGCACAGTTTTAAAATCTTTTAAAAGTTATTTTGAATTGTAATAATCTTTTCATATTTTTCACTGTTTTACTGCATTTTGATCAAATAAAGGCAGCCTTAAAACATTTATAAAAATCTTATCCGAACATTGAACAGTAGTGTATATTTGCAGACAATAAATAAATAAATAAATAATAAAAAACCTTATGGAAAAGAAAATACATCAGGATTTACTTAAAACACTGCAGTATTTTATTGTAAGCAAAACACATGCAACAAAGTAAAATGGGATAATTTGTTAAGGGCTGAATTTAAAATATCAGGCTATGAAAAGATGTGATATTGGACAAGAAATGTGCAAAATCTAAGTCGTGGATTGAGTTGACTAATGCCAGGTGTGATACATTGTGTATCCATATTTCCTTTACTGTACTAAAATGGTCCCTAAACATAAATTGGAGAACAAGAAAAGCCTTAAACCCTGTAAAACCTTTATAAAAAATAACACCAAAACAGAGAATCTCACAAAATACATACTGATGTGTATCAATACTGTTCAGTGAGCAATACAACATTTATTGATGATAATCATGTCAATTTTGAGACAAAGTTTGTGGGAATTGTGGCGGAAACCCAAACACAATAGTGTGGACTTCAATGCTTCATATGGTACATAATCGTGAAGTCTAATAATGCATTTATAGCAGGTGCGGTCAAGTCTATTTCACAAAATATATATACATTTTCACAATGGCAACCATCAGCAAACTAGAATTTGTGTTCTTATGTGTCAAAAGTATGTCATTCAAATAACAGATGTTTGTATTTCCATATGGATTAGCATGATTATCTTCAAACTATATAAAAAAAAAAAAGGTGTTTAAGAATGTCTTGAGAATGAGAGCTAAACAAAAGCTAAAACCAAGAAACAAAAGAAAGAAAAAGAATCATCAAAGCCATTATTGAAGGCAAAGGCAATGAAATATCGGTCACATATTTCTGTTTTTTTATACATACATAAGCTACTTTCAGTTTTTACATTTTTGGTTTTGATAGTGAATAGATATGAACATTCCCAAACATTTCCCCCAAAAAAATCCATTAAAGAGGTGGAGCTTCTTCCTTTTTGGCAATGTTTTTGGTAGAACGTGTGTTGGAGAGCACAAATCAACGGGGGGTGATATGCTATTAGAAACTATTAGTGATACATACACATCAGAGCAGAGATGATCGACCGGCTTCACCTCAGGTCAGGGTTTTGGAACTTGTTCAGAAGCCGCTGAACTGATTTCTGGGTTCGGGGGCAAAAGGGTCCACATAGACCGAATGGTTGTACGGCACTTTACCTGCATCAACACAGCTAAGAGTGACCGTCGAAATGTCCAAATCTTATTAACCTAATGACTTCCCCATTTAAATGGATTCTGATTCAATGTACTGCAAAACAAACTTCATTACCCGGAGCCCTGTCAGACAGGGATATATTTTCAACAAAAATTAGTTAACTATTGAATTTTTCAAGATTTTTTTTTTTTTTTTTCAATTAGGCAGAAGCGCTACATCAGTCATGATTTCACAATGGAAACAGTGGCTACAGCAATACAAATTTGCCAAAAGAAATGAGAAGAAATGAGCAATCAGGTAGCGCTTGTCTGTTTTTCTAACTTCCTTACAAATGCTGCAGAAAACTGAGAAAAGCTCAATATGTTTAAACAGCTATGGCATGATATTTCATATTCTTTTACATTGTTTACACAACGGATTTTGGTTACCAGCAACACTCAGCTGTAATGTTAAATGTACATAGCTTGTTTCTAAAACTGTACACTCACAGTTGAAATTACAGGGAAAACATCAAGACGTCAGGATAGCATTTGTTATGGCGTGGCCTTTTGATGAAATCCTCTGGGTTTTTGCTAGTCAACGGAACATAATAAGGAATAATCCTTTTAAAAAGGGAGCATACTAAAACTAATAAAATGATAAAGAGCATTAGTGCTTGTTTTTGTCCATGATTTGGGGTAGAAAAGGACACCTGTTTGTATAAACCAAACAAATATATTGCTCTTTATGTTAAATTCCTTCACTTAAGGGAGAAAGGGAATAAGGGAGCGTTTGAAAGCAATCTGAAGTGAAAGCGGGGAGGAAATGTCATTATAGACCATAATGACTTGATGCTTCCGCCATTTCCGGAATCAGTTATATTTTCATCGACTCGCAGACGGTGTCCTCAAAAACAAACAGAGTGAGGAAATGACTCCAAATGAAATCTACGACGACAGAGTTGTTTGGACTGCTCTCTACGATAAAAGTAAGCATTTACCTTTATCTAATGGACAGCTTTTGATGGTTTTATGGGGAAAACATGATAATCAGCTTTCAACTGGTCAATGGAGTGACCTCCACATATCCTATTTCACGTTTTATACACAGATTTATAAGAAAAATCTGGTTTTATAGGGCAAAAATTGTCAAAGGAAATACATAAATACAGATGAATTGATATTGGAGGATCTTTTGAAAAATAAACAACAAAAAAACAAAAAGTCAATATATCACTATTGAACGAACAAAAGAGGCAATAATAATTGATCGTACCGATAAGGAGAGCTTCCTCCCAAGCACAATATCAAGTGGTATCTGTTTTTAGTTTTTTTTTTCAGAAAACAAAGACTGTTGTTTTCTCATTTTTCGTTTTTTTTTCTTTTCTTTTTGCTGAGAGGTAGAATGAAGCATTTAAATTGAAACACAACGACTGGTTGTTCCATCATAAACAATAGCCTCATAAGACTGAAACAGTCACAGGTTAGTTAGTCGCCCTGTGCCGCCTAAAAGACACTGTGAAAACTGTACAAACACATCTTTTTTTTTCCTTTTCTTTTTTAAAATTTTCAAATTCATAATTGTTTTCTAAAATCTTGTAAAGTATCCCAAATGTTCCATGGTGGTAATGGCATGATTGTGTATGACCATGTGGGACGTTAATCCGAATCTGCGGAGGGTGGATCGCTGGATCTTTAGCGAGAGCAGTCTGAAGATCCCACGCGCTTTTTGTGGATGGATGGTGCTGATCAGTTGGAGGTGTCGGAATGGACACTCCCGGGTCCTTCCGTGGGCGAGGTCACTGAGGAGGGTGTCGGGGCGTCTTGCCAGCCGCCGTTCGCCTTTCATGAGGAAAAAGCGAAAAGACAAAATGACGAAGTGTACATTTCAAAACACAACGCTCATCCGACTGAAAAGACGTATGCGAAACGAGAGCGACTATAATGAATTCCCTCACTATAAACACACTTTTGCAGAAAGTGAGTCACAAAGTGAGGCAGTAAAAAGGAACGACATTATGCTGCATATTACGAGTCATAGCGAGTCATTTCCAGAACGCGATTTTCAAAAGACAGATGATGGAGGAATCAATTATTGCAAATTATCACATTGGCTAAAGGAATGAAAGTATAATTGGCACCTAAAATGGAGGCCATTTCATGTCCGGGAGACAGGTTGCCTAAAGAGCATTTGGGGCATTAATAGCAATTTCCATGCCATCAGAAAAAGGACTAGAAATGGGCTTTGGCAGCCTCTTATTTTCCCAGCCTGTTATTTTAGATAGAGGCAGTCTGTAATCAAAAAAAGAAAGAGCAGAGCGAGGAGAGAAAAAAACTTTTCAAATCTTCAGCTTTGGTGACACCCCATGTCTATTTCAAAGGCGTAATTACAGCGCATGGGCGAGAGGAAAGCTCCCCCACATAAACGCTTTATGTCTCAGGCCGTCATTATTCACAACCGGAAAAAAAGGAGAATAACTTATCTGGGTGGAGAAGGAAAAACATCATGTTATTTAAGACAGTGAATTCTGTCTTAAATAAGATTGAGACACTTTCTCTGGCTACATTATCACAGCGTCGCGATGCAAATGTTCAGGATGGTGTTCATGTATAAAACAATGTTGATTTAATTATTGATACGAACATGAAATCAGTTAAGTTGACATTTATAAATCTGTATTAGAAATTGCTGCATCAATTTAATATTTTTAAAGGGGTTGTGAATTGAGAAATGAAATCTTTCTTGATCTTTTGGAATAAACGAGGTCATCGTACTATAAAAATATCCTGTGAGTTTGCCATAGATGGCACAGAAGCGCTGGGTCACTTCCACAGGACACACTCGGCTTTGCTTCAAGCCAGCTATTTAGAGAGACCATGTTAGTGTGTTTGTCTTTTTTTTCCTTTTTTTTCCCCTCCTCACACTTTGCTGGCTCCCTGTCAGTGCTGTTAAGGTGGCAGATGTGTGATATGACCAATGCACTTGGATTGCTGTCCCAAATCTCTACTCAGCCCTCCCTTGAGACTGTCTGATCAATTTCCTCTGCTGGCGACACGGCTTGTCGCTGTGGATTTTACATGCTGGCCTCTGCCGCTTGTGTTCTCATTCTCTCTCTCTCTCTCCCTCTCTCTTAAACACTCCTCCCCCAGTACAAAACTGATGGTTGGAGCTGCTCGTCTCCTCTGGTTAACACAATTCTTTTAATGTGCGCTCAGAGCTGTGGTGGAGGACACAATTGAAAGCTTTCAATGAGTTTGATGGTCAGAAAAGCACCTGCATCTGGGCTTCTTTGATGTTGTTGGTGTTTATGTGGCTGAAGGAGCCGTGGTAACGCTGACACTGATCATTTATGATTTACGTGTGCATATTTGCCACTGGCACCACTTATCAATATGGCAACAGACAAGCTAGAGGTAAGCAGAGTGACCAAAATATTATAATCAAATATTACAATAATCAATGTGAGAGTATCTAAATACTAGATACGAATATATTTTAGTCTTGTCAATTGATAAAAAAAACTAAAAAACGGAAAAAAAAATCTGTAATTAATTGCGATTAATCATTAAAATTTTCAATATGTTTTTATATTGTAATAATTTCATATTTAATCTCCAAATTAATATAGAAACAACATAAAGATAGTATAGCCTGTATTTCTTTTTATAAAAGAAGGCCAGTATCACTGATGTGTGTGTGAAATAAATAAAAAATTCTCAATTTTAGCCATTAATTATAGGCATTCAGCATAATTAAAAGCTATCATTTTTTACATTTATTAGGCTTAAAAAATAAATAAAAAAAAACTTAATTTTAGTGAACTTAAAACAATCTTCACATAAACCCATTATAATAAATGTCACATTTACCTGTGCCCAGACCTGTTTTAGTTGTTTTTGACCCATGTAAGCTTGTAAACAGAGCTTTAAGATTTTTAAGTAGGTCTAACAGGTAGGATATATGCAGAAAGTTATCAAACACTCCAGAATCTTCTCTGCATAAATCATAAATTAAATATAAATTAATCCTTATTAAAGCTACAAAAGTTCATTCAAGACCAGTGAGTGATTTTCTCATTTTCTTTTGTTCTTTGATTATCCTTAATGACAAACCGCAGTAGGTTTATTAGGCTGCGGTCACTTTAAGACCTGCCGCACATGACGTGGATCTGGATTATGTTCATTTAACTCACTTTAAGAACATGAATGACTTTCGATTGATTCATTAAAAAACTGCGCATTAAATATGCTAAACTATGCTTTTTTTTTCTTTTTTTTAAATCAAGCTAATGGCACTGGTCTTGAGAATCAGGTACAAGAGCAAAAGAAGAGAAGATCAAATTGAAGAGGCTAAGCATGGACTTACATTGATGCCCTGTGGACTGTATATCTGACTGGCAGCGAGGCTTTCACTGTACCCGCCTGTCTGACTGATAACATGGCGAAGAGTATCCACCTGCAGACAGAACAACACAACACAAACAAAAGACAGGGTCAGACAATACCTATACAAAACAAAGACGTTTGTGCTGAGAAAAGGTCACCCTGATATCAAAAGGATATTGGCAACCGAAAAGGTCATCAAATGTTGAATGAAATGTTTGTGCTGCAGATATCAAACAAAGGACACAATTTGTTCCAGAACTGATGAGAAAATAAACCCATGTTTACAATGTAATTGACAAATAATGTGTGATTTTAGAGAATTAAATTTAATGAAAAACCCAAACAACAAATATACAAATTATAATTAATATATATTAAAAGTAGGGGTGCTGATTAAGGCATTTATTTAATTAGTTATGGAAATAATGCATTTAACGTACCCACCCAGCCACAGACCTACGTAGGTTAAAGTTCATTCAGTTGATTGGTGACGAACATGAACTCATTGTGTGATGCAGCCAATAGAATGCAGTTAGAATTACCTTTTTGAGTTTTTGTCTTGTATTTATATCATATGAAATAGTTAAGCAATATCACACGAGTATTTGTTTTTGTCTCAAATAGCATGAGTGCAAATGTGATATTGATTTTATACTACAGTTAGATAATATTGTGTTGTATGTTAAACACAATATTGTCTGTTTTGTTTTTGTTTATCTCATATTTGTAAAAGAAAAAAATCCTGTAAAGCCACAGCTAGCCTAAACATTTATGCGCAACACATAAACGTTTGTAATAAACATTTATTACCTGTAAATTCTATGTTGAATCAAATCAAATATTTCTTTCTTAAGCTACTTTTTGTAGTGTTTGATTTGATGTTTTTCTCATTTAACACAATAATGACTTTAAATGATCTTTTGGGGGTAATTTCTCAGCCAAATTTTATATGCGATTTGGGACATTAATTACTTGAAAATATTTTTTTTATAGCTTGACAGCCCTAATTTAAAAAACACACACACACATATATATACACATTTTATATTTAGATCAATTCTATCAAAACACATTAAATAACCTCATGTAAAATCTCTCTCATGTAATTCTTGCAGCACATGAACTCATTTCAGAAGATTTCCTCTGGGATTCCAGCACTGAATATTCATTAAGCACCCCGAGCCTTCGGAGAAGTTGCTTCGTTATGGGAGGAAAATATTACGAATATTTGGATGCAAGCGTGCCGGGCAAGGTCAGGCAGCCACGGTGGCGGACGTGACAGCATGACAGATACGCAATCCCGCTGACAAGAGCTGTATTGTTTCCAAGACTGTCTTTGATGGTCTATTCATTTGGAAGTTGACAATGGCCACGAAGCAGTGTACGACTGCTGGAGGCAAACTGTAACCCCAGTCCGTCCTCAAGGTCAGGAGGACCGTCATGTCAGCCACGACTGAGCAGAAATCTACACGCGTCGGACACTAAGACGAGCGGGCTGGAGCTGAGAGATGAACTTTGTTGTGACAAGGATATATAACAAGATGTTGACTATTTTATCAGTTATGACAGAGACATGCCATTCGGTACTAACGAAGAAGGTTGCCTTGAAAATATTGGCTAACACAAGAACAAATGATTAGATTTCAGGAACAGCATGTGCCTGCTTGCAAAAGGGGTTCGGCGAAAAGCGAAGCTTAATTAACAAAAATACCCCACAAAAAGGCACAAGCACTTTCCTAAGGTTCCTTTGTTAGAAATTCAATAAATATAACAAAAGAATTGGAGTACTAATGGTTCCAGGCCCACTGGGCAAGCCGCAGCCGTGACGTGATTTTGTGAGCTGGGTAATAAGGACCACCATTACGACAGCACAATGTGTGATTGGGTGTAATTGAATGAAATTAGTTACGGTCATCTGCCCTTTCTCTCAGCGCTACTCCCCTACCTGTGACTGAACGTTGGCCCCCACTTGGGCCCCCTGGTATGAGTCCCCATTCAGAGACTGCACACTCATGAACAAGTCCCCGGAGTTCATATTAAAAGAGCCAGCGGAACCTAAGAAGAAGAGAGGCAGAGAGAGAGAGAGAGAAAGATAGGGATAGATAAAGACAAGAAACAGTCATGCAACAGTAAGACTGAAGTAAGGAGGGTTAGTAGTGCAGAGCTGTTAATTTAAGTGTGGGTTATATGATAAAAAAAAACACACAGGCTTTGTTCCAAATGTTAGATCCAAGCTCAGAATGAGTCGAGAGAAATGATGATTAATATAAATCGATTTACAATTCATTCAGTCTCTAAAAGTACCTAATATTTCTGTTAGCTTAGCAACATGCCAATTAACTCAGGGCTGGGCAATATGGCCAAAAATATTATCACAATATTCTTCCATACTGAATATCAGTATTTATCACAGTATTCATTTAAGTATTTAAAACAGTGTGCATATCATGTGCTTTAGTAGGTGTAGTAGATTAAATTGTGCCACTCATTTACACAAACACACAGAATACGCAGACTTTTTAGCGATACACACCTGATCTTCTAGATGTTGGCTAAATATAGAAAATTACTCTATGGTTTATCATCTGTAATGTTGTGGATTTATTTCATTTATTTATTTATATTGATAAATAACTATATTGATTTATCGCACAGCCCTAAATCAGTTGTCTAGTCCAGTCACCAGTGCGCTTCAAATAAGCACTATTTTTTATTTTTTAATGCAAGAGAACATACTAAATCAGGTTCCTTTTTTAATTAGGATACTGTCTATATAGAAAGTAGACAGCAAGGAAGCTCACTAGGTTTTGAAACAGTCCTGCTGAACCTGCCTAAGGTTGTTTACTGTTCTCAGTCTGGTCATGCTGGTCTTTAGCTGGTTGGCCAATACCCAAATTCCTCTAAAACCATCAAAACACGACAATAGACATTTCACAGAAATTTTGCTAATGTGACCGCACCTTTACCTTAGCACAAAAAAAGCTATTAAAAGTGTTTCAAGAACAACAATGGGTGAAGAAGGGATTATTAATACTACTACAGTGATATCTGAGATGGACAGTACAGTTACTGTACACGGCCACAGCCAAGTCATTCAGGATGTGCTAATTGAGTCACACAAGGAATCAAAGAATGCTATTTGTCTTTTAATGGAGGAGACAACGCAAGATGCCCTAGATGTTTAAGAGAGAGCAGGGCTTAACTTAATTTCCGCTTTAAAAGCCGCAGGGCACTAATCAAATGTACATGGACCTCTAATCACTTCAAGGCTATATGACAAAAGGCTTGACCATCTCTTCATAATGACATCCAGGAGGTCAACCAGACAACAGTGACCAAGCCAACTGATACCTTAGGTGCATTCGTTCCAGAATCCAGATAAAGCAAAATATCATTTTAGGCAAAATGAAAGAAAAAAAAAAGTAGAGAAATAGTAAACAGAGATTAGTAGAAGATGAATTTTTGGTATTGAAAAGCGAGAGTTTTGTATGAGCTGTGCTGCAGGTCAAGCTGCTGATGTAGATAAAGAAGGGAAGGATTTGGATCTCCTTTAGAGAGGCATTATGGCAACGCTATAGTAAAGGAAGTGTATTGAAGGTAGGCAATTGTGGACTATTCAGAACTTCTTTTTTGCCAGTTGGTGACATTAAAGTTGTCATTTCTGCACCACATTCTAAAAACCTGTTGAAGACCAATGAAAAACAAGCACATCTGTTGTTTGTGTGTGGACTTGTGTGTGCAATACTCACCAGCTGAATTTGGTGTGGAAGGCGAGTTGGCTTGGCTGCCGTGGGTGGAGACGTTGGTTGCGGTAGCGGCGGTTCTGGCAGCGTACATGTTGGCTTCTTCTTGGAATTTTCCAATATTTTTCTTGTATCTGATTCTCTTATTTCCAAACCAGTTGGAAACCTGAGAAAACAAGAATTAATGGTTAAACCAGAATTCAACTTTAATGTTAGTTGAGAGCTCTTAAGTTTCTTTGTACTACAAATGTCTAAGCATTCAATGTATTCTGTGTCACTGTATGAGGTGAAGGTTGGGGGGGTCTCACCTGTGAGACTGTAATGGAGCATTTCTTTGCCAGCTCCTCCTTGGCCTCCTCGCTGGGGTACGGGTTGCTTAGGTGGGAGTAGAAGTATTCGTTCAGGATCTCTGTGGCCTGCTTATTGAAGTTTCTCCTTTTTCGTCTTATGGGAAATGACAGAACAGAAAGAAAGAGAGAGAGAAAGCGAGAAGGAGAAAGAGAGAATGAGAAAGAGCAAAGCCAGCTTGATTCAAAGCTAGTGTTTAGAAAGTCCGTCACATTTGAACCTGCTGCGCGAGATACTCATAAAATTGTGCTATTTTATTTCTCATAAAATGAATGAGATACTTCCACCCACAAACACACGTATACACTCATACAGACCTGGCGTCGAGGAAGCGGGAGCGCAGGATCATGACCGCCTCGCAGGTGCTCTGCTTGAGCTGCATCTGGATGGAGCTGAATTTGCGATGGATGATGTTCACCATGCGCTCGATCTCTTTGGGGGAGATGGGCCGAGTGCGAGACTGCTCCCTCAGCAGGTTCATCACATGGGTTGTGAACTCATTACACGCCTGAACATGCACAGAAGGGCGGCACAAGGATCAGGATCATAACTACAGGAGCTGCTCTCCTGGACAAATATCCTATCCTGAGAAGAGTATGTGTGTGTTTTCTTTTCTTTTTTTGGGGTGTGCAAAGGCCTACAGCATTTTGTTTTTGAAACATTTGAATTTACATAGGTCAGATCTAGGAGACTTTGTTTTACTCCAGACTCTGTTCTCTCACCTGCTCATACTTCTCCAATTCTGTGTGGTAGATCTGACGGATCTGGGTCAGCTTGGCCCGGTAGTCTGAGTGTTCGGCCGAGTTATCGGACCCGGAACCACCTGTCGCAGCGGCGGCGGCGGCAGCTGCAGCCGACCCGCCTCCTTTCTCGGGACCGGACACGCCCTCGGCTAACAGCATGTTGTCCAATCGCATGAGTTGAGCATCTGGTGGCTCCTCCTCCTGAGCTCCACGGATACTGAGTACTGTCAAAGAACGAAAGAGAGGATACAAACTTGAGTCATTTTTGTGGGCTCAACTGCTAAAAACAGCCTTAAGTTGTCATCAAAGAAATCCTGAAAGCCTCTTACTAGAAAATCTTCTGATATATTATACTGTTTATGACCATGTAGAGGTCATTTCTGATTAACTTAGTTAAGCTAAGATTTGCAATTTCTCAATACAACACAAGGAGATCTTAATATTATTGATCTGCCTGCACTGACACCATTGGATGAGAATTGAACTGAGCTGGACGATGACATTACAGTTTTCTCCAGAGCTGCTGTTTAGATAAATGTACTAAATTAATAACTAATGATTTTTACAATGGAAATGAATCAACGCTGAACTTACTTAAGCTGGACAATGACACTACTTTCTTTTAGAGCTGCTGTACAGCCAAAACAAACTTTGTTGCAGTATTTTCCTGTTATCACTGTAAAGCTAGTTTGAAACAATCTGTATTTTAAAAAGCGCTATATAAATAAAGGTGACTTGACTTGACTCAAAAATGAGAAGCACATAAATATGTAATGTATACAGTTTTTCAATTTTTCAAAAAATTGCTAAGACACATTTCTTGAAACCTTCACCTGTTTTAAACACAACAAACTTCTGGCAAAATCAAACAATGCTTTCAGATCATATACACACCAGTGTATATATAGTAACACTACAGGCCATTCAATAGACACTACATAACACAGCATCCAGAGCATGAGGTTCAAGAAACTAAGTATACAATATACAGTAAACAAAATCTGCAATTACGTAAAAAAGTATAGTAATTCCAACTAAGGTGAATAAATTGTATACTGTATGTACTGCAAGTATAGCATTGTATTGAATATTGTAAACTATTGAATGTCTGTATATGTTCAGCACTTGCATACTGTGAAAATACAGTAGTTGAAATGCAAACGGCCAAAAGGTCAAAGAAAACTCTAAATGAAAAGCATGTTACAGTACACTCTACAATGTTGTGCAACTGCAAAATCAATGTTAATGAGAGATTCATTGTGCCTCAGCATTATGTCTTCATGTTCGGTCCAGCCTGAGGACTTTTTCCACATTAAACCATGTTTAAGTTTTATGGAAATAATGATTTATTCGACAAATGCGTTTAGGTCTTGGTTAAGAGAATGGGGTTTAGTGTCTTAGCAATTGTGAAAAACTTTAATATGAGTGATCTCCATAAAGGTCAAGTTAAAGTAAATGTCTGCAATAAAATCAACATAATAACATCTCATTGTCTCCTTATGAGCTTTCATGGAGCTTGAGAAATGATATACGGCCTTCATTTTAATTGCTCTCTTCTTTGTGATAAAAAAAAAAGTGGAACTATACACTGATCTTGGCAGGGCATGAGATAATAAAACCATCATTTCATTGATTTGCACTATAATTTAGAATAAATGATTATATCACAGCTCATTTTTGGTTCTTGATCTTGTGATATTTACCCAGTGAGGAGTAAAAGCATTAAATGATTATTATTTAAAGCATTATACTAAATTATTACTAAGATTATTACCCACCACACTGCTGCATTTTTCTTTATTTTCATATAACTGTCAAGTTCTCTGGAAATCTTTCCTTTTTCCAACTTAAGTCAATATACAATGAATCTCTACTCTTTGAATCGCTCTGATTTTAGTGATACACGTACAGTATCACTGTTTATATTGGCTGTGTTACAAAGGTACTGAACAGTGAACGAACATCTACATTAGTACAACATTTAACTCCAGTGCGGCTCCAATTACTCCAAAGACCTTAATCACCTGATTTAAATGTCAAATATGGTAAAAAAGTATTTGGTAAAATATGCTACACAGAGCTAGGAGTAAGACACTCTTATTGGTAGCAGAAAGTATGATCAAATTAGCAAGAAACAAACATGCAAAGAGTGGAGGATGTTTAAGATTCTGTGTGGGTCTGGTTATTCCTAAACTAAGAAAATATGATTTTATGAGGACTCTCATAGGAGTTTTTGCTGTGTTTGTGCGGTGATATTTGACTATGATAAACTGTTGTATCTTTGTGTGCCACTAGATGTCTCTCCTTCTGTTCTGTTCAGGGACGGCAGACCGACAGCAGACAGAACCTGCACCAGCCATTGATTCAACAAAGAGCAACCTGAGACAGCACACAAATCCTGATTTACAAATAATCTCACAAACAACCATCCACACATTTTGCAAGAAGAACAGCTTCACGATAAAGATCTACAGCGGTAAACAATGTTAAATGTAAATAAAACCAATACTCCTTATATAAAGCAACAGTTCTGTCTTGGTTACAGTAACAGTGGACGTCAAGTGGTGACCAAACAGTATCAACATTGCTTATTCTAAGCAATTGCTTATTTGATTTTTCTTCAAATCTAATTTATATATACATAATATAACAATATATATAACAATATATATAACAATATATATATATATATATATATATATATATATATATATATATATATATATATTACGGTAAAGGCAGTTATAATGTCACAAAAGATTTCAATTTGCTGTTCTTTTGAACTTTCTATTCATCAAAGAATCCTGAAAAAAAAATCTAGCAGTTTCTACAATGTAGAAACAATATTTTTAAAGTTACACAATATTACACTTTTTTTTACTGAAAATTTTGGCCAATACCGATAACCGATAACGCTTTATATTTTAAAGCTGATAATCAATATATTGGTCGATAAATCTAAATCCAAATTTTTATATAATTTTTGAGAGCCCGATTACAAAAACAAAAGTCTCACCATTAAAAGCCATGTCCCAAGCACACAATTATAATGTTCTCATTACAAATTTATGTAGCCTACAGTATATCATCAATCTACCATCATGGCAAACAGTGTGCACCTGAGGTGTTTCAGCTGAAGGAAATAATCCATTATTTATTTTATATATCGACCAAATTTTCTTATCAGGCAGATAGCGAAAACATTAAAAATGAACATACAGTATATCGGCCGATACCGATATAGTGGCCAATATATCGTGCATCCCTAGTTTTTACTGTATTTTTGATCAAATACATACAGCCTTTGAAAAAATTATAAAAAAAATAAAGAGATTGTGTGTAAATACAGCCTATAACATTCAAAACAAAAGATATAGGAAGCATTTCCCCTCCTTTTTAAAAGTATACACTAGTCCAACTATATAGAATTATATGATTTGTTTGTTTTTTTTGCATCAAGCATTGTTTTTCTATGTATTCACGAGTTCACACTTCATATATAGTATTTGGCGTGCTGTCCGAGGAAAGTGCTCCAAGTTTGGAATTTGGCCCGAACCCAGAGCAAACCTGCACAAACAACCAATGTCTGTTGCTGTGACATCATTCTGAAGATGACAGCGGAGGGTGATCTGTTTCCACAACCCAAACCCAATCAGCCCAGCCTCTTCCAATCAGCTCACTCCCACTGCAAATGTCAGGGGCCGTCAAAGGTCAAGAGGTCAGGGCACGGGTTGAGCGAGGTCAGATTTCTCCAGAGAACGCTGGCAGAACAGCAAACATCCTGCTTCTTTAGCGTGTCCTTCAGCGGCACTTTTACAGTATGTGTTTCTTTAAGTGATTATTTTTCTTGAACTCTTCGCTTCAACTCTTCAGCCTGTTTTCAACCGATCTTGCTCTGCTTTTCAAATAACCATGTCTGTCCAATTTCAGGCTCGTCTCAACTGTCTGCCCACCCAACTATTTCACAGCGAATAAAAAAACACAAGCGTATATCAATAGCTCAAAACCAGAGAGAAAGAGCAAGTCTTTTATGCCTTTATAATAGAAAAAGACAGCAACAGTGGAACGTGACTGGTGTATGGCATCGACTAAAGAAACCCAGGCCCAGAAGTGTGCAACGTTCATCTGGAGAGGAAATCTAATGAGGCAAATAATGATTTATTCATTCCAACCATATCCTCCAGTGCACAATTAAATGCATGAAATATATTAAATAAATACAATGAATGCGGATAATCATACAATTCACTTTGCTGTTGCTTAATTACCCCAAACCGATGCAATGCACTTTATTTATTTTGATTCAGTAATGGCATGGCAATCGATTAGGCCGTAATGCTGCCGGCCCAGTGCGTGTGTGTGTGTGTGTGTGTGTGTGTGGTCCGTGCCCAATGCGCTGCTGATGTGAACTGAGCTGAACTCAACCACCCGCAGACAAACATTAGCAGTTTTCTGAGGAGCAGATCATTCTCTCTTTCTTTCTCTCTCTGTAGGGGAAGATGGAGTAAGACGACCCCCTTAAGAACTACAGCTACGTGCACGCTGATGTTCTGCCGTCTCGAGTGTTTGGTATCCGCTATTCTGACCAAAGAAATATTACAGCGACAAAAGACTTATTATGTTCAGCAATTTTAACCACACCACAGCACAGTCGATGGAGGCGTCGTGTTTTGCTTATACTTAGAAAGGCTGCTTCACAGAGCGATCTCTTGTTGCCATGTCCACTCATTATAAGCGTTTTCGGACTTCTTTTTTTTTTTTTTTTTGGTTGCCAGCCACCACCAGCATTTTTGATCATTTTCACAAAATGTTCATGGCCCCCAAAAAGACTTGTTGTATGAATATCTGAATATACAATATATCAAAAGAAAGAACAGACACTCTTGTTTAAAAAAATTAATCAAAAAACAATGACAAAAAACATTTCATTCTAGCTTAATGCATTCTTTTTTATCAACACTTGAATGTGGGTAAGTTTCATAAAAAAAAGCAACATTTTGAAAAAATCACGTTTTTGTTAAAGACTACGTCTGGATCGGATTCAGAACGATGATCAAAACATAGATGGAGTAGATCGAGTCCATCAACACCCCCAAAGTTTCACAGTCCTATAGCTCGTCCTGGGTCGACATTACATTCAGTAACTTTAGGCAGTTTTGATTTATTATGCTGTTTAATGTTGATGATCACATTATTTTAGATATCGCTTGTTTCTGCTTCTTCTTCACCTGTTTTTTGATCAAGAGATTCAGTACTTTTTCAGAAGTTGCGTAATAGCGCCCCCCCTACCATATAACAGTGAACACACAGAAAGCCATAAAGTACCGTCAATGTCGGCTATTGAGTTTATGGAGTTATTAAAGTAAGCGGGTATGGGGTCTTATTTTCAGCATAAAACATTTGGATTTATTTCGGTTTATTGTGGGCTTTATCGTTGTTTTTCTAGATAGATCTGGCAAAACAAATGAGTCAAGGCTCGTATCGCTTTCCCTGTGATTTCTTGCACTGCACATAAAGAGAAATAACATTTCTAATGCACATTAAACTACGTCATTAACAACTAGTTGATCAGTTTGGTTCCTTACACTGTGTATAATTTTTGTAAATGCGGTTGTCACTACCTGGATTTTTCGGGAGTTAATTCGGTCGTAGAAAGCGGTTGACAGTCATTCCTGTAAATTACAGAACTGTGTATGTACAGAATAGGATGAATTGTAATATATATATATATATATATATATATATATATATATATATATATATATATATATATATATATATAGTTTATTTAATTTGGGTGAAAAGAAGAAAAAAAGTACAAAAGATTAAAAAAATAACTAATCATAAATGACTAATCATAGTAACAACTACACTAGCCATGGTGATCTTCTGCCATTTATCATATTTCTGAGGCTCCAAATATCAATCAATCAATCAATCAATCAATCAATCAATCAATCAATCAATCAATCAATCAATCAATCAATCAATCAATCAATCAATCAATCAATCAATCAATCAATAAATAAATAAATAAATAAATAAATAAATAAATAAATAAATAAATAAATAAATAAATCAATCAATCAATCAATCAATCAATCAATCAATCAATCAATCAAAGTATTACAACGATATCGATCTAAATGCTTGTCCCCCAAAAAAACATTTTTTTTGTATTTTTTTTAAATTCACCAGTGACAAAAAGATATTAATCCTCAAAAAACAACAAAAATGTTAACTTTCTGATGACATGCCAAAATAAATAAGAGCATAACCATTTAATTAATGTGTTCAGATGAAATTTACTGACATGTTGAGAAGAAAATTAAAGGTGGGAGGGACATGTTACCCCATCTTACCCTATCTTTCTCTCTCTCGTTTTCTCTCTTTCTTTTTCACACGTGTTATTTAGCATCATGAACTTCAGCAGTTTTTAGAAGTCTCTAATGGACGATTTCACTTTTGGAGACTTTTCACCCTCCAAGCAGTCGTTTCCCTTTTCACATCTAGAACCCACGCACCTGATAACAAGACCTAATTTCACTCTCCTCACTTCTACAACAAGGCCAAGCGGGTCTGGTGTTCCCTGTGATAATCCTGACAAAACTCACATCTTCCTCATGTTTGTGAAATTGTAATCTTTTTCAAATGTATGCTCGATCACGAGGTTGAACAGTATTGTAATCCTCCTTTGGAGCAATAAAAAGTGTTTCGTTTAGGCGAAACGAGGCGTTTGCGCAGTCAGGGGCTTCGAGCTAGGTTTAGTCAGGGGGTTTATCTTTTCAATGTCTAAACCAAGGCTGGTATCAACTTCAGGGAATTAAGTTGGGAGTCAAAGAGTGGAATGGATTACTGTTGAGACAGGAGGATTTGGCCTGATTTTGTTTCAGAAAGACAGACATATGGCACACAGCAGACTCGTGGCTCTTTAGTTCTCTGTAAAACCTCGGAGAAGAACGTCTGAACAATTTTGCTTAAATGTTCAGCGTTGCTAAAAGCTGTACTACCATCTAAAAAAGCAATAAGGCATATTTATTAAATATGCTGATTTAATGCTAAGGAAACATTTCTTATTATTATCAAAGATGAAAACAGTTGTGCTGCTTAATATTTGGGCGGAAAACCATATTTTTTCAGGATTCTTTGATGTATTGAAAGACCAGAATATATTTTAAATAGAAATCTTTTACTGTCACTTTTGATCAATTTAACGCATCTTAATTTCTAGTGTAAATGTATTATTTTACATAGCAAATTCATTTAATTCGTTCTACTAGAAGATATAACCAGTCATAGTCTGTGGAGCAACGTTTATGTGTTTCTGAGCGAGATTACAGCGATGTGTCTAGCCTGACTATGTAAAGCCAGAGATTAAGCAATCGTCCCTCTCTGGCATGTTTTAATTGAATGGTGACAGGAGACAATTCCCACCTCTCTCTGTACTCATCTATAATTAATCTGTGGATGGAGGAGGCCCTATCAATGACATTACATTGTGTTAATTGCCCCGGAACGAATGTACACACACACAAGATACATAATATACTGATGACAGGGGAACATTCTGATGCATTGAATCTTGTTGTGAAAGCCTCTTACAAACCACTTCATTTTGTCATTTGGTGTTTACATGAACACAACCACGATCCCATAAAAAAACTAGACAGAGACACGACCACAAAGCCAGCCAGTCAAAACAAAAAAAGAAAGGAAAAACTAAAAAATGCAAACAAGCCGCCCCGGCGCTGCTGTGTTTTCGTACTGCCCAGCCCCCTCCCTGGCCTCAACTCCCTGTGAGCGTCTTAAATGAAAGCATGTTTAATTAATGATGTTGAAGTATTCTGTCACAATTAGGAAGATGTATGGTCAAACAAGGCGCTTGTGATGGCCCTGACAAGGATGATGAAAGTTTGCCTTCCTGGACTGGCACTGGCAGCCAGCACTGGGCCCTGGAGCCTCTCCAGATGCAGTCAATACGGTAATGTGAGACCTGAGATCTCCAAGCAGACTCATGCAGTCAGCCAACAAGCATCTAAAACACCTCACTACACAACACTTTACTAGTGCTTCACACACGCCTTGGTTAGAATAAACCGTTAAAAAAATATATATAAAGGTAAACCTTCTAACATATCTCTCATGCATTTTAACAATTTAATATTATAAGGCAAGTGTTATGACATATCCTTACAAAAAATGTACCACTGTAACCCTAATTTTTGCCTAAATACTTCAGTTACTAACAGGGATGTACACACACACACACACACACACATATATATTGGCCAATATCGACAGCCAATAATAATAATTGTAATGTTATGGTCAATTAAATATTAGTTTTGTTTTCCTAAAATGCATAAATAAATTTAAATTATTATGCATTATATATTTTTTTAAATGATGTAGTACTAAAACTACAACATATTTTTGTTTATCTAGCAAATCGGCCTAACTAGATTGATAATTTACCAAAACCTAATATTGTCTGATATCAAAATGCGCACTGATAAAGTTTGCATCCATAGTTATTGTTGTTACTTTTTTTGTGGTGGGGCCAGTGAAAATTTTGGCAAGGCAAATACAAATCCTTACCATTGAGCTCTGTACAATGGCTGTTGTAAACTATGATCACAATGGTTAAAAATATATATAGGCCTGTGGTTGCTCGGTTATGGCAAAAATTATGATTACGATTATTTTTGGTCAATATTGAAATCCCGATTATTTAACACGATTATTAACACAACACTTAAATTAAATTAACACTTATTAACACAACACAACGAAAAAACTAATTAAATAAACAGTGTTTGTTCAGGAATTTTTTCAGGAAGACACTAACAGTACTAACAGTGGTATTCAGATAAATAATAGCCTTCAACAACAAATTGAATAATCAAATGTAAAATAACACTGCATAGTCTTACTGTACACATTAAATATAGATTAATCCTTATTAAAGCTACTTAAGCTATTCAGACAAGATCTTCCTGTCATTTGTTGTTTGATTACCAGTAATTACAGACTTCAGCAGGTTTATTGGGCTGCTGTCACTTTAAGAGTTAATGCACAGATCCAATATACTGTTACACACACGCGTTTTCTTTCCTCTGCTGTATACATTTACTTAAGACACTGTGTTTTTACGTGAATACTCTCCAAACAGCACACATTTTTGTGTGCATGCGTTTAGCCGTGTACCCAAAGCCCATTTGCTTACACACAAAAAGCGGCCTGAGGAACGGTGTCTCTTTTGCGGCTTAATGTGCTTTTAAGGGGAGACACGGCAGGCAAAAACATCGATTTTTCATGCAGTAGTCAGTTTTGAGATTTTGGCCGAGTTTACTCCTTCAATATGTATTCTTTCAAGCTGCTATAAAGAAAATGCTGAAAATATACATTACGATGTTTATTTTATTACATTTTGTTTACTTGCGGCAGTAAGTTTCTCCCGAATTTACCAGGAAGTTAGTATTCCAACGCGACATGCCGAGCTCCGTCTGTTCACTGAAGTCTGTCATGTCCGGGATCGTTGTAAAGCTCTGAGTCTCATGCACAACGCTATGTAAACCAAATATGGGCATTTCCTTTCTATTAGTAACCAATCGTGAATGTCCAAAGGGGGATTTAAAGCTAACGACGAAATCTCATTTAGAACTATTAAATCTTTAACTGCCGTTTTCTCAAAATTATTTTTTTGCGTTTTTTTGTCATTCTCCAGTAGAAACATCTCAGCCTATGTACACCAAACTTTCCAGTTATACACTTAGCAGTATTCTGAAGATCTGTTCAGAGGGATTTGTTAATAAATCATTCCTGGCCTGATTTATGTGACATTTTAAGTAAAAAAAAAAAGGTGAAAATTGATATTTTAAGGCTATGGACAGTATATTTTGATTTCCTAGTTAATGAAAGCATATATCCTGAAATCCCTCTGAACATCTTTTTTCATCTTGTGTGTAATCAAAATGAAAAAATAATTTTGCTTCTGGCTTTATCATATTTTCAGATATATCTACTGAAAAAATATGCAAAATTGCACATATTTAATGAGATAATACCTAATTTGCATAATTAAACATAAAAATTTCAAAAACATTTTTTTTATGAACTTGTGTAAGTAATGAACTGAGGAAGTTTCATGGTGATATCTATTATTTTAAAATTTTACCCTATTCACCTGTAGTGTCTCGCCTTAATAACACAAATATCAAACATGTCCCGCAGTTTAGCAACAGTAGATTGCCTTTTACAACACTCACTTATTTGGCTGATTTGGATGTTAAGTTTTGGCTGTGTGCTGGACGGAATGCTGCACAACAATCGTTTTACCTCGATTATCTTGTTTTCATAATTGTTGGAAGCCGAAATAAAAAAAATCAATTGCACAACCTTATATAGGCCTATGTACATCAAGATACCAACATTTATTGTATATACAATAACTGTTGCTTTGGTATATTGGTGGAAACTAACCCATGGTAAAATAAACAAACAACCACTTTGTGCCGTGACCGCATTACCACCTCTGGTGTGTATTATTTCTCTAATAATTAAATGACCCATTGTCAATTATTCCTTACTTAATAGTGTGCAAAGCATCAAAACGTTATAAATCTCATGGACCATCTGTTCAGATTTTCTCTATTTCTGACTTTCTCTTTCTTGTCTGTGTCATGGTGGGCCTGTCACCAACCCGTCTGTGAGACCAAAAGAGGGACAGCCGCATGCTAATGTAACATTGCCGTCATTCATTACACAGCCTGAATACAGTGAGAGAGACAGAGAGCGATAGAGAGAGACACTATCAATGTACAGGCAGCATAATAATAACATCCACAGTCATTCAGCACAGCTCTTTTCTTCACTCTTTGTTTGTGATGTAGGGATTCGGACTATGTTTTGCCAATCTATTTCATTCTGTGTTACTGTCACATGCTGAAAATCTCATCCCACAAACACAAATAAAATTGTTTTGCTGGTCCTGTATGCAACATTTACTTGCGTTTTGGTTAAGAGTTACAACAAAGAGTTATTCGTTTAAGTCAGCATTGACGTCTTATAGGTGGACTCTCCAAAATAATGACAGAAAGGCTCAAGGAATCAGAGGGTGACAGAATAAACACTGAAGATGCAGAGAAGGCGGGGGAAAGAACTGAAATGGAATGGTAAAGTACGGTGTCAATTAAAAAAATGAACTGGAGTACATTGCCGTGATGACAGCTGGTGGGAGCTGAGATGACAGGCGTTACATTACGCAGCTTTGGTGGCTCCCGTTGTTCCCTCTCTTGCCCCCCCTTCCCCCTTCCCTGCGGACGATGGTCAGCGAGACGGGTTGGGAGGAAAGCGGAGAGCTGGGACACCACTGGCCCCCAAGCTACAGCTAATAACCGTGATTAGCATTAGCAAGCCTCCACCAGGCAGTCTGGTGCACACCACAAGACAATTTAGAGCTACGCACTTCTACTTAAAGACCTTCATTAAAAGAATTTGTTATTCAAAACAGGCGACGCAAAGTGTCCTCGGGCTATCAAAGTCCTGTCTTTTAAGGTGCCTCAGAAACGATCTAATCAGACTTCAGCTTGGTGCATTAAGCTAGCTGAGTTTTGATAGCCTTTGGGCTAAATTAGATATCTTTCGCTTGGGTATGTTGCCAGGACAGATCACAGAGACAAGAATGCATGAGAACGGCTCATTTAGTTCACGTTGTATGACATACAAACCATACATAACATCTGAACTTACTAAAAACACAAAGTTCACACAGCTTTTGGCTGTTTGTCAATAACCCACTTTGACACTTCGTATTGGCTTCTAACAGACACGTATTGAGTTTACAGAGTTACTCTATAATGTCTGTCTCTTAAAGAGCTGGAGATGGGAAATGATCCCTTTGAAAGACAGCGACAGTGATCAAAGTCAGAATTAATTATGCACGCTTGTCTCTCTCCCCCTCCTCCTCTCCCAGTGAATTTTGCTAATCTAATCGAGCTGGAGCGGAATGGTTTCCTCTCTGTCATCCCTTGCATGCGTGTGGTGCCTGTTTACTAAAGGGAGAGGTGCGTATGACTTAATCTCTGCTCCTTGGGGAATCCGCCAGTTCTCTGTATATTGCTTTCTTTATGAGGATTGCATGTTAGAGAGGAATTTCTCTGTAACAATCAACCACCAAGGAAATCAAGTCATCTTTCTCCTCGAATAAATACCTGCAGAGTTATACTTGAAGGCTGACACACATAAAGCAGCGAATATAGCTTTGAAGGGATTGTAATGTTCTCACAATCCATCTTATTTTGTTCTAAAGTAGTATGACTTTCTTCCGTAGAGCACAAAAGGAGATGTTTTGAAGAATGTTTATGCTGCTCTTTTCCTTACAATGAAAGCGGATGGGGACCAGAGATGACAAAATAGCACCATAAAAGCGACATAAAAGTAGCCCATGTGACGTGTCCGTTTTTCGTGTCCCCGCCTTCTTTATGAGAGGAACTGGGAATGCACGAGATTAGAAAAAACGTACATTTTTCAGCGAGATACCCTATATTGCGATAGGGGAAAATCTGTAATTTTCTTGAAAATCTATGCATGTAAATAGTCAATCATGCTAGAAATAGTGGGATGTTTTTGTAGGGGAGTACACTTGCATAGACAATAAAAATTACGTTTTGCTTGGAGGACTTTTTTGGAGTGCAAACCACCCTTCTATGGCTGCAAGAACCAATTCCAACCTTTTTTAAGTAACCATAAAGTGAACAAAGTTTTAAAAATCTTCCACAAAATTTCCACTTGAGTCTTCATAGGCCATATTCCCACTGTTTTTGACCCATTCAATATGAACAATATGAATTTTTATCATGATTAAATGATATAATTGAATACTACTGCATTTATCTCTTACTGTATTTTCAAACATTGAACCATCAAGCTTTTATTGTAGTGGTTTTCCGGCAAATAAATGCAGGTAAATAAACACAGTGCCGCATTTTACTTGGAAACCCGCAGGGCATATATTTATTTAATTAAATTGCAGCCTTTGAGATTTGATAATTCTACTAAGCTATATTGTGATTTCAATTTTTATTTTTATTTTGCAGCCCTAAGAGGAACAGACAGAAATTTTATCCTGAAAATGTAACTTGAAAATCTTGCATGACAGTCAAGGTGACCATTCATTTTCATTGTATGGAAAAGAGCATTGTGGACATTCTTCATAACATCTCCATTAGTTTTTCATGAATGAAAGAAAGTCTAAAAGGTTTCTAAAAACATAAGTGAATAATGACAGATGTTTCATTTTGGGTTGAACTATTCTTATTTTTAAATCTAAATATTACCAAAAAAGCAACTTCAAGTGAGCGATTTGTCTTTAAAAATAACAACGTAGCCGGACTGAGGATGACTGTACTTTGATGTTCATCTGTGCAGTTGGGGTTAAGAGCAGAGGTGAATGTGTGAGAGCAGTAACCTCGCTCTGTTATGGCCCTAAAAAGGGTCTCTATATGAGCGACAGCATGTAAAGGGAGCCCCCGCACACTCGCCGAGGTCCCCGTGGTGTGTATTTGCACGCGTGGCACATTTCATAAGGCTTCGCTCTTTGACTGGTGATGAGTTTATGCGAAAGTAATTAACAGTAATTAATCCTTAATTACCATAATTAGCCAAGTCGCAGTAAATTAAACCACATCTGGAGGCAGATGAAAGGGGCTCGGCAACCGAAGCGGTCTGTTTTCTATTTTTATTTATTTTTTTACTTTTTTTTTTAGAGGACCGGGGGCGAAACCGAAGCCATCTGACAGCATTTGGTGGCGGCTACCTGTTTGATCAAGACTCCTGTGTTTTTCGCTCTCGATCCCATGAGAATGACTGAGTGAGTGAAGCTAAGGGGGATGGAGCATGATGGGAAGGGGGAGGAATGAGGGATTCATTTCAAACTACAATAACCTCTCATCTCTAGGGGAGCATCTCCCTTAAGCTATGACACAAGGACGTGCAACATATGGCCACTCGCAGACACACAGACAATTGCCTGTGGTGTCTGGCTTCTCTGCAACATGGATGTCTGCATCTCACATATGACACCGGGTTCTCAGAGATAACAGCCGTCCTCATCAGATAAATCCATCTCTGTGCGATCCCGAGTCATTTCAATCCCTCTATGGATATATGCAAGCATGAGAGTGTTTATCAAATACAGCCCTATTCACATAAGACTAGTTTTCACTGATTTTTACAGATGTACTTTGTGGTTTTAATCCAGTCCATATCAACAAAGTTGTTGTTGTTGTTTTTCTTTACACAGCTAAAATTACAGAGTAATTTACACAATGGTTTTTGAATCAGACATCCTCTGAGAAATCTGATCTCGTCCAGTCTGTGATTGTGGCGCATTATTTATTTATTTATTTAGTAACAATTCTACTCATTTATTTTGACCTTTGTTGAATACTGAAAACTAAAGCAAATTTTCTTGTTGCAGAAATATGCAGAACAAAAAACAGGAAATTATATAATAGAAAGGACCCCTGCAGACCCTCATGACTATGTGTCAGGGTGAATAAGTCAGAAAATATCAGATAATTTGACCTTTGTTTGACAAGACAAGGTTAGTAAAATGCAAGGTTGTAAATGTCATCTGGTGCGACTACTCCCAAAAATGTAATAATTGCAATATGAAATGAAGTACAAAAATACATTTTTTTATTTGTATTTTATCGTTTTTTTTTTTAAAATATCTGAAAAATAATGATTAAGATGTGTACACTCACATGTATTAAAAGTGTAAGGAAAAGTGTATTTTTTGTTGGTTGTTAAACTATATATATATATATATATATATATATATACACACACATACATACACATTCAATCATTGATTGAAAAAAAGACAAAAATAAAATAAAAATAAATAAACAAAAATTAATTTGACAAAGTTGCAGTTGAATCACTATAATTGCTAAAAATTTAATAAAAATTAATTAAAGCTAAATAGTAAAGCTAAATTACTAAAACAAACTAAATTAAAAGGAAATAAATACTATAATAGTATGTAAATAACAATAACACTGCTGTTTACTTGATGGTTGCACCACATGACACAAAAGTTGGACGTTTTTTAAAACCATTAAAAACCAACAGGAATACAAAGAGAACATGTCTAATATTTTAGCACAATCAGATTTGTCAATGTCCCATACAAGTCTTGTTTCTTTCAGTGGGTTTTGTGATGGATGTATCCAGAGCACATGACCTTCCTTAACGCTCACATACTCCCATTTTAATAAAGCTGGAGATCCCAATCCTGTCAAATCAGTACACAGAATCATAGACATCCTACCTTAATAATTGTAACTCAAACATTGTTTAGAAAGCTAATCTCATCCCAATAGTGCTTAAGTGATGCACCAATAAACTAAACACTCAAACAGAGAAATGAAAGTGCTGTGGGCTGTGGATGCTTGGCATGTGTGTGTCACTCTAATCAGTTATTTACACAGAGTGTGAGCAGATTAAATTGGGATTAGGCTATTTGCCACACCCGCAGGCAGCCTATGCCTCCATGTGCCTTCCCAGCCGCCCACTAAACCACAAAGCTTTACACTGCGTACATATCCAACAGCTCCAACTCTGGCACAACATCCGGCAGATAAGCACTCGTCTCCAGAACATATTCACAAGCATGCCATGTGTCAACACTGCACCAACGTTCATACCAATGTTCCACATCCAATCACAACTCCCCAAAATTCAGTGTTTCTGCTGTGTCTGGTGGGCACAATAAAGAAGCATAAAAGAGTCCTTATGACGTGAGCTAAATTCAGAATCTTCTGATCCATAGATTTGAGAATAGCGTTGGGAACCATTTTAATGAATCAAACACATTACCGTTCAAAAGTTGGGGGTCGGTAATATGTTTTAATGTTTTTAAAAGAACTCTCTTGTACTCACCGAGGCTGCATTTATTTGATCAAAAAACAGTAATATTGCTGCATTAGGCTACTCCAGTCTTCGGTGTTACATGATCCTTCAGGAATCATACTAATATGCTGATTTTCTGCTCAAGAAACATTTATGATGATTTATTAATGATGAAAACAGTTGTGCTGCTTAATATTTTTGTGGAAACCATGATACATCAATTTTTTCAGGATTCTTTGACAAATAGAAAGTCAAAATCAAAAGAACAGCATTTATTTGAATTAGAAATCCTCTGTAACATTATGTCTTCACTGTCACTTTTAATCAGCCGTTTGCAATAATTGTTTTAAAATGATTTAGTATTGAAATCATCTAGTAAATAAATAATTATGACTAATTATTTAGTCATTAAATTCCTCTTCTTTATTATTGTTGTAATTCATTACATTTACATTTATATAGCGCTTTTCTGGGAACTCAAAGCGCTTTACATATGGAAGGGGGAATCTCCTCAACCACCACCAATTTTTTGTTTTATAGGAATCAATATGTTGTTTGTCAACTGTCAAAATCTCTTCATTTGTGTTGCACATAAAAACCAACAGCTTTGAAGGGTGCCCTAGTGAAAAAAACAATACCAAAATGCATTTAAAATACCTTTATTTCATACTAAGTATACTACAAATCCATTGACATATTTACTGACATATCGCTTGAGACTTACTGATATAAAAATTATAATTTAACTTTATTTGGAGTACTTCTTTATTTTCTTAATATTTCTTAATATTAATTAATTAATATTAAGCCTAAAATATGTTTTAATATCACTAATAGTAAGGATAGTATGATCACTGTATAATATCAGTATTTAAATGCAAAATATTTAAAGTGTACCTAAAGTATACTTGCAATAGTTCCACTTTAGCACAATCAAATATACTTAAAGGCAGGGTAGGTAGAAATGGTCTAAAAATTTTATTTTTCAAATTTGTTTAAACTTTATGTACATATCAATACATAATTAAAATGTAAGTACTCTGAAAAAGAAAGTATCAAAATCGAGTGTCTGTAGACCTCTCACGACTGTTTTAAAGACATCTCATTATTTCCATTCACTCCACCCCCTCATTTCTGTGCTTCTTCCAAAGCCACGCCCCCAAAACACATGAACGCGCGACTCCGACCGCTGAGCTAGAGGACGCATTATTTACCTGAGACAAGCGGAGGGGAAGGGGCATTTTTTTGCCTGGTTTGCCTTCACTAACTGCATATGCCGGTACTGTAAATTTAGATTGCTCTTTCTCTGCCATTGTTTTGGTATTCCTAGGTTCAGTGCCTTCTTCTTCTTCTTCGATAGATTTTATTGGCAGCTTGCAAACATAGTGCATTACCGCCATCTACTGGACGGAGGTGTGATCAGGTTCCGTGCCTCTCGCACTCCTCAAATCAAACGGTCGCGCGCAAGTGGGCAGGTGCTGTGTGGCAAAAGGGTGGTTGCCATGGTTGCGAGAGAGTGACAGTCGCCTAAGCCAATCCTTTGATTCGTCCCGAATCGAAATAATGAGCTGTGTTTAATACAGATTAAACGGTCTAGAGTCACTTGATTTTTATACTCTTTTTTTCAGAGTTCTTACATTTTAATTATGTATTGATATATATAGAAAGTTTTAACAAATTTGGATCTTTAATTTTTAATAAATCCTACCTACCCTGCCTTTAAGTCCATCTTTAGTTGGACCTCAGCACTATTTCCGGATAAATAGTTGTTCCAATTTAGCAAACTTAAAGTATACCAATTTAGTATACTAAAAGTACAACTGCAGGGTATGTATATAAAGTGTGTAGTGTACTTAGCATAACATAAATGTATTCCAAATATATTTTAGCATATTTATTTTTCACTAGGGTGATTAAATTATGTAAACACTCTTTTTTTGGATGAACTCATCTTTTAATTATCAAGAGAATCTTGTAAACTGCACTATGTGAGACCATCCTAGTGAAGCATTTTAAACAAATGGTCTGCATGTCTCTGCAGGATTGGCCCACAGATCGTTTGCTGTTGAGGTGTAAATTAGAGCACTGGTAGAAGGCGAGAAAAGTCTATTAGCACACACGCTTGGACCCGATTCCGGCGAAGAAATTGGATCTTAAATGACCCCAAGGTACATATAGCGGTAACGGAGGGCAGGTTCAAGTCCGGTTTAACGGTTGTATGTCAACCTGTTACTTCAATAACACATTGCTAACGTGATCTCACTCCAAGTCCAAGTCAGAGAGGAGATCTCACACTGTGTACCGGACTTGACACGTCTTATGTAAACAAGAAAAATGAGAGAGCTTGCCAATACTGACACAAGCACCATCTCTAATTGGACTACAGCCTATAAGCTGGGGTTTTTTTTTTCTGGTTAACAGTTTCCTCGTACACTATAAATGTCTTGTGGAAGCAAGCATAGTAGTGTTTTTGAATCCGACTACTTAAAAAGTAGTAACAAGTCTCATCTGGAATCTGCAGAGGAAAATGTCAAGTTACCTTGCAAACATATTTGGCCGTACACTTTCTATTCCCACACACATTTTGTTATCGTGATGTGTCTGTCTCCCGCTGAAATGTTCCATTTGCAAGCTGTGGTGTGTTGGCTTTGCTGAGGCTGCCTTGCGCAGTAAGTAAGAGTAAAACAACATGAGACATCAAACTTCATAACAACTCCCATCCACAAGACACCAGGCCGCTAGAGACCAGCGTTTTATGAGTGGTAAGCAGCAGGCCCTGGAGAATACAGGTCTGTGCTCAGTGACGGGACTGTTTGTTTCAGTTACTGCCAGTCATAATTTTCACTTACTCCAACATAACTAAAGACTTGTCAATAGCAAGTTAAGCATCAAGTTGAAAAAAAAAAAAAGAATATAAGATTCTGTGAATAAAGTTTGTTAAAGTCAACATGAAATCAAAATGGATTATTCCAGTTTTTATGGAATACTGCAGTGTAATTAATATTTATCTGTGCACATCATTATTTTATTTATGTGCCATTCATGTTCAAACAACATTGGACCCCATTGACTTTAATTGTATGGACAAAAAACAACAACATTTAAACATTTCAAGAAAGAAAGTCATACAGATTTGGAACGACATGAGAGAACTCATTGAACTCCACCCAAAACATAAAATTAGTTTATCATTTACTCGCCCTCATGACATTTCTTTCTTCAGATGAACACAAACAAAGATTTTGCAGTGCAGAATTGCAGAGGGACGTAAGTTCTCATGCAAGTTTAACAACCGGCTTACATCATGCTTCACAGTGTGCTGACATTCACGCCATTGTGTTCATGTGAAGAAAGAAAGTCATATACATCTGGGATGGCATAAGGGTAAATGAGTAAATTAGAGAATTAACATTTTTGATTGAACTATCCCATAAGGAAATCCCCAAGAAAATGGTGTATGATCGAGGTCAGGTGACCCCAAAAACACAAGGCTTCCTTAAAGGGTTAGTTCACCCAAAAATTCTGTCATTAATCACTCACCCTCATGTCATTCCAAACCCGTAAGACATTCGTTCATTCATTAAAACTCGCTTTTATGAAGCGATGCACAAACAAAGCACCCGCATCGCTTCAGTAAATTGAGGATAAACCACTGGAGTCACATGGATTACTTCTATGATGTCTTTACTACCTTTCTGGGTCATCATAGTGGTAGTTGTGTGGGCTGTCAATGGAGGGACAGAAAGCTTAGAGTTTTTTTTTTTTTCAATTGCTAACAAGCATCAGTCAATACTGAAGTCACATTTTCAAAACTCTTCACACATTCAGCAAAACAGAAGTCTATACGGACCAAACTGTGAATCATTTTTCATTGCATTCACACAAAATGCATTCAATAACCACATTTCCTAAAATGCTAACACACTGCTTTCAAAACTGATAAAAGCACATTCAAATCAGAATGATGGCAAACTCTATGCATTTCTGCAGGAATTATATTGAAATATAAAATCTTATTACTTATCTATTAAACTATTACAAACACAACTAATTGCAATTTCAGCTGAAAGCCTACCCAGGTGTCCTACTTTTAGTCTCTATTACAGTAATATTTTTTTTTTGGTAAATCGGGATGGCTTCAGAATGATTTTGTTTGGAAACATGGATCAAGGAAGACACATTGGTGTGGAAAGAAGAGTGACAGAGAGAGGGAGGACTAGAACCCTCACAGTACTGTACATCCATCCATCCATCAATCTATTCCATCCATTTTCTAAAGCGCTTGTCATGTGTAGGGTCGTGGGGAGGCTGGAATCTTTCCCAGCGTCTCGGGTCGTAGGCAGGAAAACACCCTGGACAGATGGCCGGTCCATCACAGGATGAGACGCACACATTCATATTCACACTCAAATCTACGGGCAAACTTACAGTCTCCAATTCACCTGTCCTGTATGTCTTTGGATTGTGTGGGAAACCCAGAGGAAATCAACGTCAACACGGAGAGAACATACAAACTCCACACAGAAAGACCTCCTGCAGAGCTGCCTCTCCAATACTGCACATATGCTATAGATGTTGTTGATGTTACAAATGTTTCTTTTTTGCAAGTAAATTACTGTATGTAAAGATATAGAAGAAAAAAAAATTGCTGCATTTCTTATTCATTCTTTATGCTGTAATACAGTCAGTAAAAGATCTTATTCTTATCATATAATGAATATTTATGCAAAAAAAAAAAAATCATTCAAACGAAAAATTAAAGTTCATGATTTATGTAATGCTCCCTGTTGTTAGTGTTTTTAGGTCAGTGTGTTATGAATGAAATGCATGTTTTCTGAATGAGAATTGCTGCCAGTGTTATGGTGGAACGAGCTTATTTTGATACATGTATGAAGTGTTTTGTTGGTCAGAGTGAGTTTTGAAGGTGAGATTAACTGTTTGGCCAAGATTCATCTTGGTAATGTATGAAGAGTTTTGAAAAATGGCTTCATTATTGGCCAATGCTTGTTAGCAAAAAAAAAAAAACTTTAAGAAGATCTTCATTTGTGTTCTGAAGATGAACGAAAGTCTTATGGGTTTGGAAGGACATCAGGGTGAGTGATTAATGACAGAATTTCCATTTTTGGGTGAACTAACCCTTTAAGACTAGTTATTAGTTGACTATATTTCTTGAGTAGGCCTACAGGAAACACACATAGTAATTGGTTTTAAACCAATCTAAAATGAAATCAGTTGCCACACCCAAATCTACTTTAGTAAAAACAATCTTTTCTCAGAAACAGGCAGCATTCATTAATTTCCCAGACCTCATATCACTGAGGAGAAAACAGAATGAACTCTTAGAAAAAACATGTGATCCAATTTTTCACATATTCAAAGATAATTGTCACAGCATGGGATTTTCTGTTCTGATTGTTTTGGGTTGGAGATTAGCGGCGCAGCTAATCTTGCTAATTAGTGCTAACAGCGTTACTCACTTGACTCCCCAGTGAGACGGGGACTCCTGCAGACTCGACGAGTTAAGAAACGAATGTGGCTGAACATGCAAATGAGCTCAACATGGACCGGGCTTCGAGGAAAGGCCGGCCTGGACAAAACCAACGCGCCCCAAGGTTCACAACACTTCAATCACTCAATCTTTACTGGCTTATGTGGGTCGCATAACAGATGCATATGTGGGTCAAAGGGAACCCCCGTTGTCAATCAAGAGACTAAAGTAGAGAGAGGAGGTCATTTGTATATGAACTCATTAGAGAAAATAGCGGGGGGTCATTTTTACATCTCCTTCTGTCCTTGAGGCGATATGTATGAAAAATGAGAGGCAAGTCTCGGAAGACAGCAGCCACGCTTGACCCGAAAAAGACACTGCGGTCTGACGCTACAGCTAAATGGAAAGGTGATGATAGAGCTACAATACAGGGCGCTTCACATGTTATACAAACAAAACAAAAAGGAGAGAGAATCCTGTTTCGTCTGAAAACGCCTCAATGCGAAAACCAGTGAAGTGCATAACTGTCAAGGGGAATCGGAGTCTCGGCTCAGGGGCCGGTCGATTGCGCTAAGAACGCATAAAGCATCCTCATTCTCCCTCTCTCTCCTTCGCTCTCTCCATTTGTCATTCTCCTTCCTCACCCGGCTGGCTCGGAAGCTTTTTCCCCAACCCATCCCTCACCGAAATGCCCATTGCAAATAAGCTATGCATGAGTCAACACAAAAGGAAATTGAGCAAACGCTAGGCGTGTTTGCGCGGCATCTGCTTTGAGGGATTGTAGTGTGACTAAATAGGCAGCTTTCTGTCGGTCAGCCCATCCACACCTGCCTCCCCAGCTGGACTGCCGCGCTCTCCTCTGCACACAGCCCATTCCAAATAACTCCCAGCTGCTGACTGTATTTTTAGCCACAGCTTTTATTTTCACACCTGCGGGGAGTGTTTTCACAGTCGACTTTGGGCTTTCCCCCCTCTGGCTGCAGGCAGGTACAGTAAATGGAAACACATGTTGTTTACTCATCAGCCTGTTTGCGTGAAGAACAGGCCTATATCTGGCAAGGGCCTGGTTTTGAAGCGCTACGTGACAATCCATCCTTTGGACGTGTAGCTCTAAAGACATCGCACCTGCATATTGAAGGCTTGTTGTGAAAGCTAGGTACACAGTTATCTTTTGTCTATGTTGCAGTGGCCTATATGACATACAGGATTTATACTGAGACCTAGTGGCGTGGATGAAGCGTCATGTAAAAGCAATAGTATAGCAGTGATTATTTATTTATAAAAGCATATTACCGAGATAAAGTCAGTAGTATTCAGTTGGTCATGTGATCTAAAAATGGATCACGAGGCGACCTGCTCCATGTAAAATAAATCAGCTTTTACTAGGGTACTGATATGACTTTTAGCGTTTATTATAGGATTTTTTATTTATTTTTGATTTGTACAATTAACAAAAATGTCAGAGATAATTAAACACAATTTAGCCAAGGCTTATTCCCACTGTAGTCCCCTACGCTTTAAAGATGGGAATACACCAAACTGTACAACAAATACTTCCAAAACACATAATTAGTCTAAATAAAAATAATATCAATTACAAAAGAGCTTCATTCTACTTGTATATAGATACTGGTATACTATTCTATTATATAAAATGTGTATCTCCCCATGAAACTCCTAAAGGTTCTTAAGGATAAATGTTTGTATTACAATGTAAATGTCTCACATACATGTACAAGATTTTAGACAGCTAGAGCATCTTTAATGCATGCAAAACCTGAGCCATCTCCGGCACACGGCAAACAGCGAACTTGACAAAATGATTTAAGCGTGCCACTGTGGCACTTGGTATGATCTGGGCCAGCGCAGACATTAGCATGATAATGAATGCCGATTTCGACACTTGGAAATATAGAAATAGGATTTTTGTAACCGCGCTGCAGGCGAGAAGCTGAAATATGCTATGGGAGTGGGAGGTTTCGCTTCATCTTCTCCATCCTCATGTACAGCTGGTTAAGGGTAGAGATGGTGGGATTACATTATGAGTCTGACCTAGTTGGGAGTTGCCTCCAGAGGCTCAGATACTTGCCTCAGTGGCTGGGACTGGCTGTATTTTCTCCCGGCTGGTGAAGTAGAGAGAGAAAGAAAGAGATGGGCAGACAGGCCTTCGCTCAGAGTCTCAGTGTTGACTCTGGGCCTCTCCGGGACATTACTGTGTGGGGGCGGTGGTTACAAAGCATGACTGTGCTTTGGCTCAGGGGCTTTATGAGCTCCATCTCTCTCACACTCTCAGCTCTGTGAACCTGCACTTCTTAATTTGAGTCTGTCTATGTTAAACTCACATGGGCTTCTACCAAGGTTGGGCTTTGACCTTCTCTAAACAGGATGTGTAGTAAAAATAAGCACAGGAGAGGGCTCTTTGAAGCACTTTGGACCTGTTTATGTGACTACGTACTGTAACTATAAATGAATGAAATCAAAGGTTTGACAAGCAAATGAAAAATTACATACAGTGTGGTCCGGAAGATGCTTTGCATTTAATTGAATACTTTTTCCAAGTATTTTCCGAGTATTAATAGTATAAGCACAAATATTTAGTTAAAAATGTAATTTAAAGATGCATAAAAAATTCAAAAGCCTTAGTATTTAGGATTTTTATAACAAGATTTACTTTTATTATTGACATATAAATAGTGATTTTTTTTATCTAACACAAAATGTTTATGATCATAATAAAGCAATTAGTCCCTAGAAGCTGTGAACAGCTAAATAATGAAACTATACACCTGCTAAGGTTTCGTTTAAAATAATGATAATAATTTATTTATAAATAATAATTATTCCACCCAGCAATGTAGTTCTTCAGCAAACAATTAGCATAATGGTTGTCAAGCAACACAAAGGCGCAGCAACACACATATGCAGAGGTGTAGTAATACTGATTGTAATGAGGTCACAGGTGTGTGTTTATAGGGTATTTTATAATGGCTTTAAGTGCAGCTCAGCCAATAAATGCTAAATGTTAATGCTAATAATAATAATAATCAACATCCTAATAATCTAAAAATTAGTTCAAGGTTGGGGCCTTTTGAAACCCACTGTACATGGCACCATCTTAAAATGTCACTTAATATCTGTTAAAAACAAAACCAAATCATGTCTAGTTCAAATCGATATCTATGGCAGATGATGACAAAGAATAAAGAATAAGACAAGCAAAATGTAATGTCAGGTGCCATTCTAAAATGTAAAAATTCACTTTATATTCCATTTCAGTACATTCTAAAAGTACACATTTTGAATTAGTATGCGAGTGAGTGAAAAAAAACACGAATACAAGAATACATCAAGGAATAGGTCAAAATAGATATAGCTTTTTCCTGCAGGTGTGTGCTTCTTTCTCTCTCCATCTCCTGTGTCAGAGCCAGCTAGCCTTTATCAGAGGGGTTGAGGGGAAATGTGCTCTAGCCAGATTAGCCTCTGCTCTGTGCCAAGGTTATAAACAGCCTGTTATCGGCCTCCCAAACAGAGTAATCCGCACTGTATCAGCACCCAAACATATGGGGCCACACAAAGACAGATAGGCCCTGATGGACACCTCATTTTAATTGTGATGAAAACAGCATTTGAACATCTTTCAGGAGACTAGGGAGTATATATTTCCCTGCGTCTCAGCCTCCTTGTGTCTGAGATGTACATACACCATGTTTAAAGATGAGGGTTTTTGTGTCGTCTCTGAAGGTCATTATTCATTTTCCTTGTTTAACTTCTATCACATTTATTCAGCTTAATTGATCTTTGTTCAGCGCTCAATCTGGTCCCAAGGCTTTCATCCGTGTGCACAGCTCCAATATTCAATAGCAATGTTATCTGAGACACTTCTTACTTCATTTTAAGCAGCCATGTGATTAATATTCATTGGGTGGTGGTTAATTCAGTTCAGAAACATAAAAGAGGACTGCACTTCAAGTGAGATAAAACACCTTTTTAAATAATACAGCGCTAATTGAAAAGAGGAACCTACGAATTTGGAAACAGTGGTGATATTAGGTCTGTCTCAAATGGTATAGATTGTTTCGAGTGAGTTTGGCCTACGGTTTATAATAGCTTTCTCAGCCATTACGGAGGACAGCCAGATTGAGCGGTAATGGCCTTGGTAGCCATGGAAACATTATCACGGTAGTAAAATGCTACATGACATCAAGAGCACAGTGAATCGATGAAAATAAACAGCATTATGTCTGATCCGCCATGAAACCCTAGTGTTTAGAACGCAAATTTATGAATGAATTACCTGACCGTCAGGTTTAGCAAGACTCTCGCTTGACAGAAGTGCAGTGCTGCTGACGCCCCCGGTACGCCCCGTGCCTGGGAAACTCATCCACGGGAGAAAGCAATAAATTCCTCAATTTTTATATACTGCCCACAGATTTAAAAGTCTTGTTCAATAAAGTTTAAAATGTCACAGAGGGGCAATAACCCAGATCATATAAAAGCTTGGGGCTAGGAAAGCTATGCAAAAATGGCACTCGGAAAGCTATTGCAAAAATGAGTCATTTTCCTTTAATGCAATAAAGTTTTATATGTTTCAATCAGCCATAAAAAAATGGTTTTGCAGGTTGTCAACGAGGGAAGAATTGGTAGATTTTATTAATATTAGCACATCGTCCAACAGGCTCTTTTTTTGCCACGTCGATCTGTCTTCAGTTTGTATTGTGGAGTTTGGAAGGACTCACAAAACAGAATTCACTCAGAATTGAATGTGAATGGAATATGAAATGAATGTTAACCTATTTAGATTGTCGTCCATTGGACTAATAGTACTGTTAGAGTAGGAAAAGTAAAGAAAAACAGATTGAAATGAAGATACAGATGGATACAATGTAAAAAAAAAATGTAAAAAAAAAATCATGTCAGTAAATTATACAGGATTTTCATGAAGCATGACGGTCTGAAAGGGTTAGTTCACCCAAAAATTCTGTCATTAATTACTCACCCTCATGTCATTCCAAACACGTTATACTTTCATTCCATAAGATTCATATTTTGTAAATAAAGTGGTAAATTATGTTGGGGTTTTTTCACAAACAAAGCACTCTTAAGCACTCACGCTTCATAAAATTGAGGTTAGACCAATGGAGTCACATGGATTATTTTAATGGTAGTTGTGTAGACTGTCAATTGAGGGACAGCAAGCTCTCAGATATCATTTGTGTTCCGAAGATGAACGAAAGTTTTACAGTTTGGAAAGACATGAGACATGACATCATTTTCATTTTTGGGTGAACTAACCCTTGAAGTTCAGACACTCTTGAATTCATGTTTCTTATTATATTTAAACATTGCAATTGCAGTTTAAAAGTTTAGGATGAGTAAAATTTGCCATCACAGGAATTAAATACATTTTTAAATATTCAAACAGAAAAGGTATTTTGAACTGTAATAATATTTCACATTTTACTTTGATCAAAAAAATGTAGCCTTGATGAACAATAGACTTCTTTCAAAAACAAGAAAAAAAGCTTACCGACCCCAAACTTTTGAACAGTATTATAAAAAAATGTTTTTTTAAATGTGCATGTGGATGGTCAAGGAAAAACACTAAGTGTCCAGCATACACAGGATCTCTTTAAACTAGCTCTCCATTTTCTAGTAATATTCTAACAAGTGGAAAATAGTAATAATAAAGAATCAGTAGGTATGTCTATATTTTGACTTCTACTACTACCAACGAGGGACTAAAACCAGCCATCTGCTCACCTCTGCTAACATGCAGACTTCCATCCCCGAGTATAATCTAGTAAATGTCAGTGCGCTTCTTTTTTAACATCATTTCTTAAGCAGGTGATGAACCGCGACCACAGGCGTCCCTCTGTTTACGTAAATGTCAGTGTATCAAGCATTTGCGCGGCTGAGTCGGAGTGCTAGTCTGGGAAGACATCTCGGAGCATCCTAGGCCCTCATTAGATCAGTGGCTGCTGTCAGGACGCCGGCTCGCCTGCCGATGTGCTTCTGCTCTGGCTGGCTGGCACACAAACACTCCTGGTGTCTGTGCATCCTCAGCCACACGTGAAAAGGGAATGGCATTGAGGGGTTAACGTCGGCTCTACTCTGCGTGCGTGCGCGCACGCTCAAACGGTCTGTTCCAGCAGGCTGCTTTAAGCCATTACCTCTCGCCACATTGCCGTGCCAGCTCATATGCTGGATGGCCTCGCTCTCCCATGAGCACCCTGCTCCAGACCGTTACACAACCCAACAACCACCCCACACACGCACACCTCTTCCAACACCCCCCAGGTCTATATATCACATTTAACACTCTGACAGTAACAGTCTATAATGTTTCAATTCTACAAAATCACTCTGCCAACTCCAGGATAGCTGAGCGCAGACTGAGGAAAATAAATAACCCCCTCGGCCAGCCACAGTCCATTTCAGAGAGGGAAGAAAGAAAAGAAAGGGAGGTGGGGAAAGGGGCAATTTTAGCCCTCATAGACTTTTCCATTTCCTGTATGAATGATTACAGCATGCTGGCAAAATGAAATGGGGTAATTAATTTGTCACTCGGTTTGTTTCGGCAAGATTTGGCACCAGAAGTTAAGCAGGTTCTTGAGCGCAGGAAGGATTCGAAAGTGAGTAACTGGATAAATACACATTGAAAGGTTGAATAAATCAATAAACGCTCGCTGAATGACTGAGGAGGTGAAAATGGACTGTTGCTTTGGCTATTGTTACATTTACACAAAAGTTTCCATTTATAAAAAACAATCCCTACAAGCTCACAAGGACATTTGAGACCCTTTCAAAAACATCAACAATTGGATTTTTCTATGGTAGAAAAAGATTGTTTAACCTCTAGCCTTTTAAATAACATAGATTTGCGCATTCAAACCAGGCGACATGCTGTTGCGTGTTTTGGTTTTTCCCGTCTCATTTTAACGTCGCCAACCTGGGAAGATTTACCTCGACTAGATTCAATCATTCCGGCGGTACACAAGCTTCCTGTGTTTCACATCCAAAACCCAAAGATTTGTTTTGCTCCACAGGAGTATTGACATAGACATATTGTCAACTGCTCTTGCTCTTAGGAGCCATTCATTTAAATTCGCCCATTTGAAACACTTCAGTTTGTCACCATTATTCATCCCCAACACACCACCAAGTCAACAGCAACAATGGCCCTATTTTTCAAGCTAATGGTAGGGCTTGCTTGCCATTAGCTAAAAAGGCATCTGCTTTTGAATAAGCCTCTCCAAATGTGACTTCTGTTTAAGAACGAATTTGAATAATTAATTACACGATAAACCAGGCACGAGCAACAGTGACGGAGCTTCGGGGCTCAGACGGTGAGTTTGAACTCTTTTTTTCATCCCAGAGGCCAAAGGGATTTCTCATTTGAGAGCTAATCTTCAAGGATAGCAATCTCAGCCGAATTTAATGAAACAGAAGTAAAAGATAACGTCACATTCGATCACGTCAACTCTCGAGCGCTTCCTGCGCTGTGCTTTTGAGGTGGCACTCATCCATTATGGGCAGAAATGTGTGATTTCACCGTAAAGAAATGAATTTGCCTGGAGTGCTGGTTCTCCACTTCAGTCTAAGGGGTTATTTGCTGACTCCTGACCCCTGAGGTCATAACCTGCACTCCAGCTGTCAAATCAAAGACCGGTCAACTCACAATTATGAGGTCTACACTCCAATGAGGATGTGATTCATATTCCCAAAGAGAAATCCAATAACTGGCCAACAGTCATCTTTACATATATATGCACAAAATAATTACACAATTACACAATGCTTCCTTAAGACAATTAAGTCAACTCATTAAGCAGGTCGTACACATCCCTATTCTGTTTGGAGCCATTCAGTTATTGTATTTTAGCCCTCCCAAATTAATGCGTAAAACAATTTACCGACCATAACACATTCATATATCTCGAACCATCTAATACAGCCCCGCTAGCACTCAGAATATCGGCCAAACCCAAGTTTGTTTAAACAGAAGCTAATATCCATTTATACCTTGAGCATGTATTTATTTAATAAATCATTCAGCTCTTCTGAGGCTAACAACCTGCCAGTTCCAGACTTTAGGTCATCCTGCAAGCTTTTATTTGTTTACCCCCTTCTCTTTATTCTTGCAGAGGGCCGTATCTGCGGGTGCCGGCGCTCCATTATACATGAGCCATCCTTGTTCCATTCCTTTGCAGGGCCACACTGTCTTTATTATTTAATTAAGTCGCAGAGTCGTTACATTAATAATTGAGTGCGAGGGGACCCAGTGCAGCCCGCGGCTGTGGCGGATGGGCCTTTCCTGGTGTGGAGTGTATTAAAAAATGTGTGTATTTATGTCCTAGGGGAGTCTGTCCTGGCTGCATAAAATTGAATTGGTTATATCTAATATATCCACCCCCAAAGGGAAGGGGGGAGATCGAGTGAGAGAAACGAGAGAGAGAGAGAGAGAGAGAGAGAGAGAGAAAGAGGATGAGAATGAACGTTGGAGGGAAGGAAGGAGGGAGGGAGGGCTGAATGAGTAGATGAGGTGCTTGAATCCAGCCATTGGGGAATAGAAAGCTTGGCTTGGCTCTTGGATTTGGCAAGATGCACAGGGCCTTGACGTTAATGTCCCTGAATCAAATCAATGGATGTCCAAATCCTGAGTGTGTGGTGTGTATCGCCTTAAGGCTGAGAAGGAGAGAAAGACAGGGTAGAGAGACAGACAAGGCAGACAGAGAGCAAGAAACAAGAGAGCAAGACAGATTAAGCACATTCGTTCACCGGGCCTCTTTGTTCTTCCAGGATGTGTGGATACGAGGACGGCTTTGTGCGAATCAATAAGACCAAGAGGTGGATCGGGTCTTAAAAAGGATTAGCGGCAAAACAAAGCTCGCATAAACGTGTTAAAGACTCCCCGGTAGAAGCGCGTTGAGGAGCACAATGCTGACATATACGATAATGTGCGCCTGGATTTGAATATACCAATAGCGCGGCTCAAACAAGCGGTTCAAAAACGCATTTGAAAAGGAGACCGTCTCTCGTTCGTCCTTATGAAGGATTTTACGTCGACGTCCATTCATTCTGCGCTGCACCTTTAAGCAGCCTAGCCTGCGGGCTTCCAGACGTATGAGCTTTTAACACTACCATTAAGGCCAAGGCCTAAATTATTGATCCGCTGCCTCCATCAGCATAACAGTCACGTCCCCGGTATCACAACCTAACCAGGCCGTGCCGGGCCATTCCGCAGCCACAGTCTCTGATCTCTGGAATAATTAGGGGGGGTCGGACGGAGAAGTCTTGCGGTCTTGGTGGGGGTGGGGTGTTTAATATCCCCCCCACAGGCCTGAGATATCTCTCCAATCAAATCCGCCGGCAGTGCCTAAAGATGGCAGGTCTCATCCAGGCCCAAATACAGCAGATAAGGTGGCGGTAAAGAAATAATAAAAGAATAATGTGAAAGGAGAGAAAGAGGAGAGGAGAGCGCCGAGCAGGAGCATAAATAAAGATGTGGCGCAGCGGTGTAATGAATTCTGAAGGCCGGGATCAATAATATCAGCACTCTGACTCTACCTTATACATACACAAAGAAGAGTGAGAGCGGGAGAAGGGCTGCTCACATACAGTCAAAGAGATAAGACTCCACTGGATGACAGAAATGCTACGAAAGAAACATTTTGAAATCACTACTGAAAAGTAGGGTTTGGTCAGAATGGTAGACTATTCAACAACCCTCTTGTCAATTATGGAGGTCAACTAATGATTTGAACAAGTTAACAATTGTTGTGTCTGTGCTTAAAAGGTGATGAATTTGGAGGTGCAATATCTTGTTTTGTGTTTGTTTTTAGTTTTTTTTGCGTTCAGCCGTGTATTTTAGCGCGGAACATTCCAGGAACTTAAAGTTGAAAAAAGTTGAATGCACCATATTGAATTTATGGCAGATTACAGATAAGCAGATTCTTGTTTGCATTATGTAGCTGTTTAAATGCAGATATTATAAATATGCACTACTAAATGTACTATGTACTTCTTTATGTACAGTAAAAAGAAACAATAATACACAAAAAAATGGTTTGTATGCTAAAATAAGCTATCATTACATTATAAGGAATAGTACGAAACATTTGAAAATATAAATAAAATCTGCTATAAAAACAAACTACTCTAATTATAAAACAGTGCATATACAAATATATATTTTACTATAGTAAGATTTTTGTTTTCATTAAGAAATTTATATTTTTATTCTGCAAGGACGCCTTTAAATGATCACACAATGCAGTGAAGACTTTCTAAAACTGTCAATTCATCAAAGAATCATGAAAAACACAACTGTTACATTGATTATATGCATACCATTAATAAGAAGAAGAAATGTTTCTTGAGCACCAAATTGTCATATTAGATCAGCGAATCACTTCGTACCGTGGGTGTATTTCTACCTCGGGTGTGCATTATTTTTCAATAATTCAATGGTCCAACATCACTTATTTCTTACATACTGTATATACACACATATCACATATATTGGCAGAAACCAATATGGCTGACATACATTGTGCATACGATTTGGCAACAACGAATAGGAGAAGACAGTGGAGCACACAATCTGTCTCTTGTGATCCTATAACCTGTGCCTCAAGTGTAAGCAAACAGTTCATGTTACTGTGAGTAATTTCACTGCAACATCTCTGATGCATGCAAAACAATGTCATAAATTGTCAGGGCTCATTCTAGATAAGTTTGATTCATTCATTGTTAAATGTAGTCTATGTGATTGCACTTTAATAAACACATCTGATGGTTTAAAACCTGTGTAATCATACATGGCTTCTGCATGGCCAGCCGGTTATTCAGACAACCCACTGACTAGTTAATTTTTTAAATATGATGTGGTGAAAATAAAAGGTGTGTGATTTGATACAGTGACTTTCTCGCAGCAGGAACAGACAATACGGCTTAATGTTGAGTATTGAAGAGATGGAGAAAGAGTCAGGCAGCCTGCGACAGCGACACACACACACACAACCACACACACACACACACACAGGCTGCTGATGAAGTGAACTAGTGTGGGGGTGGGGTGCTCTTATCTGCAGCGGTGAGATCAGACAGAGAAAGACCAAACGTGCAGTCAGGACTGATGGTCTCCACTGGAGAGAAAGCGAGGTTTGAAATGATACCAATACTAGAGAAACTTCATGATTCTCGATGGCAATTTCCGATATCACGACAAAATCTAATATGCTAAATATTGGTAGAAATTAGGGCTGCAAAATTAACACATTTAAAAGGATAGTTAACCCAAACATGAATATTCGATCATTATTTATTCATCCTCATGTCATTCCAAACCTGTAAGACTTCTTTTGCAGAACTCAAAAGAAAATATTCTTCAAATATTCTCTAAAAAGCAAAATCAATGTTTTTTTTTGTCCATACAATGGAAGTCAATGGGGTCCAAAATAGTTTTGGAGCACACTGACTTTCATTATATGGATGAAAACTTTTGTGTTTTGGAGAAGACAAGTCATACTGGTCTGAAACAACGTGAGGGTGAATGTAATGTTCCCTGAGCAAAATCCATTCAAAGGGATTTTCTTTGTATCCATTCAAAACGTTTGCAATGGCCAAAGACATTCATCTAAATATGAACATAAACCAACATTTAACTAATAATAGTTTAAAAACAGCAACGAACACCTATAAATCACAGAATTCTAGAAGTTGTTGGGTTTTGATGGATAATTGTGTTCACCCTTTTAGTGTATGTTACGGTAGTGTGAAATGCGATCTTCAGAAAGTGCGGTTTGATTGGACTATAGTAAAGCAAGGCTCCAGACGGAATGAATGGCTTTCGGTGAACAGTACATCAGTGACAGACTTATGTTCAATAATATGGAAATTAAACAAACAATCTATAGGCCTATTGACTTCTTAAGGCAATTTTTGTCATGTCTATTCATTGCTTTAATCTGCCACATTAATCTAATGTCTTTCAATTGTCTTCATTTGATGACTCTTCCCATCAAATGTTAATTTGCAATTAATTGAGGCTACGTCTACATTAATCCGGATACATATGAAAACGGCATTTTCGTTTCAAATGCTCCCCACCCACACTAGCATTTTCAATCATTTTCAATCATTTTCCAAATGTTGCTCATCCACACTGAAACTGAATATGCATAAATCACCTTACTGCACACGCATAAAACTTAATAAAAGCTCACAAGATGATACTGAGAGAACAGACATAATAAAAGTTCTCATGCTATTCTTCTGGCACGATAGTTTTATTAGCAAAATACTAGGGGTGCTCCGATTGATCGGCTACCGATCGCTATCGGCCGATAATCGCTTTGGGAAGTTTGATTGGCGGTCTCTGTAAAGGGCGATCTATCCCATTTACTAATCTCATGCTGACGACGCATAAAGACGCGCGTCTGTCGTGAGAGGTATGTGACTTGCAGCAGCACCGTCTCAATCTCTGTGGTACAATATATATTTCTTTATTAAATGGCTTCACATCACAGTATCGCGCCTACACTATAAGCGAGCTACACGCTGCACAGTTGACACAGGAATTGTCACTTGCACAATCGAGGCAGTGTCGTATCATCACTAAAGTTCTATAATTTACATTTCTTTTTAAGCATTGCCAGTGTTTAAACCACTCAGCACTCGCACTTATCCTAGAGACCGAGCGCTCATGCAAACTCAAAGCGCACACACATAAGGCCGCCTCACAAACAGCTTGCAAGAACCAAATTGTGCTTAAATCGTCAAATACACACAAATCTACGTACAAAATTACCGTCTTGATGAGTATGCACGTAAACACACTTGGTTTTGTCTTAAGTGAACAGTTGAGAACATTGTGTAACAGTAGGCTATATTGGATCTGTGCAGCTCTTAAAGTGACATCAGCCTAATAATCCTGCCACTATCTCTGATTCTTTTTCTTTGTCTTTTGTTGTTTGATTAACATTAATGACACTCACTGCTTTTCAATGACTAACTTTTGTAACCTTAATTGTAAGGATTAATCCGTATTAAATTTATTCAGGGAAGACCATCCAGTAGCCTATTTGATTTCTTTGGTATTTCTTACCTCAATACTACCGTTAGACCTACCTGAAAAAACTTAAAGCACGGTTTATTTTTTCGTTATTTGTATGTTCTTATTTTATACTGACTGTTTACTTGTCTTTTTTGTGAATTCAATTCAGAGTTTGAAATCAGGCTTGTGCTGTGTGTAAGATATTGTGCAACAATTTCCCCAATGTAAAAACAAAAATAAACTGCATAATTACATCAAACATTTAGGTGAAAATTATATTTTTTTGTAAAAATAAATAAATAAATACAATAAATGGTCCCTTCCCGCCCAAGAGTCACCTAAGGGGGGATTACCCCTATTTTCATAAATGAAATTCAGGCCCTGATTGAATGTCTGTAAAAAAATCCTGATCGGAACATCCCTATAAATAATTTTACATGATAAAAAGAAGGCTTCAAATAGATCTGTATCGGTGATCATATCGACAGATACTGCTTCCTGTGATTGACTCAAATACCTTTTCAAATACCTCCACCGTTTTCAAATTAATCCACTTGGGAGAGCGTACGTATCACACAAAAGTGAGTACACCCCTCACATTTCAGCAACCATTTTAGTATATCTTCTCAAGGGACAATACTATAGAAATGACACTTGGATATATTTTAGAGTAGTCAATGTGCTGTTTTTATAGCAGCATAGATTTACTGTCCTCAACAGTATACAAATAACTCAACATACAGTCATTAATGTCAAAATAGTACACCCTAAGTGATAACAGTTGTACGTTGTTTAACCATGCAATGCCACATGTCCTATTCATCATGTTCATGTTTTTGACTGCTTGACAGGACCATACAAATTTGTGTATCTAGTATTAGAGCAGTTAAAATTTGGTGCTTTGAGTACAATTCTCTCATACTGACCACTGGATGTTCAACATGGCACCTCATGGCAAAGAACTCTCTAAGGATTTGAGAATTAGAATTGTTAATCTCCGCAAAGATGGCCTAGGCTATAAGAGGATTGGTAACACCCTGATACTGAGTTACAGTACAATGGCCAGGGTCATACAGAGGTTTTCCAAGATGGGTTCCACTCGGAACAGGCCTCGGAAGGGTCAGTCAAAGAAGTTGAGTCCTCGTGCTGTGCGTCAGGTGCAGAAGCTGGCTTCAAAAAACAGATGCATAAGTACTGCCAGCATTGATTTAGAGGTTGCAGAAGCGGAAGGTCTGCTTGTCAGCGCTCAGACCATACACCGCACACTGCAACAAGTCGGTTTGCATTGCCGTCGTCCCAGAAGGAAGCCTCTTCTGAAGCTGGCTCACAAGAAAGCCCGCAAACAGTTTGATGAAGACAACCTGTCCAAGAGCATGACTTACTGGAACCATGTCCTGTGGTCTGATGAGACTAAGATAAACTTGTTTGGCTCAGATGGTGTCCAGCATGTGTGGCGGCACCCTGGTGAGGAGTACCAATAAAATTGTGTCTCGCCTACAGTCAAGCATGGTGGTGGTAACATCATGGTCTAGGGCTGCATGAGTGCTGCTGGTACTGGAGAGCTGAGCTTCATTGAGGGAAACATGGATTCCAACATGTACTGTGACAAGCAGAACATGATGCCCTCCCTTCAGAAACTGGGCCGAACGGCATGATAATGACCCCGAACACACAGCCAAGATGGCAACTGCCTTGCTGAGGAAGCTGAAGGTGAAGGTGATGGAGTGGCCAAGTATGTCTCCAGACCTGAACCCTATTGAGCACCTGTGGGGCATCCTCAAGCAGAAGGTGGAGAAGCGCCATGTGCCTAACATCCGGCAGCTCCATGTAATGGAGGAGTGGAAGAGGATCCCAGCAATAACCTGTGCAGCTCTGGTGAATTCCATGCCCAGGAGGATTAAGGCAATGCTAGATAACACAAAATATTGACACTTTGGACACAGTTCTGACATGTTCAATTAGAGTGTACTCACTTTTGTTGCCAGCTATTTTGACAATAATGGCTGTATGTTGAGTAATTTTCAGAGGACAGTAAATATATACTGCTATACAAGCAGCAGAAAGACTACTCTAACATATATCCAAGTTTCATTTCCATAATATTGTCCTTTGAGAAGATATACTAAAATGGTTGCTGAAATGTGAGGGGTGTACTCACTTTTGTGAGATACTGTATACATATGTGTGTGTGTGTGTGTGTGTATAAAGTATATACACCCATTTGTGTCACATATGCACCACACTAGCACAATCTCCAGCCCACGGTACAGTCACGAATGGGAACAATGAGTGTGGAGGGATTTTCAGCTGGCCTCTGGTAATAACAGACCTCATTATGTCCTCATTATGCCGCCAAGCCAACGTTATGATGATGTTTCAGAAATGTTATGAACCACTCCGCCACTCCTATAAAACTCCCTCAGTAGGCCTATGCTTCGGGTTATGCTCCCATCTGGCTACGGGAGCAGACATCATGTCCGACGCCTGTCACATGCGCGCCGAAGCCATGTAGCGGAGCGTCACCTGGCCCGTGCAAATTCCTCCCCGTGCCGTGGAAACGGGGTGATGCTTTTGCCAGTGGGAGGGGTTATCCTATGCAAATGAGGGTGCTGGAGCTGTATCAAGGAGGCCCGGAGGCTGTGATCATTTTCTCCCACCATGCCAGCTCGGCTCCCCGATCGCTCATACAGCACCACAGCCTAATGGCAGCCCATTAACATAATTGCCAACACAACTAGTGTTCCGTGTCTGAGAGTCATTCCCTATCCTTCAGGAGAAAAATACGGAGCAAGAGAGAGAGAGACAGAGAGAGGGAGAGTACAGAAAGGGGGAATAAATGGATGGAGGGATGGAAGGTGAGTCATACTGCAAACCAGTTAAACCATTATCATATTATAATTGTCTATTGTCTCATTCAGAGAGCTGAGAGTTCGTTTTGAAACCTTACATAAGATGTGTCTGTACGAGATATGGAGAGAATGGAAAGAAAAGGGTTTGAGAGATGATGAGATGGATAAGAAGTGGGGGGAAAAGAAAGCCAGAAAAGAGAGAAGAGGACCTTAAAGAACAGTAGAGAGAGAAAGAAAGCTGATTGGAGGTGGGAGGCCGGTATTTAGTCGGGCGAATGTGCCAGACGCGTGCTGGAGCACAAACCAACCTGCCAGGCAAAATGAAATTCCCATTATTTTTAATTAATCCCTAATTAAAATATATTACTCCACAGATTCCGCAAATCTCTCTTAATATGCAAATGCAGCCCACTGAAAGATATTTACATATCATTAATTAAAGTAGTGCATTCTTTCAGTCTAACGAGCTGTGGTCCAAGTCTGCCAAAGAAAACCCCAACCTACACAACAGAGAAAAAGAAGAGAGAGAGAGAGAGAGAGAGAGAGAGAGAGAGAGAGAGAGAAAGAAAGAGAGAGAGAGAGAGAAAGAGAAGAGACAGAGCAACAGTGTGCTCAAACAGGAGATTGGGAATATGGCTGCCACCTCACTAGCAACATATTACGGCTAGGCATTATAGCTAAAAGAATCATATTTTCATCAAACTTTTCAGCCTTTTGACAATATGTGATAAGGTGGTATTAAAGGGGTGATATCTTCAATTAAAGCTAGGGTTGGCAATGTTTTATAAACATTTTTGGGTAACACTTTAGTTTGGGGACCAATTCTCACTATTAGTTTGCTAATTACTAGCATATTGGCTGTTACCATGGTCTGTCTGAATACTCGATTCTGATTGGCTGGAAGGTGTCCAATAAAATCATTTAATGCACAGGTAGTTCCAAGTCAGTTGAATAACCGTTCTATATTAAATGTCCTGTTTTCAGTGATCCACAAACGCATACGTCACTTGCACACAGAGAGCGGAGATTGCGCTAGGCACACAGAAGCACAGAAATTATCAACGCTGCCCCGCGGCTTTTATTAATAAAATAGCAAGTATGTATTTGCATACCTCCGCACATCACACGTCGTTAGTGTGTTCACATTGCTTGTCACCGAAGCAAGAATGGCAAATAAAAACTGCACACCCTAGCAGTCATTGTAGCCAGTAGCCACTTTTACTAGAATATTTTATTAATATATATTTATATTTATAAATATTTATACATATTTTAATATATGAAAAGTGTCACACAGACAAATCTGCGAACGTTTTTGAGTTGTTATGCAAACTTTGGTGGTTATGTCCCCATTTCAGAGATTGCATCCTTCGAAGGGCAGAGCGTTGTTAAATGGGACGGTCTAGCCAACTACGGAGTACTGCTCTTTTCAACTAGCAAATGTGACAGTGCCAGTGATGAGCGGCAGTAACGTTTGTTCTGGACGTTAAAAGTTATATTTAACTACCTGAAAATAAAACAGGGTTCACTACTTGTCCAAATATGTTCACCTCTGTCTATTTATGTACAAAATGAAGAATATAAACTATATAAAACCATGTCTTATATAAAACCACGTCAAGATATGTCAACATTTGAATCGCATACAACATTTGAAGTTGATCAAATTCTATTTTCTATTAAGGTTTACTATCTAATGAGATCATTATATAGTTATAAGCCATTACTTTTAAGTATGCCACTTAAAATTATGTGAAATCGTTAAAAATGGGTGAAAGGGGTTAACAGTGACAGTCAACAGACAGCTTACATATTACTTATAATTAGTTTGAATGATCGGGATCGCTATCGGCCGATCATGATGTCGTTATCGGCTGCAAAAATCCTGATCAGAGCATCCCTACTATGGCACAATCTTAGGGAAATGTAGTGAGCACAAAGTACATTAAGTTGTCACAATATTCAAAACAATGCTGCTTAAATAGTGTGAGTATAAAATAAATATGTATTATACAGTATATCACCCTGCCCCGCAACACATACAGCATAGTTTCAGTTAAATCCAATTAAAAACCATATAGAATAATCAACTGATGTCTGAATCTATGGTTTTGCAAAGAAAGCAGTTTTCGAAAACTTGTAGGTGACATTTCCTATTTAAAAAAAAAAAATCATATGTCATCCTCAGGGTGATTCCTTGGTTTATATTGCGCACCTGTGCAGCCAAATTCGACGTACAAACACACTGACACAATGTAACTTAGATTTGAGAGGGAGCACAATAAATGGAGGCGACTGGGCAGAATTCATTAAGTTGATAACCGCGGGCTCCATTACACAACTCCACCGCACTGTAATGACTTCTGAGGGTTGGGGGAATGAGAAACATGGCAAAAAAAGAGTAACATGTAGAAAAAGATTTGACTGAAAAAGAGAGAGAAATGCTTGGCGGCTTTCTCTTTTAAACCAAAAGTCATAGAGCTATGTTATATTGTGATAACATACAGCTTCCTGGTTACTGAGCTCAGCAGCACAATATATAATGTTGATTGAACCTCAGAAACATAAAATAAGAGATACTAAGCACTTCAGTTCACTAGCATAACCCAAGCAGTCATCTGATACCAACTGATTAAGAGGTTAATTGCTAAAACAGACATAACATTAAGAGGAAGTGCTAGCATTACGCATAGGAAAAATGATCATGACACCTACAAGACAGATTTATAGAGCACTGTCTGTGCTGTCCATGACATATTATGATGCTCATGAATGTAGCTACTGTTCTCAATCAAAGGTCTATCATTTCACATTGATTGATAACAGTTGGGAAACTCTTAGGGAAATTTTGTTTAAGCCCCAAGTTCAGTGTCAATTAAAGTATTATAGCAAAAGCAAATTGGCAGTGATCATAATAACCTGGCATACACTGTAGTCCGCAATCATTGAACAAATATTTTGTGATATTTATAGTACAAAACCTGCAGCTGTGGTTGCCTTTGTGTTTTACAACTTATAACTGTATATTTCGTTAAGTGATATAATGTTAATATACTGATCGACCTGGACTATCAAAATCAGCTTTCACCTAAAAACAGCGGTGCAACGGATCACTAAACTCACGGTTCGGATCATATTACAGTTTTTGAGTCACGGATCAGATCATTTTTCGGATCAGCAAAAACTAAAATTGTGGGATTAATGTAAATTTGCTTTTCATTTATTACTTAAAGCCCACAGCAAAAAAAACTAGCTTTTAATAATTAAATATTATTAAAGACAAGTCAACAGTCAGTAATAAAATAAGAACAAATACACAAATTACAAGCATAGATAATTACAATATAACAAAGTTACAAATAAAGTAAGGTCTAACAGTATTATTCAGGTACAGAAATGTAATCATTAAATGTAAAACAACACTATAGTGTTCACTGTATAAATGAAATATAGATTAATCTGTAACATTTTAGGGTCCAATCCTCACTATTAACTAGTTGCTTATTAGCATGCATATTACTAGGATATTGGCTGTTTCTTAGTACTTATAAAGCACATATTAATGCCTTATTCTGCATGACCATATTCTACATCCCTTAATCCAACCCAATACCTAAACTCAACAACTACCTTACTAACTATTAATAAGCAGTAATTAGGAGTTTATTGTGGTAAAAGCCGTAGTTAATAGTGAGAATTGGACCCTAATCTAAAGTGTGACCGATTCATCTTTGTTAAAGATGTGTTTTGTTGTTTGATTATTAACGATATAGACAGCAGCAGATTTTTATAGGCTGCTGTCACTTTAAGACCTAATGAACGGATCCAATATAATGATACACATACAATTTCTTTCTCAACTGTTTACATTCACGTAAGACATAACTGACTTTGTTTAAGACAATACTTGCTGAGACGGGTATTTTAACATACTTAACATTTCGAATTTGTATAGGATCTTTCCAGAAGACTAACAGAATACAAGCCTACTACAGTAAACAGCATTTAACTTCAACGTCACTTAGAATGTTCAAGAATTGCAAAAAAAAAATGAAGGGAAGGGATGGAAGATATTCATTACGGAGATGCATCTATCAATGTATTGGTAGGGAAAGGCTGGCATTCAAAGTCTTTGACTGATCCCTCACCAATCTATCGTGTGGACCTGGCTAACGATAATCATGATTCTTAATGACAGTCCATTCATTTCATAAATCCTGTCGGACTTGATTGCTGAAGAAGCTTTAAAACCCATCCTTCATTAATGTTAATGGGCTTTTTTAGTGGAGGCCAGTTGTGGTTAGGTCTACATGGCAGGTTTCCCAGGCTTGTTACATTGATTCCCTCCACACTGAACCCTGATTGGCACAGAGATACACAATTCATGACTAAGATCCGTCTCATTGGTGTATTTCAGTCCTCCTTGGGCGATACAGCGATTGGACAGTTGACAGCTTGTGAAGCGGAGATGCTAACAGCTCTTAAGATTCATCGTTTTAAACGCTTGCTTATTGAAATCACACAATGGATCGTAATAGCTGCTATAAACTAAAAGCTCCTATAAAAAGAAATGTTGGTGACATCCCAGAGGAAGCCAAAATTACAAAGAGAAGAAATCTACTCCCACTTTCTGATTGCACGGCAATTACAAAGGAACAAGGCAGATGTTTTTTTTAGGATCAAATTCAAGAGCCACTTAAGTGAAAATGTCAACCTACAGGCCTCAGGATCATCATGAGAATCATAAGAAATGATTGAGAAGCTACACTCAATAAGCATAATATAAAAGTGCCCTATAAAAATTTGCAGGCAGTAACGGATACGAGCAAAAAAAAGAAAAAAAAAAGAAAAAGGAAATAAAAACCCAGCTCAGAAATAACAAACCCTGAAACGTTTACTTCTAGTAAAACTGTTCGCTTGGCGCAGATTGTTATCTAATTTGTTTTTCATTTCTCCCTTTAGCAAACTGCAAGTAAACAAAGAAGCAAGAGGTGTCAGATTAATGTCAAATCTGCAATAAAAACACATTGTTTTCACACTTTATTTTCGGCATTAGTGTCTTTCTAGTGGTCTTGTGACCGTGGTATTCTGGGACATTAAGCATTATAATTATAACATCTCCTCACTCCCTAATTAGCCTAAACATCCATATTTCACAAACAACTAATAATACTCACATTCGTTACAACCCACTAACATAAATAAACGACTTAATTTGGCATGGGAATAACAGTATTTATTGTTGTCAGACCATTTTACACACACCGGACGCACATAAAAACGCGTGTCTCCTCTCACACTTTACACTGACACATTTGAATATGACGAACAATGTGGCAGGCACAAAAATAAAAGACGTTATTAATATTTTATAAGCCGCCATGCTTTCAGCATTCGGCTGAGAGTAATGGGGGGCTAGTGTGCGTGTGGTCGGGTGGAGGGGGGATATCTGTGAAGACACACTAAATTTGGACAGTAAGGAGTATCACCCTGTCAGCGCGGTACACCGCACATTTGAAACGGCCCATTTAACGGCAGCACGCGCCTATCCGCTGTGCTCATTTGCATACTTCAGTGAGGCCTTGATGGATGAAGATGGATGAGAGAAAATCAACCTCGCTGAAACAACTGTTATATCAAGGTTAAACTATCCACAAAGCTCTTAACCTGCGCAGCTTTATCTCCCTTCCGCCTCCACCGATATCAATTCATCAATAGCGCCTTATCGGGGAGGATTTCCGAAAGACGCGTACTATGAGGTGTGGTAATAGGAAATCAAATGAAAGCAAAGTGTATGCAGATATAAGGAGGCACCTGCTTACGATGCTGTCAGGGGATATTACCTAGAAAAAAACATTGGAATGGCAGCAAGAGGAGACGCCAGACAGCTGCTTTAGCTCTGGGTCTGATGCTGAAAGGTCCCGTTTTTGTATTTTTGGCCAGAGACGAGAGCAAAGAAAGGTCTGAACACCATAGCTTACAATGTTAGACCATTAGGGATGTCAAAAGTGTTGGTACCTCCTTATCAAGTCAATACAAATAAATAAATAAACCAAAACAAATTCAGTCTACAGTATTGATAGCACAGAATATCAACTCAATTGCACCTTTATCTTTGATAATATCCTATTTTTATATGCAAAATCATTTATAGGACTGCACTAAATAAATCAAAATAAGATCAAACTCATTATATGGCCTGTTATTAAACAGCAAAAACTGTAATATAGAATTGAATAGAATAATAGAATGTAATAATATAATATAATATATTCTAATATAATATAATTATTAGAATAGAATAATATACTATATTATGTAATGTAATGTAATGTAATGTAATGTAATGTAATGTAATATAATATAATATAACATAGTTTCAGTGTGAGATGTTATGTTTATAATATCACAATATGATTTGTTTGTCCAAATAGCACTGTCCTACTTTGAATTCGAATTGCATGCTGGGAAAAGACAATAATGTCAGAGTGAGTTCCTGTTTAAAGCAGATATAAATAGAGAAAGGACATCAAAATCTAAAAAACACAGTCAGTTAGGGTAGAGTACACAATGTCACCAGCTGGCCTGACGACACAAGCCTCCGATGAGAGTCCTCCAGTCGATAAGGATTCAATGGCGGAGGTTTGGCTTCAGGTCGAGGTAAACTCTACTGCACATGCCTTGACATCTCACTGTTCCTTTTTCTGGCAGGAGGCTTGAAATGCAATATATCACTAGAACAGCCTTCTTCCTCCCCTGCTCCCAAATGCACGCACGCACACACACACACACACACACACACACACACACACACACACACACACCTGCCACCCATGTTTCCGCCTGTGCTCTCAGCAACGGAAGACCTAGACAAGAGCAGCTAAAAGTGGTTATGTAGGACAGCGGAGCACAATGCTGATTATGCAAAAGGCAAAAAAAGAAAATGACAGTCATTAATAGGATTCCAGGAGTTAACTGTCCATAACTAACACTGCCAAAGGCGAGCTGGCAAACAGAGGCAATCAGGAGTGCGTGTGTGTGTGTGTGTGTGTGTGTGTATTCAGGGACAGCGAGCATACACTGCACAAACAGTTCTCAGTTTAGAAACCAACTATAATAGCAAACATGCAATTAGCCGAAAGATGCAAGACCTGCGTCCTCAAGGTCAGACGCTATTGAATATTTTGTGTTCTGCGTACAGGAAATAATTACCACCCACATAATTATAGAAGGTGACTGTGTTGCAATTCGCAAACCCACAGTATTGCCTTTGAATCATTTCATTCTTCATAAGCGTACTTGCTAGGGGAAGCCCACTGAGCTATTGCGAGACCTTGAATTCCTTGCCACATGAGGGGCTCTTTGTTTCCCCTCGATTAAGCTTGCCTGAGTGTTCAGGGCAGAGAGTGTCACGGTTCCTCAGTGTGTGTGTGGTGTTGCCAGGCGGCCGTGGTGAGCGTTGACCCCTGCTAAAGCTCCTGCTCCTCACCCCGCTGTGCTAAAAGCTACCTACGCGCTCACTGGCCACCATGTTGGGAAGTGATCCAAATCCACCTCCTCGTACTCCCCCTGCACGCTCTGCTCCTCCACAACCGGTCACATCTGCTGTGCCGACAGCTTAAGTGTGGATTTTACCATGTTAAAACACTTTCTTCTATCACAACTTAATGTGCAGAAAACAGTAAGACAATAGTTTGTTCATTTCTCCTGAAAAGTGTAAATATTGTGGCACAATCAAAATGTTTTAAACTGCCTGACAGAGCAACAGTGCCTCAACCAATGGTGTGAGTTTGGGGCGGGGCTATCTGTTTGACTCACCAATGACAGACAGAGGGAATGTTTGGGAAATCTGTTTAAAAGTTCATTGTTTTTGCAATTTTGTTTGGTGATGCTAGAGGAGTAGAAATGACTAATCTTCGAAAGTAATTTATTCAAATTCATGGTAATTTTCAAATGTGTACAAAGAAAACAAAGAGTATATATTGACACTTTTTTTCTAAAAATCTGAACATTTTGAAAGTTTGGGGTCAGTAAGATAGGTAAAAAAAAAGTAAGTAGTCTCTTAAGCTCACCAAGGCTGCATTTATTTGATAATACTTCAACTCAAAATGATCTTAATTTATTCTAACTCATGTTACATGTCAGAATAAATATTTAAAAAGTACTTCAGTATACACTATATGCCAGCCAAAAGATGATGTACATTTTAATTATATGTTCTTTAAGATAGTATATCTCATGAAAATGTAGGCTACATTAATTTTTAAATGGGAAAAAAAGTGTTGGCAAGTCACTGTTCATCATTCACCAACAACATTCTATTTAAATCTATAACCAGACCTAAAACAGTGTTTTTATTTTATTTTATAAATGCTTTAAAGTGTTGCCAATCAGATACGAACACCACCGAGGACGGTGCCTTAATTCATCATTTCTCTCCCTCACTCTAGCAGAGAGAAAATATGTACACTCATGTATGCGTTCACGGAGGGGGTTACGCAGGCTCATAGCCAGCCCTTTTGTTTCTCACGACAGCGCCAGCTTCATTAGCATAAATTAGAATATTTCACGGCAAGAGAGCGACTCATAGCTATGCGTTACCTTCACATAACGGCACACGTCCTCCCGCACCCCTCGACTCTATCTCCTCGCCCGCTGTAACATATAACCCCCTGCTGATTAAAGAGAGTGGAGGGGATCTTTAGCACTGCCACACCACGCCAATAGCATTACATTAATCTACATTAGAAACATTCATTACATGCTAAACCACTCAGGCAACATTCCGCACATCATGCCATTAGCTTAAAGTACAGTATTTGGAATGAATATGAAAATGCACTTCCCTCAAGTAAAACACTAAGATATGGCTGAGGCAACACTATAAGTGTATGGTGAAATCTAACAAAGGTACAAGATATCAGTGTCTTTTTATTACTGTAATACGCACTATTTAAAATGAAAAGGTGTGTAAATGACATTTTTGGGCTGTGAATAGAGTCTACATGATGTGTCGGGTCACATTTCTGTGTGTGTGTGTGGGTCCTCGATCCCTCCACGTTTCCCTGAGCACAGAGGTACGACAGCGAATAAATGTTGATCAGTGTTGATTCCGTCCAATGAGCGCGTGTCGACTGACAGTGTTCCTAAGCTGCGGCGAAAGGCGGCCATTAATCTTGGTCTGGTTTAAGTAGCATATATTAATTTGTGTCATTTTTACTAAGTCGAGACAGGAAGGGGCGCTCGCCAGTCCGTGTTTGACTGCTCACAGCAGCGGGAGGGAGGGGGGGCTGATGGCTGGGGGGAATATAGGGGGATCTTTTATGTATTGCGCCGCTACTGCCGCCACTGCCGTCGTCAAAATCAAACAGCAGGACGCGGGAGAACGGCAATCGCCGGCCTTTGAATTAAACTAAATGAACTCCCGGGGTGTTGGTATGGCAACCGTAGCTGGAAACGGCACCGCCTTTTACACTTAAGCCACGTAAGGAAATGAATGAATTGAAATATGTTTGTAACGATGAGGATTTTGTGGCAGAGAGATCCCTAATGCTGTTATATGGATCACAGCCATTGACTGCACCGCTGAGGGGCTGAGTCTGACTCCACAGAGACAATAATAGCATCTGCAGAGCCTTTTACTGTAATTCGCTTTTTTACATTGGGCTACAAACTGCACCACAGACTAATATCAGACAGAAAAAAAAAAGAGCTCCGTCGCATCGGCAAGCAGATTTCCTCTCTAAAGCAATTTTTAATCCAATAAGTGAGTAGATGTTTTCACTGTAATGGCTCTGAATATGATATCTGTCAGACAACTATGAACAAAGCTCAGTTTGCAGAATGGCTGGCACTGATGCTGCAGATATCCAAACCGGCCAGAGCTGCCATGCTTATATGCACATTAGATGCATTCGAATCTTTTGAAAGGAAATATTAAATGACCATTGTGCCTTACACTAAAACAGACAACGACTAACAATCCATTTTGTTAGTCAGTTCATGCAAAAGTGAGAAACGGCATATCCCTTATTTAAAAAGCAACGATGTATGCAGTGGTGCTGTACGATTAATGGAAATAAAACCAATATCACAATATGGCTTTGTGCGATTAACAAATCACAAAGGCTGTGATTTAATTAAGTAATATCAGAATGAAGCCTGAACCTGTGTTCTTTTTACGCAAAAAGCTCATGTTTTCACGGTCTCAGAGAGGCTTGGTTAACAGTAAATTCTCTGAATCTGCTCTGAGTTTTGCTTATAACGTTGAGAATTCAACATGTGCTGACCATTTTCCCAAACTTGTAATATAAACAAGCAACCAAATCAGATTTAAGGGGTCCATGCGGTAAATAAACTTGAGGGTTTTGAGGGTTTTGAAATATATTAAGAGTAAGACAGCCATAAACATTAGTTGGCCATTTTACAGTTATTATTATATTGTTTTTCTTAAATACTATTTTTCTTTTACAGTGAAATATTACAATTGTTGAATATTTTTATTAAGTAATAATAATAATTACAACAAAAATAGTTTTAATTGAATAAATTATGCAGACCTACAAAGGTGTATAGCATACCTGGACTTTTTTTTTATTTAAATATTGCATTTTAAATCGCGATCACAATTTCTATCTGAAAAAATTTGATTTCCCCCCCAAATTGTGCAGCCCTAATCCAGGAATAAGGTTTGGTTTGCCACAAATTACAGTGCTGATGATTAATGTCATGTGTAGAGATGATTTAATGGAGGAAGGAATGGGTTTACATGTAAATAAAGGTTTTGATCCTGAAGCAATGTGAAATAATATTAACATGATGTCGTCAGCCAATACTCTGTACGGAACACAAGTACGAAAAGCAACCGTTTCAAACAGGACCACTTTAACCTTAAGCCATGTCAATAATTATTCCATAAAATGAGGTTTTCGGTTCCTTTATTGACCATCAGCAGGAGGAAAACACCTCCCACACAAAAAAGCGCTTCTTCACTATTCACACGGGCAACCTGTTATCAGAGCTAATTAGAGACTCCCACCTCCGTTATACATTTCTGTAATTAGGCTCTTAAAACATGATTAACATGTCTCAATTACGCCAGTCATCATTTGCATAATTTATAAGGAGCTCTAATTGCGAGTGAGTTTAGACTTGAAGCTGGGTAATAACAGAAACACACAGGAAACATTATGCTGCTACTGAGGCATGTCCGTTCCAACGGCCCTAAGTATGATTAGAAATCACGTTCCAAATAAAACAGGAGGAGAGGCTCCCCTCATGTCGCTGTAGCAAACGCAATATTTCTCCACAATTCACCACGACGGTCGTTAGATATCTCGCCAGCTCGAAAATTACGTGGCACGCAAAATAACAAACGAGTTAAGGAATGAAGCCCAAACTTTATTAAGCGCGGTGTTGCAAGCACTACTAACGCGACAATAAAGGTAAAAGAACACTGTGAATAAATATGTGAATATTACAAGAGCAATATATCAAAATACAACCCTCACAAAGTGTGCTCTGTTGTTTACCTATGTGTTTATCTCATAATGGCAATTTTAATATATGAAAGAAAGACATTTATTTGAAGTTGAAAGTTATTTTGTACGAATTTCCCAGCTGAATCTTGTTAAAGGTCATTACTTTGAGACATGTGTGACATGTTTGTTAGCAATATATCAAATGTCTACATATTGCTTTTATCAGCAAATGTATAATTTGTATGAAGTGGAAATTAATTTGTCTATGTTATTGATCATTCATGCTTGCATTTAATTTAAAAATATATAAATAATCAAAATGTCAGGTGATGCATGCTGGACTTCTCAAACTTAAACCCACCCCTTTCTTACAATTGACAGCAAACTCACATTCAGATCTGCCACTATCCAATCAACAACTGCTGGATTTGACGAACTCCCTGAACTACAGTTTTTTTTACTTTTTCGGTTTCACTCGGATGTAGGTCTCAATACGGAAAAAAAGATCTCTTGCTGTTTCATCGCACCATAAATGACAAGAAAGGTTACCACATTTAGCATTGGCCAATGAATTAGGGTCAATGGCATGACATTCATTTTGTCCAGAATCTATTCAAAAGTAGTGGTTAGTGATAAGTGCAGTACATTTTGAAGAGAGAATGTTTTTAATTTCTCAAATAAAATAGTTTTTAGGCATAATTGGGGTGACAAACCCTCATGACTGTGCGTCAAAGCCAAATCTCCTCATCGTTTTATATATCGGATAATTTTTATGGCAAGGCATAGCTGTAAAATGTCTAAAATGTGTTCTAACAGATTCCTCAAAAATGAAATGGTATTAATTAATAATTCATTACAATATTTGAAAAAACTTTCTGGAACATAATGATTCAAATATATTAAGATATGAGATACCTTTTTACTTGATGGTTACATCACATGACATTTTTAGAGTTATTAAATCGAAAATGTAATTCTTAAAAGTGGTCTAAAAGTTGATGAAACCAACATGAACACGACAAGAAAGTACATTTCTAAGTTTTTTAGAAAAGTTGTTTCCTTTTCTTTATCGTGGACTCTTATTCGTCATTGACCCTCTATGGCTCAGAGAGTTCACGCTAAGTTTAAGTTTATTTTTCAAAGCTCTGTTCACGATCAGGCAAATGTATGTCAATGTGAAACAGACCTAATGAAAGCCCCAAGGGTAAAACAGAGCTGAAACCCGATACCAACAAAACATCCAAGTTAATGTCCACCTTTCCAAACATGTGCCAGTCACTGAATTCAAACACACACATTGGCCTTGCATTTCCCAGAGCACGAGGTCCACACAAATACACGGACACTTAAAATAATCTGAAACGCTTGCAGTGCTAAAGCAGCCTTGTTTAAAAGCCCCCACCCCACATCACATCCTGTTCCGTGAGCCGCAGTACTTGTTTATACTCGCACGCCGGCCTGTGCCGTGTTAGCTCGGTCAGGCCCTGTGTAAAAATACACAGCGAGGTCAGGAGTTCAGGCCGGCTCTGTCTGCTGCTGGCACACCGTCCTGCCCCGCTTGTCAGCTGCTTGCCAGAGGAGGGCTCATCACCACGACTGTCAACACGCCGACGCCACCGCGCAACACGTGCTGCGCGCCGGGCAACTCGCAGCCGTGTCAATCTCGGCAAGACGGCCGTAGGTTACGAAGAATTACAGGAGCCGTGTCATTTTGTGCTCTCTCAACACGTCTGCAGATGAAATATATTAGCAGAAGGAAAATTTATTGTTCCTGTCGTAGAAACTGTGTCGTGTCTGAATAGGAATTACGAGCTGAGGTGGCCGAGGTGACGACGCACTTGATCCAAAGTTCTTGTAAATCAAGGTTATTGTGAGCAGAAAAAGTAGATTTTTTTAGACACAGAGCCACTGTTTCATTGAGACAAGCTCTCGGTCGGCTCCATGACCTCCACAGTCTGTCATGAAAGCTAAGACACCACTGTTCCACAGCACACTACGCCATTTCAACAAAACAGACTAGCTGCGGATTTAAGGCGAGACACGGCAGGCAAAAACATCGGTTTTTTTTTACTGGTCAATTTTCAGTCTTCAATAACATCTTCTTTCAGACTCGTGGTGAAAAAAAGTCCGAAATACACATTTAGGTCTTTATTTTATTACACTTTGTCTGTTTGCGTCTGTAGATTTCTCATAAATTCAACAAAAGTTTGCGTTCTCCTCCATCGCTGCCGGCACCCTGTCATCACATGCACCGTTAGGAAGCTCTCTCTCCTGTACAATCTTGTCGGATCCAAATATGGTCATTTCCTTTTTATCAGCAACCAATCATGAAAGTAAAAGGGCTGAATGCGCAATCTCATTGGCTGATGATAAATCTTTAAAGCCCGTTTTCTCAAAATGACCTTTCTCTCATACTCCAAGTCCGAAATCTCCACTTCAGTAGCACCTATATACACCAAACTTTCCAGTCTTGTACCTAGTTATAATATGAAGACATTTACAGAGGTATTTGTAAATATATTATTCCTAGCCTGATTTATATAACATTTTATTCCAAAAAACATGGCGAAAATAATTTTTTTAAGGCTATTGACAGTATTTTCTGATTTACAGGATAACAAAAGTAGATATCCATAAATCCCTCTGTAATTTTTTCCCCATCTAATATGTGAACACAATGCAAAAATTATTTTTAACCTGGCTTTATCCAATACTCAGATTTCGGTTTTTTTTAATATATGCAAATCAGCGCATATTTAAATAGATATTGCCTTATTTGCATATTTAAACATTAAATTACAGAAAACTTGTAATAAATTTTTTTCTCATTTGAATGTAGGTAATCAACTGGGAAAGTTTCATGGTGATATCTGCTAGTTAAAATTTTTACACTATTCACCTGTAGTGTCTCGCCTTAATAACCTCGTTTTTCTAGGTTACACCTGGGACTCTACGGCTGCAACAATGTAAAACCATGAACGCGGCTGACTCTTTATTTAAAAAAAAATAAAGAATTAAAAAGGGCCCTGACAAAAATGGTGGCTGCTCTCGTTTGGGCGCTCTGAGCTCAGCACATTTGCAGTAAATGTCACGGCGGAGGTTTGAGCCATTTTCTCTGTGGCGGCGGTGGATTTTTAGTGGTGTCTGTCTGTGCAGTGTGAAATTACACCCTCACATTAAAAAGAGACAGAAGTGAACCGAGGTACAGCTCACGGCTAATTCCGTAGGAGAGAGTACATGGTGGGGGGGGGGGGGGGGGTTAAAGCACAAGGATCTTTCAAATCAACCATCGAGGAGTTCATTTATTTTCAGTGTTAGCTAAACCGTGTTGCCGACAGCATTTTCAACAGCATAAAACACTGACACCTAAAAACACAGAATTTCTTTTCTTGCTATTTTTGGGGTGTTTACTTAAGTCACAAACATGTTACTATCAATAGCATCCACTTAAAAAGCATAAAAAATCATTTGTTCTCTTTGAATTCCCAGGCCAAGGCTAAAAAAAAACTGCAAAAATAGCTTGCAAATGCTTCTGGCAGAATATTTGATGGTTTAAATTAAAAAGATATATTTATATTTATTAAAAAAAAAACACTTCCTGTTCCATTTGACAAGTTTCCTTCCTTTCAATTCCTTCCACAACTGGAAAGCCCAAACTTTTTTTATGGTTTCAAAGTGAAACAAACAAAAAGCAGGAATCAGCTAATGTTAATATTCCGATATGCACGCTGATCAAATGCAAGTAGGTTTGATTTTGATGATCCAATGCTCCTAATGAAGTCCTGAGAGAGAAAAGCGACTGCGAGGAAGCTGAAATGAGCCCCCCTTGACAAAAACAACACCAGGGCTGCGTTCAACTACAAACAAAAGCTCAACATGAGGGGTGTTTTGGGTGTGTGTGGGGGTGACATCTCACATGAAATATGATGAAGATAATATAGACAAAACAAACAAACAACTAATTCCCACACAGGAGTGTGACATCACAACTATAATTCGACCAAAAAAAAAAAAAAAAAAGCACCATCTTCATAATCTTACAATTCTAATAGCTTGTTTGGAGTCAAACCGGGTTTATCACTCTAGTCAAAAGCTCTGCAGGTTCCTGGTTGCCAGGAACTGTGGGAAGAGAAGCAGGAGCAAAGAGTCAGGAAGAGGTCCAAGTCACTTTGTTCTTCATCTTGGAAACGAACTTTGAGTGAACCCCGGGTGACGCCAAGGCAGTTCAAAAGAGTCAGGCATAACTCTTTCCCTCCTTGGAAAACCTTGCTAAACAAGAGGAGGGAAAAAAGCGAAGCTAGTGCCATGAGGACCCTGTGATCGCTGACACTGTGGCCCTCAGAAGCCCTCTTCATTCGGTCAGAATTTCACTGAGGACGGGGGAACCTCTCCACTGCAGCGCCTTTCAGACAGTGTGGCAGAGAGCCAACTTCAGCTGCCATGTAATGAAATCTTTGTAAATTACACTTTGGGGCTAATTAGAAGGAAGATACGGCTGTGTGTTGTGGTGTTTTTTTTTTACATTTGTTGTTGTTTCTCGCTGTAGCAATCTGCCTCGAAAACCTTCACTCAGGGACAATCGCATAATCAAAACAGCATGTTCATTTCACTCTAATGAATAGTCATTCTGGTGGACTTTTTAAACTGCTCTTAAAGTGGCGTACTCAACCAGCTGCATTTTATGCACACAAAAACCTCAAAACTTATCCAGTAATAATGTAGAATCTGCATCTAACCAGACAGCGCAGCAAAAAATAAAAAAATAAATGGTATGTCACAATAAGTCGAGTTTATAAAATTCAAAACCATGAGGTTTTTGAGACCAATTTGATGAGTAAAATAACATCCTAAAATCATATTCTCTAACTAAAGCCATTGATATTCTCATATACTGTTGGCTGTAAACAAAAATAACATGAGAAATAGCCTCATCACAATGCAGCATAACTTAACCACACAATGTAAATGCTGTATTCAGTAATAAACTTTAGCTCAGCTGCACAAATTATAACCATAGCACACAAAATAATAATAATAATAGCTATCTATTTGAGGAATCTGAATGCTGTATAAATTACCAGATATTTGAATAACATGAATTTTTGTATTATTGTAATATCAGAACTTTCACATGATGCAGTCTAAATATCTAATAACGCACAAGACGTTATGCTCACAAGACACAATACATCACTGTATTAAGGAGCTCTGTAGCAAGAAAATCAATATTTCAATATTCAGCTTAATGTGATAACTGGATTTAAACAAAGACTTGCAAGTTCTCTATGTGAGACAGGAAAACCCACCTGTTTTTTCTTTTATTTCACACAGGACATTGAATAGAGCCGGCTTCATTCTGTGACAGTTCAGTGCATGTTTCCTAAAAACACAAACAGAAAATAAATAACAAGCCGTCACTATGCATGACCTGTCAAAACTGTCAAAACACAGACATTAGGCTTAGAAGGAATGTCTGCTATGTGTGATGGAATTTTTTTTTTTTGTATTTTACAAATGGTTTTTAATAGAAGACAGCTGAAAATGGCACTAAATTGCGCAGCACTTTTGGAAGTGATAAAATGTGTTAAAACGAGCAAAAAATTTAATAAAATGGAATATGTCATGTGCATCATAGAGAGCAGCATGAAGTGGATTGCAAAGTGGAACTGCTATCAAATACTCAATTAAGGTGACTGGATGCTTTCCTTTAAAAAAAAAAGTAGAACAACAAAAAATGTCATGAATAAATATCAAACAGCAAATATAAATTACATATCAGTCTAAGCGTATTTCAATATGCATGATACTTATTAATAAAGTCAAGTTGTTCAAATGTGATTTCAAATGTAAAATGTTTGCATTAATTTCAAAGTGTTTTAGAAACACCTGTGTTGACAGTTACTAAGGCTAATAGGGTCAAGTGAATGAATTTGACATAAATTAGTCTTCATCTTTCTGCCTTATTGATTTTAACTACTATAAATTGATGTCATATTACATAAAAAATAAATAAATAAATTGGAAAGTACCAGATTTTAACAACGTTCCTTCGATATGCAAAGCAGAAACACTGTATAGAAGCCACATTGTCATTGCAGACTTATGAACTTTCTGACAAATACGTACGATTAAAAATTTGTAAGAATGCATGCTCAGTAACATTAATTATTAGATACTTGCAGTCCAAAAACTAGGACTGAATCCACCCGCAACATGTAGTAAGTCTATATGGCACTGAATCAATGCGCCTTCTCATTTGTAACCTGCGAGATCCGGAGCAATTGGAAATCGAAACGATGCATCTGGGAAGAAGAAGACGACAGCTCCAGATTGTGCACAGAGGCGCTCGGAAGTGGCTGTAACATATTTGTAATGCAATATAAAAAATGTACGCCTGCATAAAAGTTTGAAAGAAGACGCAAAAAGAAAGTCGGTGCGCTTCGGGTGGCGCGTCAAAATATAAAGCAGCTGACTTGTTAAATACTGACGACGTGTTTCAGTAGCTACTATGAAGATAATAATTAAAAAGACAGCATGCATGCACTCTTAGATATGTACCTGGCCTGTGCCTCGTCCAGACTTTGGTCGGTTATGGTCATGATTTGTTGTAATATGTCTCCAATGTCCTGTTTTCTTCCCTCGCCGTCCGCTCCTCCCGTGCCATCCTGCATATGCTGCGCCAGGCCGGGGTGTCCGGCCATGCCCACCCCGTGAGAGGAGTGCATCAACCGGGGCTGATCATCCATCCTCGCCGCTGTTCTCTAGACTCTGGTGACTTTTTCAATTCTTCCCTAGGAGAAGGAAAATTCCTTCAGAAACTCTCGCCGTCACTCCCCCTTTCGCTTTCTGGATGTCTGGAGCGCGCTTACAACATGGAGAGAGGGAGAGAGGGGAGAAAAGGCAAAGCTCCCTCTCACAGCTGGTTTGGGTGAAATCTGATCTGGAGAGCTGCTTTAGGATCAAGCCACTCCTGCTCTTGCCACCAAAGCCAAGACAACAGAGCCCAACTTTGTCTAAGGGCTGCTGTAATCCTGTGTAATCTGCGACTCTGCCGCGTAACTCCTTGTTTCCTTTGACAGCTTTACGACTGAAACAGCTCTAAGACGTGCTTTGAAGGCGTTAAACGTGGGGAGAGAAGTGCTTTTGTTTCGCACAGGTCTGCTGGCAACACTGACACATAACGGGAGGCTCCGCCCACCAACACTGGCACACAGCGATGGGGAACCGCCCATTGCCCGTGATTGGACGAGAGCGCGCTGTTGTCCCCGCCTCGGTTCTTCCACGGTACGTCAATCATATTCCTGAGGAAGGTGGGTCGCCGTAATAAGCTTTAAGATGTGGCGTTAGCGCTTGGACTGGACAGGGTGGTAACACGGTGATGGATAGGGGTTGAAGATGAAAATAAATAATAGCGTTTGGTGTAAAGCCTCTGTGTCCGCTCGGGACTTCCATGTTATCTTATTCTGTAAATGAATGTGGTCATTTAAGATCTGTTTTCATTTGATGCCACCGGTGACATTTATGAACAACATTTATTTTTGCGTTTGAAGGGTCCAAACAGAGTTGTTAATGTATTTTACTCAAAGTTGTCAAGTATAAATCAAACATGGCTGGTGTAAACAGTCACATGACCAGAGGTATTTGTACATAATCTATTGAATCATACAGATTAGATTACCCTGTCATATAAATCATGATCATAATAAACATGTAGTGTAAGATGGGAGGAAGATGCCCCTTAAGAATAATGGCATTTACTCTTAAATTGTGACACAGGTGTAAGTTTGGCATGTGCATAATGTTGATGATGCATCACCCAATGTGTTATTAAGGAAAATAAATAAAAACATTTACAAATTTTGTCATCATTGCACAAAATTTAACAAAGTAAAAGCAACACTACATTGTATTGTCGTCATCCCCTTTTAACCATACATGCCTAGTAATAAATAAATAAACCTAGCTGGGAATGAATTCAGAATTACATGGGTTAAATCTGTTTGACTGGGATTTTTGTAAAGCATTTGACAGGACTATAAGCTGCATGGAGTCTCTTATTAAAGAAAAGTGGTTTGCAACATAATTTGCAACCAGACATCTTAGTTTCCTACTTTTCTCATGTAAACACCTATACAGTGTATCTATATTTAATATCCATATTACACATACATACATACATACATACATACGTATGTATGTATATGTATATATACGTATGTATGTATATGTATATATATGTATGTGTGTGTGTGTGTGTGTGTGTGTGTGTGTGTGTGTGTTTAATATGGATATATAATTTCATATTCCACATTCATTTCCAAAAAAGAAAAAAAAAAGACCTTCATGCTGCTGAAAGACACTATGGTCACTCAATGTGTCTTGGGAAAATGATCAGACAGGCAGTTTGCTCAGCCATGTGGTCTATTTAACGGTATTAAATTCACTGGCTATTGACATGGAGCTCAGAATGTGGCAGAAATGTCACGCTCTGGCTGCAGGTGCTGGGAAAAGGACCAATAAAGAGAGTGTTAAAGAGGCCATTTCTGATGCCTGAGTACCTATCACTGGAACAAATATTCAGAAGCACCACTCCAACTATTCATGTGATGTCTCATCTCCGTGCTCAACATATGAGGTGTGTCACCTTCCATTATGTTCCTTATGAGAAACGACACCACTTTAAACTGTCCTACTTAGAAGGCGACTGCTGACATATACTGGTCGTATAGGTAATATCTCAACTTTTTTATTGGAAACAATATCATCAATTTCAGAGAGCAAACAGATATGTGAGGGATAATGTATAAATCCTTCAATGCATTTGACTAAATCTTCAGAGCTCATGTATTAAATTCAGCTGGTTTAAGCAAAAAATGGTTATTAAACAAAAAAAAAACCTTCTAAGAAAGATAGATAAAAACCCTACTAAGAAAGATAGATAACAAGTGCCAAATTACAAATAATTGAAAATGATAAATGTAACACTTAATTGTCTAGCCTAGTTCTATCTATAGGAACAACCAACTCGTTAACATGAGAAAATGCATCTTTTTTTCGATGTTGTGATTTCATATGCATTCATACAATGTGATTCGTACAAAAACATACAATTTTTTTAGAAAAAAGCATGAAGTCCCACCCCTAAACTTAAAAGCCCACTGAAGTGCCTTGGAACGCGCAGCTTTGTATGAAGCATATTCAATGGCCCCTCCCCCTTTTCAAATAGCCAATAGCGTTTAGTCAACCGAATCCATATCTCCAACCCATATTGCTCCGTGGTCGCTTAGGGGGCGGGACACATTAGATTCTAGAGAGAATTTGATTGGACAGAAGATGTGATGAGAAGCTGAAGTCCGCGGTGATGTCATAAAAATCCGTGATCCATTTTAATGGAAGTGAGAGACTGTTTTGAATGTTTATATCTCCTAAATGCAAATTTTGTCTTTGTTTTGAAACACACTAGCTTATTCTTAACCTTAAGGCTAGCATATTCATCCTAAAAGCTAAAAAAATTACATTTTGATTTCAGGGGGCCTTTAACCATCAATGGGGTATAAGCAGATTGGACAAAAACGCATGAATGACATCTTACAAATTTATACAAATTAGCCATCAATTCTTCAAAACAAAAAAAGTTACGAATTGCAATGAGCGACTAGTGCAATTTGTATGTTGTATTGGAACAACTTAATGTTTCTCTGCAAATAATGGCAAAATGGGATTACTCTTGGTAAAAGACATTTTTCACATCGTGGCAGAAGTTAAATCGATCAATCAGATTTCTCATTAGTTGAAGAAGAGGAGGAACTAGTTAATGGTGAAAGGAATCGGCCCTGCTGCTGTGATAGTATCTGAAGACTGCTGGGCTGGAACAGATGTATAGGCTAAGTGACCTTCCTCTGTAAAACCAAACCACACTGATTGTCTGACCTCTTCACAGCTATAGCCTACAGCCAGAACCGACTCTACAGCATCACGTATACCGTAGACACACAGCTCAATGTCAAACGTCTTCAAACAAAACAGGAAAGAATACGGTGTTGACTCACAAACAGTTGGCTGCTTGTATACTTGTCCAGAAATGTTAGCAAAAAAATTAACTGCTGCATAAACAGTTTGACCATCTCTTATTAATGAAGAAAAATGCAACATCAGGCTTGAATATAGCCTTTTGATATAGTTTGCCATATTTGAACATTTCCCGGTCATTCTAGCAGTGTCAGAAATTGCCCGCACATTAAAAAAACGATGCCCAGTCTGAATTTACAATGAGCTTCACGCAGCAAATAACACACTTACAGATATTTGACATTCTCTTGTAGACGCTTGAACTCTTGTGGTTTGAATTTAGAGTAGTTTGGTTTTCCCTACCGATCAGCACTTCTGTATTCCCAGCGGTGAGAGGAGCACATTGTGCTGCTGCCGAACACTTTTCTAGCTCACTCGTTTCATTCATATTTATGCCAGCTCATCTAAATTGTCCTCTCTAATAACGTGTGATCTGCATACGCTCACTTATATCAAGCACATTCATCTTTTTCAAAGCTTTGGAAACATTTAAATAGTTATAAATGGAAATGGTTGTGCAGTGTGAGGCTGGACAGTTGGGTCAATCAAAAATAAGAGAGTCCACGATAAAGAAAAGGAAAAATCTAGTGTAAAACATGTGACAAGTTTTAGAAATGTACTCTTTATTCACATTGGTTTCATTTGGTTTTGAAAAACTTTTATATAAGTTACAAGAAAAGTTTTGATTTAATGACTCGAATATAAAAATTTCATGTTTTGAAAAAAGTAATATATTCCCTTGCACCTTAAATACATGTGTGTTAGCATATTAATTATCATTAAGATTCTTATTTATTTTACGTAAGAAAAAAGTTTGACAAATCATGAGTCATTAATTAATAAATTTCACTACGTTTGTGTGGATTCGGACCACATGAAACCAACCACCAGAACCAACATTTACACATAGCCGGGTATTTAGAGAAACAAATATTTCCCCCCCTCCATTTTCAATAATAACATCGTGCACACAACATCGTTTTCAAAAAAGTTGTCATTTACATCAACCCACATAAATACGCCATCGAGCGCCATCATAACTATGCCAAACCTATGGGCGGCAGTGTAGGGAGAAGGATAAAGCCATGCAAGCCAATCAGAATCCTCAGAATCGAAAACAACGAATAACACGAGCGACGTTAAGCATTTTCTGGCGCATTATGTGACATTTGAGAACCTAAAACCCCTTTTCTCCCAGTTGACACGGCAACACATAACCGGCGTTATCAGAAATCTCCACTTTGGCCGGAGTTTTTAGAAATAATCGTTTTCTGTGATAAAAACGGGGTTTTCGTGTAAATGAGAGGCCAAACTGCAGGGAAATATCTGCGTCTTACCTTAGATAGGGGCCTAAGGCTGTATCTCTGCAATGCTTTGTCATATTGACACCAAACTTTGCATGTCATTGTCACATTACTCCGACCACACCCCATCAATTTGTACACAATGCCACCTATTGGTACTTAAATGACCAATAGGTTCTACAAAAAATGATATCTGGACAGTTGTTCCACCCTGACATGTTTTACTTTAATTTATTATTAGAAATGAAAAACATGCATCATAATAGATGTGGTTAAGTCATCATAATTGCACTTTTAATGTATTTTTTTTAATTAACTAATAGTCACATACAAAAAATGAGCGTCACAAGTCATGACTCTTAAACTCTCAGGGAAATAAATATTATCATTTTTTAAGGGAGAGACTAAAGGTTATGATGTCACTTTGTGATGACAAGGGATCTAACGCAATTAACATGTTACAAAATCTGAAAGTGTGTTTTTATTGCGTGCAACATTGTGAAGGATTTCCAGAAGCTTTGGGTTTCGTTTCCTTTGGGATTTAATCTATCAATCATTTATTATTCTTAAGTAAGACATTAGATTCTCATCACCTCTGTCATGCCACGATGTAACAGAGGCTGAGTAAAGCACATGACACGTCTATTGATCAATGTTGCACGGTGAGTGCAGACCAGGTTGAGAAGACATTGCAGCGCTGCAAGCTTCAAGTACATCTATCAGGGGGAGGCTGTGATGAAATATTCAGTTGTTTGGGGCGCCGTATCCCCCAAGCATGTATAAAAGGCAGTGTGAAATAGAGAGACCTGGACACAGCTTGAGTCTGCATCAAGTGCAAACCTGAAAACCTCTCCATCTCGCAGACTTCAGGTGGAGCTAGAGGAATTAAACTTTCATTGAGCTTTAAATGGGTTACAGGTCAGCGGTTGATTCAGCATTTTGCGCTTTCCTAAAGCTTTGGGGATATGAAGAAATCTACCTGTTCACTTAGCATCGCACCTCTGAGGAAAAGCTGTCTTTTTTTTTCAGTCATTACCTTCAATGTTATAAATACAGCCTAACACACAAACCCCATGATCTGAGTGATTTCAAACCCGATCAAAAAGCAGGAACAATGTTATCCTGCTATTTCATATGCAAAAGGCTGTTTTCCATAGAAAAATGCTGAAACGTTGGTTACTGGTAACTTTAGCTCATCTAAATGTCCCTTTTTGAGTGTTTCCCCCGATCATCCCTCCACAAGGCTGTCAGTTTCCTAGGCCATTGTGAGGACACACACCACGCAGCTCTTCCTGACCACAGTAAAAAGGGAGCGGGACCTGTCATAAAGCATTCTCGTTTACGGCTGCAGGGTGGATGCTTGGAGGAATAGAGAGAGCGAGAGAGAGAGAGAGATAGAGAGAGAGAGAGAGAGAGAGAGAGAGAGAGAGAGAGAGAGAGAGAGAGAGAGAGAGAGAGAGAACACTACTGTAAATGTCAAGAGATGCTACTGGAAGGCCACTCAGCACCTCCCAGCCTCCCATGCGAAAAGGCCACTTAGAGCAGTGGGCAGATAGCAGGCTGAGTTTATGTGCTGACCCAGCGCTCCAAATCAAACTTACAAATAGCAGGGGCTGGGCGGGCTGGGCCGGGGGAGGCTGGGGAATGAGAAAGACATTGAAGGAGAGAGAAATTGAGAAAAGAAATAAACAGGACTAACAGAGACCTACATGTTTAACACTGACAACACATCATCCACCTTAGCTTACAGTAAATGCAGGTTTGGGAACCGAGCACCTGAATAAGAACTCAATTCTCAATCAAATTAAACCGTGTTCACACTTGGCAGGTTTGGTTTGGTTAAAACAAACTATAGTGGGATTACTCTGTTAGTGCAGTTCATTTGAATAAGTGTGAACACTGCCATCTGAAACCGGACCAAAGACATCTAAAAAGATGACTGTCATATGTACGCACATATGGGCGCATTTAGCCCAGCGCACAGCATTGTTTTGGATTTTAGGTAAGTTCCGTCACAAAATATATGTAATTAAACCTGTATATATATATATTAGGGGTGTAATGGTACATGTATTCATCCCGAACCATATAGTATGGACTGCATGCAGTCGCACGACAAATACATTCAGTCACAGGCGATCCACACTCCAATACAGAAGGGGGTGTGCGCGGCAGTGCAGCGCTGTTTGCTATCAGTAAAAAGTGCAGAAGTATATTACCAAAAGATATTGCCAAAAGTATTGGGACACTCCCTCCAAACCCTTGAATTCAGGTGTTCCAATCACTTCCATTGCCACATGTGTATACAATCAAGCACCTATAGGCATGCAGACTGCTTCTACAAACATTTGTGAAAGAATGGGTCTCTCTCAGGAGCTCAGTGAATTCAAGTGTGGTGCAAGCTTATTCCCACCTGTGTAATAAATCCATTCGTGAAATTTCCTCACAACTAAATATTCCATGGTCAACTGTTAGTGTTATTATGACAAAGTGGAAGCAATTGGGAACAACAGCAACTCGGCCACGAAGTGGTAGGCCACGTAAAATCACAGAAGCGGGATCAACGCATGCTGAGGCGCACAGTATGCAGAAGTCGCCAACTTTCTGCAGAGTCAATAGCTACAGACCTCCAAACTTCGTGTGGCCTTCAGGTTAGCTCAAGAACAGTGCGTAGAGAGCTTCATGGAATGGGTTTCCATGGCCGAGCTGCTGCATCCAAGCCTTACATCACCTAGTGCAATGCAAAGCGTCGGATGCAATGGTGTAAAGCACGCCGCCACTGGACTCTAGAGCAGTGGTTCCCAATTCCAGTCCTCGTGACCCACTGCTCTGCACATTTTGTAGGTCTCTCTTATCTGACACACTCAGTTCAGTTCATGGAGTCTCTCCTAATGAGCTGATGATCTGGTTCAGGTGTGTTAAATAAGGGAGACATACAAAATGTGCAGAGCAGTGGGTCACGAGGACTGGAATTGGGAACCACTGAGACATGTTCTCTGGAATGACGAACCACGCTTCTCTGGCAATACGATGGACGAGTCTGGGTTTGGCGGTTGCCAGGAGAACGGTACTTGCCTGACTGCATTGTGCCAAGCGTAAGGTTTGGTGGAGGGGGGATTATGGTGTGGGGTTGTTTTTCAGGGGTTGGGATTGGCCTCTTAGTTCTAGTGAAAGGAACTCTTAATGCTTCAGCATACCAAGACATTTTTGACAATTTCATGCTCCCAACTTTGTGGAAACAGTTTAGGGATGGCCCCTTCCTGTTCCAACATGACTGCGCACCAGTGCACAAAGCAAGGTCCATAAAGACATGGATGAGCGAGTTTGGTGTGGGGGAACTTTATTGGCCCGCACAGAGTCCTGACCTCAACTAGATAGAACACCTTCGGGATGAATTAGAGCAGAGACTGCGAGCCAGGCCTTCTCATCCAACATCAGTGCCTGACCTCACAAATGCGCTTCTAGAAGAATGGTAAAAAAAATCCCATATACACACACTCCTAAATCTTGTGGAAAGCCTTCCCAGAAGAGTTGAAGCTGTTATAGGTGCAAAGGGTGGGCCAACTCCACATGAAACCCTATGGATTAAGAATGGGATGTCATTAAAGTCATTATGCGTGTAAAGGCAGACGTCCCAAAACTTTTGGCAATAAAGTGTATCAATAAAACAGCTTGAGAATAATAACCAACTTAGCATTACATTTACCTCAGGCATTTAGTGTCGACAGCAGGTTAGTTCACTAGAGAAATGAACTCTAGAGAGAAGCACTATATTAGCCAATTCTTTATATTTACTTAACCTATTAGTAATGTCTTGATTATTTAATGCATGTTTAAAATAAATTTGTCATGAAAACAAGTTATGACAGCTACTGTTATTATATTTCAAAAATGAATTGGAGTAGAAACTGAACTTTATAATTAGATTTAGAAGTTATTGCAAAACCAGCCTTATGCGCAATTGTACGTCTTTTTTATTTGAGTGTTAATTATTATATCTAAAAAATAAATAGCAGCTCAATTTAATAATTTGGACTCTGTTGTTAATTGTAACCTTTAATATTATAGTAATGTGTAATTAAGGGCTCCCCGTATAGTTTACAGCATTAGCTAAGATAGATTTTTTTATCCTTAAGAAAATTTGAATTACAATAGAATTATAAACATATACACATTTGTTAAATAAAACACAGAACTACAAGTGTAAACACACCCTGAAATACTGGAACTGAATGAAGTTTATGTTTATTATGGTCATTGCGCACATGCAATCTTTCACCACTGCTAAATCTACAGCACGAAACAAAAAGCATGATCACTGAAGGTCTGAACAAACGATTTCTGAATGAACAATTCTTATGAGTGTCAAAAAGGTTTCTATAAACAAAATGGTTCTTTAATGAAAACAAACTCAGGTAATACACAACGACAAAGAGAAAGTAACAGCGTGTGTAACATGCATGCACGCACAAACAACAACCAACAAACACAGAGTGAAGGTGAGGAACTTAAACACAGTGATAATGAGAAGATGATGAACAGGTGCGATGATCTGATGAGTGTCCATGATAACTGATGAGTGGCGGGAAAATCAAACAAAGGAACAGATGTGATGAATGAAAACAAACTGAAAGTCCATGAAAGTGAAACTAAAGATGAATAAGATAACTGTGACAGAGAGCCGGTACTTTTTATTGAATCTAAACCACAGAGCTCAACTGTTGTCCGACTCCCCCAAACGATTGAATTAAGTTGCATTTCCACTATCTGTGGCTTTTGCATACAACTGTTGAATTTCGCCACCACTGAAAGTTTAAAGTTGGCCATTATAGAGCTGTCTCAAATTGCAAAATCCTACCAGTGCACTGAAACGTTCGCTCCCAAAAAAGTCCCACAATGCACTATGATAACCATGCAGGGATCATCAATGCTCACAATGGCTGCGTCCCAAATTGCATACACTCTTGAGTAGGTACTTATTTTTATTAAGTAATTACCTCACGACCGCTAAAAAAGTACGTTCTATATAGTGAGTGTGTGTAGTATGAGTGTAATCTGGACGTACTACATTCGAAATGTTGTCATTATCATGTGACCTACCAGCGTCGGTTACGTCGCTTCACTGCCATTCATAAATCCTCTCCCGTGGCCTCATGGGATAGGAAAGTGTCCACACCGAATCCCGCCGGAAGTAGTATGTCATCCGGGTACTTTTTGCCTATACTCTTTTATGAGTACTGTGAATTCAGACATACTTCTTTTGTCACATACTGTTTTCCGCCTACTATATAGTAGGGAAGTGATTTTGGATGCAGCCATCGTTCCCCTTAATGGAAGCGTGAAACATAAATCCCATGAGCCAACTCACTACACATAATGACATGTGATACACGCTATTAAAAATACAAACAATATTTACATTTTTGGGGGCATACATAGACAGGTAATGAACATAAGCTAACATTTATAATTTACTTACGGCTGAAATGTTGCACATAATATGTAACAATCACATTTATTTATCATGATCTGCATTAAATAACATAAAAAATAATAATATAATGAAGATATCCCTTCTCCTGTTGTTCATGAATACCAGTAGTGATGTTGTACAGTGAGGATGTTGTCATGTCGCCAGAAAGAGTCATCAGTGTTCCAATGTGAAGTGAACCAGTACTGTCCTTACCAGTGCCCGAATTCATGTACATGATATACTTGTCCACGACCTAAGCTAGGGAATTGATTAAGACGCACCTCTAGTTTAAATTAAGATTGACATTATGAGTTTCGTAGTATTTCATAAAAAAATAACTAAATGAATTAAATATGTTTGCCACATTTTTATATGAATATATAGTTAAAAATTATTGCACTGCATTGTATTCACTCTAAAAGCATACCTTTTGCAATTATTTGTTTTACATTTATTTATTACTGAAATTATGTCATTTAATTTCTTTCTTTTTTAAAAATATTTAGTCTTTAAAAATACTAAAAACAAAAATCTGTAATGGAACTGTTAAGGAACCAGAATTGTTCAGAGGAATCAGAACCAGAATTGCTCAATTCTTTACGATTTCCATCCCTAAGTGTTAACATGACTTTTTAGACCATCACACTCAATACTTATTTTTCTTCTTTCCTCTTTAAAAAGTGTTAGGAAGGGGAAAAAACCTAACTAATGCAGAATGAATTTTCAGTGCTGTTCATAGCATTTTTCAGCCGTATTTGCCTTAATGAAATGGCTGTTCCTTGTCACAGTGTGTTGTCTTTTATTCCCCCTCCCTTTCTTTATGCCGTCTTATAAAATCCCTGAGCAACTCCTCGCGGGAGTGCTGTGGGAAAATCCGACTGTCAGTGACGACAAGACAAATGAATCGCGGTGTCAGGCGCGTCTGACTTCAACGATGACAGATTGAGAAGAACTGTCCCTCTGTCGACAGGCATGCTTCAGTTTTGAATTAATAAATCTGAATAAAATATTTCCCCTCTCATAATAAGGAGCTCTGCCGTATGTTTCCGTTCCCAGTGAGCGTGTGCGGTGAGTGACCAAGGTGGACAGAGAAGACAAGCTAACCGTAATTCCACCTGGCCATCAGATTCCAGTTTGTCTGTGTTTGTGCTTGTCTAGAAAAACAAATAAAAGAGAAATATCAAGTATCTCTGAAATATCAAGAGTCAAGAGCCAAGAGTCACTGAAATATTATTTGCATTGTATATAGATTTGAGAAATGAATGACTACTGAGAAAGTTGAAATTACTTAAAGAATAGTACTTTTCTTTTGATTTTAAGGTGAAATGTTACCTGGACATGCATTCATCACCTATTCATTAATTAGGGTGCATATTGTGAAATACAGTGGGAAAATGTAGGGAGAGGAGTGTCTCTCAATTTCGATAAGTGTCCAAAACTGTTTCTCAATATAGCATCATATTATCACATAAAAAACAAATAGGAGTCTATATGTCTGTCGCAACAATTTTCCACAATCCGAATTGATTTATTGCAGAAAGCAGCTGCTTTAATTGCCGTAACTAATGACCTTTTAGACTGGCAAACAAAATCCCTTAAAAATGAGGATAACCAAGCAGTCGTATTGTTAAATAGGTGTAAATGGTGCTGGAACAATAGGGAAAGCCCCCCCTGGAATCTGTGGCCCACAAGGAGCAGGATAATGTATGTGAACATCTGGTGTGTGCAGAGGGCTGCCAGGACAAGACAAAGCCACGTGTCCAGGCATGGATGCACACACACGGTCCCCGGCGACACACACATGGAAACCTCACCTGGCCAGCCTCAAAAAAAGAGGAATAAAGATTCAGAGGAACAATGGCTCCCGTAATAGAACTGGCTGGTGCTGAAAAGAGCTGAGGATAAAAGAGAAAATGCTGAAAGAAATGAGGAAAGAAAGAAAGAATGAAAGAAAGAAAAAAGAAATAGAGGGAGAAAGAAAGAAAGAACATATCCATGCCTACAGGGCAAAGAGTATATAGCTAGTGATGGAAAGGAAATCTGCATCTAAATGTGACAAATCTTTATGCTCAAAGGCTTAGCAAATGAATATGCATGAGAGAATAAAATTATATGCCTTTAAGCGGGCCACTTATTGTGTGTGTTCACCCTCAGAGGATTTTCAAAGGTACAGCTGAATATGAAGACAATATACTGCAGAATCAAATAGCGAATACGGCCATATAAAAAAGCCCTCGGCCAAGTGTAAATGTCATGACACCATTCAATGTCATGCAGACTGGAGCCTCAGAGGGTTCAGGCAATGCAGAGAAAGATTAGATATCTGCAATTGCAATCCATAAAATTCAAGAGCAGTTTTAACAACTTCTACTATAGATACAATAGTGCACATTTTTTATTACACAGTTGTCTATACTTGATTCTGGCTGGTCAATCACAACATTCAGTATGCTATATACACAGAAATTGCAAGTCAATTTCACAAATAATTACAAAGGCAAGTACACGGAATTAAATGTGCCAATTTGAAGTACTGAAATGACATTTTGAAGACTGAAAAATTGTATTTTCTTGTAAAACAATCATTTTTACCGTCCGGTTTAATGTCTCTCATATCACTCAGTCTCTCTCGTCTCACATTAAAATCTCTTAATGTCCATTTATTTATTAACTGATCACCCTGCCAGTTATTTTGGGATTATGACTGGCTGACACCAGTACATTATCCCTTAAATACTGCATTTAATGTATATACTGTTCTTTTAAATATGTAAAAGTATACAGTGTGCTACTAAAGGGATATGTCTTTTGAAAAATTGCATTTCTTTCAACAGTTACTCATGTCGTTCCAAAGTTTTCTTTCTTCTGTGGAACATACACAGATGTAAAACATTCTTTACGATATCTTTTAAGTCAGTGGCGTCCAATACACTATTGGACCCCATTGGCTTTCTTTTGTGTTCCACAGAAGAAAGTCATACAGGTTTGGAAAGACGTGAAGGTGAGTATAGTTTTGATCCAGATGGGGTCTGGCAGCTATGGCCATCATCCACAACCATATTTGGGTTAGATTGGGGGGAGAGGCTTTTGAGGACAGGATACTTGTTATAATGGACTATGTGATGCAAGGTAGACCACAAAATGTCTTACCCTCAGGTTAGAGCTGAAGAACCTCTAGGTGCTGGACAACACAGTAAGAGCATGACGGGGGAGGGGAACTTAGAGATGAATGGGCCATCAAATATTGAAGAAATGTCAGATGAAAACAAGATGCATCATTTGAAAAAGGCACTAAATGTGCAGCGCAATCAGCATGAAGATTGTTGGGAAGATCACGGAACCGTGGCATGGAGTTCTTGTGGCAAGCTGGTTAAAATAACACATGTTGACATTTAACAATTTTTTTTAGCCACTAATGCTACCCATACTCTGCATGACTTCCAAAGTCGTCAGATTGCTGTTTTGTTCACACTACACAACAGTCTGTGGTTGCCGATGTCAGTTACATTTCACAGGTCTATATATTAAACCTGCATCTGTGCTTCTTAAACTTGCAAATCATGTTGCATTTTCGATAATTCAAACACAAGCATCTGTCACTCACGTAAACGAGCAGATTTGCCTCTGATTTTGAGCTTTCGTCTGCGCCCTCCATTAACTTTCAGTGAGCAATCCATGTTAAAATTGTGTGTGTGGTTATAAAAACGTGAGGAATAAAGACTAATATGCCATTTCTCTCTTTTCTCTCTCTTTAGAGTATGGAAGCAATAGGTTACTATCGTAATCCCGGTTCTCTGAAACATCGAGTGGAGAGATCCACCTATGGGAAGGGTACCTGACCTCTGCAGAAGCATCCAATTGCACCAAGTCTGGCTAGACAGACAGAAACCGCAACCAATGCCAGGTAAGGCCACACCCCCTTACCTGAGGGCATATAACGCCTGCAAGCGCTGCTATTCTCCAGTAAGTATATTCGCTTCTCATGCGGCAAGCGGGGCAAAGCTGGTGGATCTCTCCACTCGATGTTTCAGAGAACCGGGGTTACGATAGTAACCTATTGTTCTCTTTCATCATCTCGTGTTCAAGATCCACTTATGGGAGAGACATGGGCAACTCCCTGATTGCCCAATACACTCACAGTGAGGTTCTGTAAGCCAGAGAAGGACGGTCGCCCCAAGGAGGCGGTCCCTGACACGTCCCATAATCATGAACCTGCAATCTTGACGCACACACATAACTGCTGTGCACATGCAGGACATGAATCATGTATGTAGCACACACACGATAATAACCCCAGAAACACATATATGCGTATATATACACCCAGGAAGGAATGTAAATGCATACTTGGTGACAGGAATGTGCATGGCCTGCTGGCCCATTCACCCCCTATTATTTTACTTCCAATGGGGTTGCAGGGAAGGGCTAAGAAGATCCCACCCCTAAAACTGAATGTGCTACCGAGATTCTGGTGACATCCAGCCAGTAGTCACACACAAAGGTATGAGGAGAAGCCCAACTGGCAGCGGAGCAGATATCCTGCAGTGACACTCCCCTAAACAAAGCCAAAGAGGCGGCTAAGCCCCAAGTGGAATGAGCTCTGATGTCCTATGGGGGCTGCACTCCCTTTGATTCATATGCCAAAGCTATAGCATCAACAAGCCAATGTGAGAGGCATTGCTTATATATGGGACTCACTCTGTGAGGGGGCGCTCATGAAACAAAGAGCTGGTCTCTCTTCTGGAAAGCACTGGTCCTGGTCATATATGTCTGTAAGGCATGGACAGGACACAGAGCATTCAGCCTCTGATCCTCCGCGGAGGAAAAAGGTGGAGGGTGAAAAGCGGACAGCTCTAACACCTCCGATGTGAACGCAGGGAAGCATTTCGGCATGAAGGCCAGATTGTAGGCTTAAGGGAAACCTTATCTCCACTAAGAGAGAATTTAGTGCACGAGGAATGAACCGAGAGTGCATGTAGCTCACTAACACGTTTAGCTGACGCCAAGGCCAAGAGCAACGCCATCTTGAAAGACAGCAGCTTTAGGGAAATACTTCCCAGAGGCTCAAAAGGATATTGAGACAGAGCCTCCAGCACCATGGAGAGGTCACACTCAGGAACAGTTCTCCTGATGACTGGCAAAGAGCGACGGGCACCCTTCATAAATCTGTAGATTAGAGGATGCTGTCCGACTGTTAAGCCCTCAAAACCCACATGACAGGCAGAAATTGCAGCCAGGTAGACCTTAATTGTGGAAAAAGACCTCCCTTTTTCCATGAGGTCTTGAAGGAAACACAATATCAGGAACTGAGCACTGATATGATGTGAGACCACGCCCATCACACCACCTCTCAAACACTTGCCACTTACAGCCATATAAGGACCGTGTAGAAACGGCCCCGGCATTCTGTATAGAAGCAATCACACGCGGTGAAAGCCCCAGTGCGCTTAGGTCCATCCTCTCACGGGCCAGGCCCAGAGAACCACCCTGTCCGGGTGTGGGTGATAAATATCCCCGTTCACTTGGGACAATAGGTCTGTATGAAGGGGGAGGCACTCATTCTGGGTGCTATCAGAATGAGACACAGGCTCTGCTCTCTCACCCTGGCCAGTGTGGGAAATATCAGGCACAGGGGATGAAAAGCATACAGCAGCACTTTGGACCATAACTTGAAGGCCTCATCCTCCTCCTTTTTGTCGTCACATCATTGCTGCATCAATGTGACAGCAGGGCCAAAGAGAGCCCGGATGGGCTCTACTGAAGTGCCCGCGATGCGCCTCTTCTCACTGTCAGGAAAGCCCGACAGGTTAAGGCAGAGCACGCACTCTCCCACCACAGAAAGCACCATAGAGCGCCCGCAGGCTTGGACGGCCTGACGAGCGTTACGGAGGACGAGAGCGTTACGGAGGACGAGGTCGTTAACCGTAAGGATTTCCTTCCACAATGCAAACAAGAAGGGATTACCTTTTCCAGCTGTTGCCCTAATTCGTCCAAGATCTCCGCCTGGTAAGCAGAGAGGAGGGAAGAAACGTTCAGGGCCCTGACAGCCAAGGCCGAGGACTTGTAAGTGACCTGGTGAACTGAGGCAGAAAAACGGTCCATCTTGTTGGGCAATACTGGTTTGAGCGAGCAGCCCGCCCTGGGTGCCTGGTGATGGAGGGCTCAATAGCGGCGGGGTCACCCATGCCAAGAGCCGCCATATCCTTCACCTCAAGGCCCGTGAGACTATGCTTGAAATCGAGCAGGTCGTCCCAGTTGTGCCTCATATGCTTTGTGCATGCTGGAATGACGGGGAAGAGTTGTTTCCTTGGACCGGGAGGGGGTCCCAGCACTTTCCCGTCGTAAATGTTCCTTTCCTGGTCGATGGCGCTCTGTGGATCGATGAGGCGAGCGGCCGCTCGCTCACACACTTCCAGGAGGATAGACTGAGGCAAGTCCGCGGGGGCGTTGGCCTTGGGAACGCCAGAGGGCGGGATGGCCTCCTCGTCCTCTGAGACCCCAAGAAGGGCCGCGTCATCCTCATCGCCAGAACCGGCCGGTTCGTCGACAAGCGGGAGTTTGCCCGCGAAGATGTCCTCTTCGGGGGACGCAGGAAAAAAGAAAATCGCACTACAAGGAAACCTTTAGCACCCATTCACTGATATTAGGCACTGCAAATGACATAAGTCAACTACTTAAATATTGGTATACCCTAGTGAAAATAAATATACTAAAATGTATTTGAAATACATTTATTTTATGCTAAGTATACTACAAATACATTTACATGTTTATGTACTAAATAAATACCCTGCAATTGTACTTTTAGGGGTACAATTTCCTAACCAGACACGATAAGATAAGATTCTAGCAACAAGCAATTTGCCTGTCCACACCAGAAGCGACGTGACTACGAGATGCGTCAAAATTACACGAAAATGGATAAGTACTTAATCAAATTCACAAATATTACACCATTTAAACATTATTAAAAATAGTTACTAAAACAATGAGTCACTAAAACAATATTTGTTAAAGAATACACTTGTTTGTTTACAGTTTAAACGTTCTTGTCTGCATTTGTTTAATTTCAAGATCTGAGGTGAATTATCCATTGTTGCTTTTACAGCTACAAAGCTGGGAGCACTAAATGATATTCAAAGTCACATTACACGCTTTTAACATTAAATAAAGCACATAAACAGTACCTGAGATTATTATTGCCACACTTTGTGTTTGTTGTTCCAGCCGCGTCGTCGCAGAAAAATAGGAACCGTTTCTAAAATAGAATCGTCGCTTGTCGCCTTCGCGGCTGGTTAGGACAAAAACTCTGATTTAAGGCCCTTTCACACTGGATGCGATTTTGACGCACGAATAATTCGCGCAATGGTTTTATTTTCTGATCAGCTGTTTGTGTAATGAGTGCTTCCACACTACTACTGCAAGTATACTTTAGGTAGGCCTACACTATAATTATCGTGCATTTAAAGGTGCTCTATGCGATGTCATGCGTTTTTTAGGCCAAAACATTTTTTGTCACATACAGCAAACATCTCCTCACCATCCGCTAGCTGCCTGTCCCCTGAACACACTGTAAAAAAAAAATTGCGGTCTCTGTAGACAGCCCAGGCTCCACAAACGGCAAGAAAAACAAACTGGGCTAGCTTGCACCACGAAACATAACAAACTGTTCCAGCCAATAAAGGATTTGGGGGTGGGGTTTGGGGGGGTTAGTGCACGGATGAGGAGGAGGGAGGGTCTAGCTTAGCCTGGAAATCCAGACCTAAATCTAAAAGATTAATGGTCTGGCGTCGACTAATGAAAATCGGCCAGCTCGAGGGGCGGCACCAAGCATGCATTTGAAAATCTCACTGCACACAATTGGATAACACTACGACCAATCACAACAAGTTATCGCTTAGCTACCAGCGGAGCTAACTGGTAGATTAGACTAGAGGTCGACCGATTCATCGGTTTTGCCGATTAATCGGCACCGATAGTTGATTGGTGGAACTATCGTTATCGGCAAAAATACATACCGATAGTTTTTCCTGGTTGCGTCCGTTGCTGGAGCGGCTGAGAAGCGCGCGCTGTCATTCATTACACAGTAAGAGAGAGCTGAGAAGGCTCTGCTGGCATCATGCAGTACAAGAGCGGCCTCTAGAGGTGTAATAAAAACTATCGCTGATGCCTCGTGGTGTTTATTTCGACACGTGATTCTGCGTGCTGCACTGAGAGCACACGCTGCGTGGAGAGCGCTGACATCAGATGCGCGTTTAAAGCACCGACAGCTAAAAGGTAGCCTATGTATACAGTACTTTTTTTTTTTTGTCATATCATTATAAAGTGATTAATTTGTTCACTAAATACTGCATTAGTAGAGAAAGAACAGCACAACAGTATGTTTGTTTGCCTTCAAGGCTGAGAGGACTACCATTAGTACCTCAAGCAGTTAAAACACTGACAAAAATAAACGTAAGTCCGACCCGAATGTTTAATGTCACAATTGTTACCTCTATTTGCATTAGTTTATATCCAGCTGGTCACTTTTATGCATTGAATATGCAGAGAAATTGCATATTTTAAGCTAGAGACATAAGATAGCAAACTGAGATAATACAGCTGACAGAAACATATAAACAAATCAGAAAAGCATTCGATTTCGAATATTTTTTCGTCATCACTTTAATACATGTTTTGTTATTTTGATTAGATAATCATCAAGTGTTTATAAAATAGAAGCAAAAGTGTGAGACTAGACTATACATTTAATATTTATGTCATTTCAATGCTCTGGCATTGTAGATATTTAAGCATGACTGTTTGGATTTATATGAAATGATAACACTTACAATAAAATTCCATATGTAACATTAACTAAGGTATAACTTCTGTATAAGGATTGTTCATTATTTGTTAATTAACATGTACTAATACATTTTTAAATTAAGGTTTTTATTTGTTAACCATAGTTAATGCACTATCAAACTAACATGAATGATCAAGGTGCAATTGTATTGCTCAAATATTATACAGATCAAATTTTGTTACTTTTTTATTCATTAAGTTGGCTTGAAAAAGAACAGTTTAACAGTTACATTTTGAATGTAACTGGTTTTATTTGTTATTTAGAGTATTACTTTTTGTTTCAGTTTGAATGAATGTCTTTTATTGACTTCAATATTTATTCATATTCAGTTTTTTATTTTATTCAATATTTATTCAGTTTTCATGGTTCAATACAGTTTTATTATTTTTATAATAAAGTTCAGCACTGTTTTACTTGGAGTGTTAAGTTTGTTTTTATCCGGTATCAATTTTAAAAACTATCGGTTGATTAATCGGTTATCGGCAAGTATGGCCCAACCTAGCTATCGTTATCGGTAAAATCCACTATCGGTCGACCTCTAGATTAGACTCTTGTCGTATCCAGTCGGCAAAACAGCAAAAACGCCCTTTTTGCAAAGGAACGATTCGAGCGCCGTCTTCTGTTCCTCTTTTAGAGAAAAAGTCTAAATCTTTCATTGTAGCGGCCAAAGCCGTTTCAAACAAATGGTGTTCATTCATAGCCATCTTGCAATGTTTACTAATGACTTCGACGTCGCAGCGCTGTCGTCATCTCACCTCTGGCCCGCCTATATCAGATAACCCGATGTGATTGGTGCAGCTCAGATAGAGGGGCATATTTAATGAGCATCATTACTCGACACCAGAGTAACTCGCTGAGCAAATTCAACTTGTGCTCTCGCGAGAACTCTGGATTACTATGGTAGGTCTAGCTAGCCTCCGTTTTGTTTGACAATACTTTAAACGTCAACAAGAAGTGACGTCACCCAACATTAGAGCACCTTTAAAGACTGATATTAAACAGTGATCATACTCTCCTCACTAATAGTGATATTTTAGGCTGAATATTAAGAAATGTGCAAGGTGCAAAAAAGAAGTACTCCAAATAAAGTTTAATTATTATATTCATATCAGTAAGTCTCAAGCGAGATGTTTATGTCAGTAAATATGTTAATGGGTTTGTAGTATACTTAGTATGAAATAAATGTTTTTTAAATACATTTTGCTATAGGTTTTTTTTTTTTTTACTAGGGTATGCATATTGTGCAATAAAGGTAAAGCATGTTATTTCTACAATCAACATCTTTAAATCAAAAATGTAATATTTATGTCATTTTATTTGATCGTCATTCACAATGCTTCATGGCATTGTAGTTCTTTCCCTCATTAAAGCAGTGTCTTGTACAAATTTAGTTCAATTTTCAAAGTCCTCTTTTACTACCAAGCAAAATGTATAAGGTTGTGTTTGGTTGATGGCTTATAACTCGTTAGTAAATTATGAATATTTACCAAGGCAATAATTAAATATTATATTTATTTATATATTTTTTATTATAGTTTTTGTTATATCATTCACAATGCTGTATGGAAATTAAATGTAGCGTAGGTCATTTGTTCCAGAAATGTTTTGTTATGCTGGTTGAAAGTCTTGTCAAGTTAACAAGTTAAGTGGTCTAAATGTATTTATATGTCATCTATGTAAGGCGTAGGACCATAAAACGTTCGTCCAATCATTGCAATCGGTCCGAATGCAAAGATACAATGTCCTACCTGCCAGTCAACATATGTATTTCTATACCTCCGCGCACCCTGCAGAGTTAGACAGACTTCAGTCACCGAGCAAAACAGCAGCTACCTTTTACATTTCCTCCTGAACCAAAACAATGAGCTTACTGTCATTTGTAAGAGATAGAAACCCATGATGTTATACTCGGAGCGGTTTGTGACTCGAATTCATGCATTTCAATGGAAACACTATCAACAATGAAATTAACCTGCACCTGTCAGTGCTCTTTAAGTTGTTTTTTGTTCATTGTTATTATAATGTTATGTGCATGAGGTAGTTGCTGTACGTGTTCATGCGTTTTGAAGGAGGAGTGGCTTTGGAGACGCTGAGACGGCTATTGCTAGCCTCTCCAAAAAATTGCCTACCCTACCTGTAATTCAAAAGTAACTGATTTCCATATACTTGTTTGCTTCTAATTAAAGTTTTTATTATGCGATTCATCTCAGAGCAGCTTGGTTTGATTCACAGCATTAAACTTTACTGAATAATTTTTTTCTAAATGCATATGGAAAAAATAGTTCCCAGACCAAGGCCGCTGAAAAAGTGGGTGGTCACATTTACCCTACTCAGAATGATGTCTCAATCAGCCCTTAATTAACACCTGGGGTCAGCGTTTATCCAGCAAGATTATTTACTTGATTTACGGTGGATACAACACCACAAACACTAAGCAGGCCACCTTCTCTGCAGGAAGTTTTCATCTTTCATACGCAGCCACATTTAATAACCTAATAATGATGAGGCCAGTTCCCTGTTGGCTAAATATTTCCTCTACACAATAAGATCATACAAAAGAAAGGGGAAAACACAAATAGAAAAAAAATCGGGAGGACAGAGAATGAGGGAGAAAGAAGCTGCAGGAGCCTGAGCAAAACGTCTCTAGTCAGGAAGGAGTTAAGGCCATAAAGATGTACCTCAGCCCTGACCCTTCACACTCCAAGGTATCCCCTGCGTGGAATTCTTATTCCCCACCAAACTGACAAAGTGTTTTTAATCTTTTCTTGCCCTCTCTCCTGGAGATTGGGGAAACAAAAATCAATACTCGCTGGCAGGCGATCTAGCAAGCAGGTGAATTACAGAGGCCGCACTCCGGCCACAGCCGCACAGAGGGAGGCCTTGGAGGCGAGGGACCTTGGGACTGGCGTTTGAGATGCAAGGGTCAGCGGTTCAGCCCAGGTCCGCAGTCTGAGGAGCGCCGTATTTACTGCAACGGCTCACACCGTAATGAAAAACAACTCTAGGTGAGGAAGAAAGGGAGAGAGAGAGAAAGGGAGAGAGGGAATCTCAGTGAGGAGGTGGGGGGAGGGGGGGTGTTTTATGTCTGTCAGCAAGCACTCAAACAAAAGCTTTGGAGAAGAGGATCGGTGCGGGTGCAGGACAAGTCATGCGTATAAAACACATTATTACTGTAGAATAGCATGTGTGTCTATGGTCATTAGCTGTTGATCATACCAATCACACCCCTGATCATACTAGAGAGAATGAACTGAACTTTTAAAGGCATAGTTTACCCAAAAATTACATAATTTACATAATTCTGTTTTACACACAGAAACCAAAATGTAAATTATTGAAGAATATCTTGAAAGCAAAAAAAAGGGGGGGGGGGGGGGGGGCTGTAAAGCTTAAAAATAATTTTTAACCCTTAAATGCATGAATGTTTCGCCAATCATTATTACATAATTGGGTCTTTAGCGACCCGGATCTATATCTAACACGGTTGGATCTCTACCTGTCACGATAATATAAAACTCTCCTGATATTAGAGTAACAATTACAGAAGAATAAAATAAAGCATATTTTGTTTCCTTTTGGAGCTTGGAAAGGTTCAGTTTGAGCAGATGCTTTATACCATATCTTCGTCAGAGCTAATTTACCAGTACATTCAGCATCTGGCTTATATTCACCATCTCAAACAAAACTATCAATTTCAACATCTTCAAAATCAATATTTTGAGATATAACAGCTTCTTCACCAGATCCACCATCAAGTGACAGTGACACTAATATCTAATTGCGTTGAGTACTTGCTCTGCAGTAAACTGAGCCATTTCAAGTTATTGCTGATGATACTTTCTATTCTTTTCGTTTTCGTTTTCTGCCTGCAGTAACTATGAGTGAAATGTCGCTTCACCATTGTGTATCAGACATTGCCACTTTGTGGAATAAAGGTGAATTGCACATATTCAGTCATCAAAGATTCAATTATTGTTGCACAGAAAAAATATGTCCTCACTGTTACACACCTCGGGTCATTAGCGACCCTAAACAACTTTTACAAAAAAGGAATGGGAAACCAGGCATTCTTTTATAATTGTATTATTTTTTCTTGTTATATGGTTTATAATGAATTGATTGAGGAATACTAAAAAGGTTGATGTCTAACTTTAAAAAATGAATGATGACGTCCTGGGTCACTAAAGACCCACAGTATGCGTTTAAGGGTTAAAAAGCACTATAAAAGGTATCCTTTAAAGTGGTTCATGTGACAATGAATTCATTATTCTTGAGATCCAATATATTCTTGGAAATGATCAATTAATCATTTGATCCATTTCACAAAACCAGTCTGATTTGTTTAGAATCTTGTCCTTAAAGGGATAGTTCACCCAAAAATGTAAATTCTGTCATCATTTACTCAAACCCATATGAATTTCTTTCTTCTGTTGAACATAAAAGAAGATACTTTGAATAATGTTACTAACCAAACAATTGCTGGTCCCCATCGACTTCCATATTATGGAAAAAAACAAATACTATGGAAGTCAATGGAGACCGTCAACTGTCTGGTTAACCACAAGCAAAAGAAACACAGCAAAATTACTAAAGCTTAAACTAAAATTAAAATGAAAACTGAAATTTTAAAAACGAAAACTAATTTAAAATATGAATATAATATAATAGCATATAAATAATACTAAAATAACAATATAAAGGACTTCCATCAGTCTGTTCCTCACACAGTTGCTTTGTGAATGTTTGAGCTTTATGAATTCAGAATTCATGCGCATGAGTCGTACAGACCAGTGCCACTTTTATGGTGTTGTTTTTGCAGTTGTTTTCTCATTTTTAAAGCATGACAGCGCCAGTATTGTCCTTTTATGTTCCACCAAAGAAAGGTTTTGATCATCATGAGGGCGAGTAAATGAAGACTTTTCTTTAACTGGTCTTCTTAAGGGTATACAAGTCCAGATGTACACATGACACAGACTGAAGCAACGAGAAATGGTGATGATATGAACAAACTGGATAATTAATCATTATGTGCAATCTTCAAAGGCATGGATTGGGAAAATCTAGCTTTTACTTATTACTCTGTGTAATCAGTGCAACTGAAAATATCCAAAATATGTTTTCCATTATATCTCTTTGGTTTTGCACATTCATAATACACTCAAAAGCTATTCAACAATATAAAGCGTTTACTATTGAACAGCTAAATTTAGAAGTCCTTCGCAATCAATAGGCCGGCTGGCACCTGTCGATTTGTTTCTTTCTCTGTTAATTATCCACTCTAGCCCAGCAGCTGTCGTTAGCAAATCAAATACAGCCATGTACCATAAATCCGCATTCTTTTTCTAATGCGCTTTTAAGAGTTTAAAAAGACATCATAAAAACCTGCCATTTTAAATTAAGCACGCGTTAACACAACAGCATTCATGAGTTGTAAGTTTTGCTCTATGAGATAATAAATCAAAGCCAGTGACAATTCAACCTCTTTACTGATTATTAAGATTACTGTCCCTTTTGCATTCATAAATCATTCCAAATATTGTTTATCAATGTGAAAGAGAATATCAGAACACACTTCTCCCATATATTTAGTGCCATTTCCAGCAAGCTCATTCATGACTGACAAGGACAAGCTACAGTATATATTACCAATTCACCAAATGAAGCCTTTTTTTATTTTCTCTTTATGAAATAAGCACCTCATTTAGGTAAACAAACATTCTGTGTTGATGGGGAGATTGTTTCAGGAAGCTGTTGCAGAAATGTCAGATTACTCAATTATCCCACCACCCGACAGCTGGCAGGCAAAACAATTAGGACTGTGAAGATGATAATGATGATGATGATGAACTGAATCTATAATGCCTTTATTTTTTAAAACAAAGCAAAAGAATTTCTGCCGTGACCCTGGGCTTGTGGGCCTACAGCAGGGCTTGGTCCAGATCACACAGGCTGATGCCGATTTGGGACAGACAAGGTAATGCTGGAACGACAGACAGTGGTAATTATGCAATTTTAATTATGGCTCCCCTTTGAAGGCATGAATCCAGAATTGAGGCCACTGTAGAGTATAGCAGCATTTCCATTGAACATTTTGGAGCCCTGGGAGTCCATTGCTGTAGATTGATTTAGACAACAGGAAGGAGGTGAGTCTTTCTGTGATCAATGATTGAAAGGTGGCTGATTTGCTCGCTCTCAAAGGGCTCTTTTGCCCTTTTTCTGAGGCGATAGAGGAAATAACTACGCTCACAAAAAAAAAAAAAAAAGTGTTTAGTAACATGAGATTAAAATCAACCAGAGTCCAGAGTCCAAAATGAAAAAAAATGAAAAAAGGGTATGGGACAAATTTACTAGCATAAACATGTCTTTGCAGCCATAAACACATATTTTGCATTATTACTTTATCCATTTATGTATTTAGACATTTATCCAGTGACTTACTTACAAATAAATTGTATATATTTGAATGCAAATATATTCATTTATTATATATTAATTTATTTGTTACAAATATTTCTTACCAGCCATGAAAATGTACTTCACATTTATTTATTCAAATTTATTTATTTTTTACATTGCATTTTATATTAACATTTATGCATTTAGCGGAATTTTATCCACAGTGATTTAGATACAAATACATTTATTGAAAACAAATATATTTGTTCATTATATATTTATTTATAACAAATTTTTCTTACTGGCCATGAAATAAAAAAAAATCATTTACGTTTACGCATCTTGGAGATTTTAATCCACAGTGACTTACATACAAATATATCTGTCCCTATTACAATGGAATTTATTTGTTTTTTTCCTTACATATTTATTTGTGACAAACAGCGCAGGTTTCACGCTTGGTTGTTGCCAGTAGGAATCGCACGACGAAGGAGTAGAAGGGAAAAAAGTACCCCTGACAGCAACATAGTGTCGGCCCAGGTCCGGCCCACATCTGGTATGCGTGGAATCCATAGCCAAAACTATGTTGCTGTCTGGGACACGTCAATACATACACTTAACTTCAACAATAACGGACGAAGAACTAAGGAAAACTGAACAAAATCAGTATGGGAACAAACTAGAGCGTGAATGAGTAAGCAGGGGAACTAATAAGAACAGGCAAATGGGAACAGAGAAAACAGAGAGAAAACACACAGCATTATAGCAGGTCATTTGCAGCATTATATACAATAGGAAATGAGCCTGTTTTAATCAGTACGTCTGACAAAAACAGTTAGACGCATTGTGTTTTTGTTTGTCATATCTTTTCATACCAGCCAACTGGCAAGCTTTATTTACTATTAAAAAAAAGGTGAGCCCCACAACCATATCTTACCAATATCAAAAGCAACGCCAGCCAGATGAATCATCCTTTTGGCAAACCAATAGTTGTGGAGTGATGCCCTATTGTTCACAGAGATGTCCATAATTCCTACTATAGTTTAGCTTCAGTAGACCTTTGGGGTTTCAACCACCAAACAACAAGCTCCTACACAGACACTTTTCAAAGACGGCTTTGCACTTCTGAGTTTTGCCATCTCATCTTCGTTTGTTAAAAATTTCATGTAGCACCTTGGCACTTATCGGGAACACTCTGCGAAACTAAACGACCTGAACTCTGGGCAACCCCCGCTGAAGGGCTTTCTCTTTTCTGTCTCTCATTTGCATTAGCATATTAGAGTGTTTTCTGGGAAAATGGGCTATAGAAATTAATTCAGGATTAATTGGTGCCTTTATCTCGTTAGGACAATCTAATTTGGGGGATGATGGAATTGTTTAGACTCCCTTTTGCATAATTGGATTGCGGTGAATAGCTGTCATTATCGTCTCTTTAGCGGTGTCTGCGGACCCCCTCTTCCTGGCCTCCACCTCGTAAAGAGCCATCATGTGTTCCGCCAGTATTTTGCTAACCCCTGAAACACAAAGCAGAGCCAGAGACGAGCATGTGGCTAACAGCACAGCAGTGATTAGCTCTCATATAAAACCATTAGTGCACAGTCAAAACTGTTCATGGGCAAGCTCGTACTCCATCCCATCTGACACACAGCATATACAGTATGTGCTAACAAAGGAGACAATGGATTGAGCTTGAGCAAAAATAGATGCTTGGCTGTGTACTTGTTTTTTTTAATAGTATTTCAACTTTCAGATACAAGTTCTCAGAGGGCAAATGTACTAGCAGTTAAACGTGCCAACAGTGTATTTCACCATTACTGTGTTCTTATACTAGCAGTTTTGATTGGCAGCAGCTTTTGACAGTAGCCTAATTATCCGCCTACAACCAGCTTCATCACACGCTATCATGCTAACAATAGTATCAATTTAAATTTTCCAAACCCTCATCCATCAACCTAGATATGACCCTCTGAAGGGCTACTAATCAAATGTAGAAAATAGAAATAAAAACAAATGATTAAAGGAAGTGTCTTAACATGAAGTATATTTAACTTCATGTTAAGATGAAGTATATTTTATACTTTATTAATGTAATATACATGCCCGTTTTTGATTTTTTTCTTGATGGGAATAATGTAGTCCCAGCCTAATCTCATTAATATTTGTAGGTATTTGTACATAACGATCACACAATTTGTTTATGATTGGATACATGCTAAAACTATTTAAAAAATAGTTTACATACGTTCAAAAGTTTGGGGTCAGTATGATTTTCTTAATTAAATTAAATGATACAAGGCATATTTGTTAAGGCCAATTCACATTGCAATGACAGACGTCACTTCTCAGATATCCACAACCCGACAAACGCCAACTCAGAAACAAGTGCCAACCAACGTCCAACAGACGCCAACAGGGGTAACACACTGATCCGACAAAACCTGACAAAGCGTCTGTCGGTGCAATGTGAATTGGCCTTTAAATGAAAACTATGAAGGGAACCGATTACAGTTAACCCTTTCACTACAGTGGACAGCTATTCAGAAAACCATTTATTGCATATGCATGGGTTTTGATGGATAGTTGCACATAAACCACTACAGTGGACACTACTGCATCATCCTGTACACTGCCACCAGATCATTTTTTTTCTCCAAACCAAGATGGCCAACGGCCAGTCAGAAATGGCAAGTTGTTCCGGAATATCCATCCATTCCCTATAGGAGACGCTTGAAGGTAAAAAGAAAAAGTTGTAACATCAAGTAACATCTAAGGAGTCACATCATTGTTAACTTTTCCCAAGTATTGATTTTAGATTAGGAAATTCTGATTAATCATGCATCACTACCTATACTTTATACTTGAAAATACTTAATCTGCAGTAACTTTTTTGGTTGTAAATAAATGCATTTGTTTTATTAGAATGTAATTTGTAGTTACGTCAAAAAAGTAATCTGATTACGTAATGCATGTTACGCGTTACTCCCAACACTGCTGTTTTCAGATGAGATTAGAAAACTCCTGATCGCTATTTTTTTCCACAGACCGAAAATAGATCAATAGATCAATGTAGATTTTCTCAGAGAGAAGAGCTATGGTAGAAATTTGTCTGTTTTAAACATAATTATCAGTTAATAAGGGTAAATCGACATACTCTGGTAGATTGGAAGGACCATGATCATTTTCTACATAGTATGAGTTGGGTTTTCACAGAGTTGTACCAAAGACTTGAAAGGGACTTTGATTGTACCTCCACCAGATCTTTGATGGAATCACATCTTCATGTTCTGATTTCAAAAGACATGCAACTATGTTTAATACAGTATATCCTCAGTTAAAACCAAAAACGCATACTTGTCCACTCAAGTGGACATCTGAAAAACTCTTTAAAAAATATATGTAAATGTTTTTTGTATGCGCTAAGAGCAATAAAAACACACAGCAGAAAAAAATCCTGACTGATGTTGACATAATTTATGGATGAAAGGGTTACAATGAGCTTCTCATGTAAAAGACCGTAGTCAGGGTAGCACCATATTTAACTTTTTAAAGCAATTAAAATGAGGCTGTGAGGGATAGAATACAGTGTGATCAATGGATTGTCATGTGTTTAAAACATCTAGTGTCTCCCCTTAAATTCAATATGGCATCTAACCTGACTAAGGTCACACATCCAAAGCGTGCACACAGAAAGCCGTGTGCAATACTGAACTGAATTCTCTTCCACAATTAATTATTTTGCACTTAAACTTTTTAAACAACTTGCACTTAAAACATTTTCTCAAAATATTCTCTTAAACACAGTCGGTTATGTTTTGAGTGAATGTCAACAGTTGACAAAGAAAACGTCTAACGGTATATTGGATCCGTGCGGCTCTTAAAGCTACACTGTATAGGATTTTCTCCCGTCTAGCGGTGAAATTGTTTATGACTACCAACTGAATATTACTTTCTAGCCCCTCCCATTCCGAGGGCGCTTTAACTCCTACGGTGGCCATATTAATTCAAATCTGCCGGCAATCGCGAGAAATCTCCCCCTCGCATTCGTCATGGTGCCACTGAGTGTAAAAACGCGAAAGGCGAAGCTTGAATTTCCAGGTATGTCCCTCTTTGGCTAATGTATTTTCAAGATGGAGGCGCAACATGGCTGCCGCCATCCGAGCGACTCGCTCGTATGTATTCTAAATGTCAGATTCTACGCTTACGAGAATACTTGATTAGTTGGTAGAAGTAATTACACATTAATGAGCACATATCATTTTGAAAGAACAAAGTGGTTTTTTGCTAAGAATCAACTTGCACAGTGTAGCTTTAAAGTGACAGCAGCTTTTCCGGCTGCCGTCTCTATAATAACGTTAATCAAATAACAAAAGACAGAGAAAATTCACTCGCTGTTCTTGATTGAATAACTTTTGTAAATATATTTGTAACGTAGCCTATATTTTATTCATAAAGTTACATTCCATTAATTACTATACCTGTATACATGAAAATCTTAAAACACCATTATTTCAATCGTATCTTTGTTCAGTTGTATTTATTTGTGCAATTGCTAATTTGTTTATTTGTTCTTTTTTAATTACTGAGTGTTTACATGTCTTTAATAATGCTTGAAATTTATATCAGTTAGGCTAGTGGTTTTTGCTATGGTATTTTTAAACCATAGGAAAAAGTTCTTTGTGAAAGTGTTCTTTAACCTGTTGGTTTTTGTTCATGGTTTTCAGCTACAGTGAAATGTTTTGCAATAAGACTTAGTATAAATGTGAATAATATCTAAGTTTGTTTTGTTTTTTGTGTTTGTTTACCTTATTGGAATCAAAATTAGAAATCGATAAGAATTAGAATCAATAAGCAGAATCAGAATCGGAATAAGAATAGTGACACTCAAACGATACTCTGAACATACATTAATAATATCATTTAACAAATAGGCCTACAATAAAATCAATATATCAATTCTATGAATTTATTATTTAATAAATCTAAAAAGATCTTCATACATATACAAATATGTGTCCTAGAACCACATTTTACCTGCGATTACTAATGAGATCACAATGAATATCCTGATTCACTCGGAGTCATCACATTACAGAAGCAACATGGGTTACACAAAAGGGTTTCATGTTGACTTTAAATGCTCATTTATACATGGTCAGATATGCTGTTCTTCAGCACATATGGATGTTTTGCTGTTTTTTATCACCGTGCACTATTCTCAGAGCTGCCGCATTAAGACGTTCCATTAACAGTGATCGCTGATAGAATGGGGAGGTCACTGGAGTATCAGTTGATTCACTGTTGTCAGCACCCACAATTCTTGTCTGCCTAAACTGCTTGGTAACTATGGCAACAAGGCTGGAGGGCCCACCATTGTCTCACATGTGGTGAAAGGAATCAAGGATATTTTTTACACAGCAAGAATGAGTGTGTGACAAAAGTGAACAGGAGAAATGAAATGATACACAGCCAAAGATCGATATAAGACCACAAAGCACTTATCAAATTTGATGGGCTCATCATAATAACTTTTTTTTCACCCACACTAAATGTTGATGACTGAACCCTGCAATGAAGTTTGAAACCATCTTCGCTTGTCTCCCATCTTGTGAGCTGGATCATCAGTGATGTGCAATTTGAAAGCATTATTATTCAAGCACAGTTCTTAATGCTATTATACTGCAGGCCATTTGAAGTTGTAAACAACAGTAGAAAGAGAAATGAAATTCAGTGTGCCACTACCAGGCAGCATACAGTCAATAAAGTCTATCCCATGGGGAGAAAGGGATTTTTATAGGTATTTTTCAGGGGAAATATGTTGGGGTTTGTCTCATGCTACACAAATTGTCATTTTGGTGGCACTATTTAGGTTAGAAAAGCATCTAAAAGTCTATTGTTTTTATCTTTACTATGTAATATGTCTATAATGAAGTAATGAATACTGGTAATTTTCTATCGAAATACTGCCTGACAGTGTTTGTCAACAAGTAAAAAATACATATTTTGTAAAAAAAACAATCTTTGTGTTACTGTAACATTTGGAAAATAGAGTATGTACTTCTAAGACCTTTTCTTTAGAAGGTTCAAGTTTTAAAGATGGGGTCAGACCCTCCAAACCTCCAACCATGATTCTGGAAATTCAGGATATTATAATATCAAGAACTGTCAAATTTAGATGATAGTGATGAGGTTCCAATTAAAAGTGAGCTGTCTGTACAAATACAATGTATTTGTTGTGTCCATGTTATATTGCAAACACTTAATTACATATAATTACAGAAATTACTTACAGCTGTAATTACATGCAGGTATTTTTAAATATATGAATGAATGAATAAATGAATAGTTTTTATTATTGTGTCTTGCATACTACTGTATGCCCAGCCCTAATGGGCTTGTAAGACACCAATACCACCAACAAAAAACCAGTTGTCAGACAGTAGTATAAGTATTACATTGTATAAGTACAATGTAAAAACATGTATGTACTAGGGCTGTAAAAAAAAAAAAAAAAATTATGTAATTAAGGCAGGATACATTTTTTTCTGTCATCCTTTGTCTGCGTTAGAGTATATGATCACGCTATCATTCATTCAGGTGCTATTAAACCGCAATTAAAGAACTCAAATATTTACTGGCGCGCTGTCTGTGAAGCAGCTCTCTGTGTTCAAACACCTGACACGCACAGAATGCCGCTTCACTTGAATGGTCAAAAACACACACAATTATGCCAAAATTCCCGCTTCAAGTATTCTCGTAAGTACAGTCTTAAATTAGTTAAAATGTGTAAAATGAACGTAAAGAGTTTTTGTGGGTTTTGTGCCAGATCTGCATCATGTGCGTCTTAAAGGGACACTTCACCCATTTGCATTAAGCTTTGCATTGTTAGAAACCCAGTCATACTATTGAATGGTTGTGCAACACTCTCTCATTTTCCCCTGAGACGGGAGAAATCCGTTATTTACCTTTTACACTTCCTCCTACAATGACGCAAAAATCGTCATTTTGCGTCATTGTAGGAGGAAGTGTAAGAGGGGGGGATTTCTGTTGAGACTACAGACACTCGTTCCTCATCTTTCCCAGGGGGCGGGACCCGCTCACACTACAGACCTATTACAGATCAGTGGGTGGGACTTTACTCTCTGAAACTGAAAGCAATATCCTCCATCTTGTTTGAAGCTAAGCTAACAGGCGCTGTGGAGACAGATGTAAAGTTATGACAATAGCGGAGGAGAGTACTCAATATGATATAGACTAGAGGAAGAGGATTTCGGAAGTCTGATGCTTGAATCAGGTGTTTGTGGCTACCTTTACAAGCCGCATTGTAGCGAAGAGCAGCCGAGGCAGAAGACCTGCCTGCCGCGGACGAGGAGCCTGGACTGACTCGAGTTAGGGCGGACTGGTGGCGCCGGTGATCTCACTATGCAACTACGAACCGCTACGAACACAGAGATAGAGTCCGTCTGTGGCAAAGATTTTCAACGATGACAATTTCTCCTGGACGAAATCTCTGAATCAGACGAGGACACGGACGTTTGTGTTGAGAACTATCCTAGTTTCGCACCGCATATGTTCTGACTGAACATCCAGGTACCATGCAATAATTCACCTTTTCGAAAGAAATACAAACGAGGAGTAATGCACTAATGAGTTCGCCAACTAACTAGACATTTTGTGTGAATGTGAAATTAATTTCAAGCTCTGGTGGTAGCTAGACTTGTAGACGGAAGAGTGATTTCTCTTATAGGCAGATATGCGCTTTCTGGATTAGTGGGAGTGGCTTGCGGAGCTGTGCAATGTGGTGCATTGTGGGAGTTGTTGTCTTTCATACAAATGCGTCCTGAAGTTATTTTTTGTCTTTTCTCGGTCACAAAGGCACCAAATTCAAAATTTCTTTTACATTTCGACTACATATATGACCCACTTTAAATAAAAAACAATGTTCAAATGGGTGAAATGCCCCTTTAAAGTGACAGCAGCCTAATAAATCTGCTGCTGCTGTTTCAGCTTTTGTAGCTTTAATAAGGATGAATCTATATTTAATTAATTTATGCAGTGAAGACTGTGCAGTGTTTGATTATTTGATTTCTGTATATTTACTTAATTGTTAGACCTACCTGAAAATCTTGATGCACTGTTTACAAGGTTACATGGGCCAAAAACTACAATGTGCATTTTAGCAGGGCAGGTAAAAATCTGAACCTGCCCTCCTGGGCCAGTAGAGAAGAAAAGGGCTTTTTTTTAAAGGGCATATTACTGTGTGTTGCAGAAGAAGGCATGAAGATGATGAATAAAGTTCCAACACATAGTTTAATAACAATCCACATGAAAATAATCCAAACTGGCAGTAATAACACACGTAAACATGACCGGAGAAGTGACAACTTAAGTAGCAGACTCAGTCTACGTTTACACGGAAACGATCTGAAGAGAAAACGCAAAAGTGATCACTTTTTATTCTGCGTTTAGACGAGCGTTATGGGGGGGAAATCTGCATGCATATGGTGACGCAAAAGTGTGTGAAATTCAATGTAGTATGCACTCCAGGCGGCTAGGTGGCAATGTGAAGCACTGATCGGTGCCTTCACTGTCTAGCAGACTTTTGCGTTTTTACCGTTTAGACGGAAACGCGACGGTGGAGCGTTTTTAAGATTTCCACTCTGGAGGGTTGTTTCACTTTTTTGCGTTTTTAAGCACCAAAAACGCCGTCGCCGTCTAAACGAAAGGCATCTGATAAAATATTTTTACGTTTTCACCCGCGAACGTTCTCGTGTAAACAGGGCTTCAAACAAGATAATTAATCCAACACAGCTGAACCAAACTCACTAATCACGGTAACCATATCTTACTAATACAATTTATTGATTATAACTTATTTTGAATAAGTTTGGTGACCTTACTTTATTAAACTTAATATAATAAATTATCCTCTACTTAAAATAATGAGTATTGTGAAATTTTAGAATGGTCATGCCCAGTTCTACATGTAGGTGGAGTCAATTTACAATGGATTCTGAGGGGAGAAGCACATGGAAAAGTGAGTTGGTGCTTGTTTGTCAGTGTTTTTTTATTTCTGAATTGCCTGATATACATTAATCGATTGTGTAGTAATCAGATTAAATAACTTAGCGTTACATGGTGATATTAGATGTGATGTTATTTTATTGAAGTTGTTGGATTGTGCTAATCGAAATTAGCAGTAGTAGCACCTCACTGCAGTACACGAGATCCAGGGGGCGGAGTTGGATCCAGATCTAAGGGGTGGAGATGGGTAGGTTTAGGGGTGGGTTTAGGGATCAGGGGGTGGAGATGGGTAGGTTTAGGTATATGTAATTTGGATTTTGTGTTCTGCAGTGAGGACCATTTCGAAATTAGCAGTCTAGCATTTGCATGTCACTGATATTTGGCTGCATGTATTCAGTAAAGAAACGTTTTTTTATGTTTTAGATGTTTTTATTGTGTGTGCAATTTAGACTGAGGAAATTTTTTACAGATTACTCTACTGATTTATATTTGGATGTTTAGATGTGTTGAACAGGGATGTTATATTTTATATTATTTAATTGTTTTAGATTTCTTTAGATTAAAATGTTTGAACACTACACAGTGATACGTAATTTGAAAAAATATAAATCTTTATAGTAAGAATTTAGAAGGTTTATATTATTTTCTTAAGTTGCAGAGGTTGTTTTGTGGAATGAGACATGTAGATTAATATTATTTTCTTAATTTTCAGGATTTGTTTTATGGAATGAGATATACAATGCAAATGTGAGTACTGGGGGTTGGGGGGGGTTTGTGGCAGTGTCGCTTAAAACATGGAAGCTGCACCAGAACTAGTCCATGCCTTCACACAAACTGTTTGTGTTCATTCAAGTTATTTAATGCATTAAAGATGAATTTAACAAGAAATCATTCCCAACATGCAAACCAAACAATTATCCCTTTCACACATTAACCAAAAGCCCAATGTAGATTTAACTTTGTTTTGTTTTTTCACAGATCAATGCAGAGTTTAATCGCATCACAATCGAAAGCCTCAAGCAAGAATTCTTCTCAGCGCTTGATCAACATGCTGCTCGAAACAAAAAAAGTGGCAGTTGAAAAGAGACTTTCTGAGTTTTTTGTGCAAATTAAATATGGTAAGCTTGTCAATGCTTCTTTCTTAAACAAAATTCTGGTAATGGTTTAGCTCAGTTTTTTTTTTATTATTCTATGTTGGAACATATTTTTCAGAGTGCTGACATCACTGAATTATTTTGTTACTAGATTTTTTAGCTAATTTAATATTCCATTTTAAACTTTTTTTTTCAGATCACTGTGCACAGTTCTTCATGGCCTTCCTCTCATTCTTGGAAAATAAACCTTTTTTTTTTTTCTTTTTTTTTTTTACTAAATGTTTACAGGTAACTTTCTCTGTATATTTCATTAAAAACTTTGATTCTCCACACATACATTATATATATAGGCATTCAATATGCTTCATTCAACTCTCTTATCTTGGATCAGACACGCAAACTCTGCATTTGTTTCATTTATTTTCTTTTTATTAATCCAACATTTTGTCGAATGCATGTTCTTAATTATTATACGGTTATTTATTTATTTTTTGTCAGTTTCAGACAATACTTAAACAACCATAATTAATCTCTGCTAGTTAGACCTGATACTTTGTTATATGGATTTTGGATATGGATTTTCATTTGTAATGTAACCAGAATTTTAATATTGCTGTTCCTGTTTTTATTAGGACTGTGATTGACACACCCAAAACATCTTTAATCAGGATTCTGACCATGACAAGGGGACACAGCCAGGATTCTCCCTCCACAAGCACTATATATTTGGAGTCTTCTTGCACAGCATTATTCTAGACGGAGCCATAGTCATGGACGATCTTGAAAACCTTCCAGGTGCCATGTGCCTAATTTTTAGGCTGATTTATGCGCTAAATTCTTTCCCTTGGACACAAATCTCTAAAACCAAAACTACATTCACTTAAAAACCTTCTGTTGAGCGAAGGCTGTTTGAGATTGTGTTAAAGGTATAGTTCACCTAAAAAATTGTATTCTGGCATCAGTTTGTCACTCTCATGTTATTCCAAACCCATAAGACTTTGGTTAGTCTTTGAAACACAAGTTTAGATATTTTTAAAGAAAACCAGAGAGGTTTCTGAACCTCCATTAAAAATCCAGGTAACCAAAACTTAAAAGATCCAAGAAGGTCATTAATATGCTAAAATCAAATGGATTCATTTTACAATGCCTTTTATAACCTTTTTGGATCTTTTAAGTTTTGTTTACGTTCACTTTCAATGGAGGGAAAGAAATCACCTGGATTTCATTAAAAAATATCTTAATAATAATAATAATAAGTTAACACAACTAATGATTATGAGTTAAGATTACTTGACCAAGTTTTTTTTACTAAATTAATTAAGTTTTGCCAACTAAAAATGAATACACTACTTTACTTAGAGATTTTAAGGCAATCAGTTTCCTCACTTTTTCTAAGTAAAGTCAACTTATTACATTTTACAATCCATGTAATAGAGACATCAGTACTGTATCAAGTGATACTGGCCTTCATTCATAGTGCTTAGTAAAAAGATGCCATTAAACAAATATTTAAAATATACTGTTTTTAAGTAGTGTCTACATTATTTTGAAAGTATTACAGCATAAAAATACATTTAAAAAAAAAAAATGTAAGGTTAATTACAGGAAAAATTGATTAATTTGAAAAAATATATATATATATTTAATCGATTGACAGCACTAGTAAGTGCATTGTATCAATGTTTAAATGTAAGTACATAGAGTGATTGGGACACTTTTTTCCAGTCATCTCAATGGCAAAAAGTGTCCCAATCAACCTGAATTCACCCTAGTTAAAGACACCTGATAAAAAGTGGGACCAAATATTGAATAGTAAGTAAATATTGATAACTTTGAATCTTACGCATCTTTCAGGTCACAATCAGTCTGCACATGTTGAGAAGCAAAGAAGAAAAAAGGAGGATAGGAGAAAAGCAGAAATGGAGAGAGCGAGTGAAGGAGCACTCCTACGGGAGTTGGAGACATTAGGACCCATCAGCTTGACATACGAATCATTCTCTCATGTAAACATAAATATGAGAGTGTGTTCCTGAAGTCGTGGCAATTTCTGTTGCTAGGCTACGTTGCATTAAGCAGTGTAGCTGTCCCTGTTCATTTCGCTCCAGGGATTTCAAAGATAGCAAAAGAACCTGCCACCTATAATGAAGATTTTCTCCAAATATGCAGCCTTTGCAAGCTCATAAACATGGCTTTAAATGCATCAGTATTAGGTTGTGAAAGTAGTTTTATTGTTGCATGCTACTAGACCCTGTGCTGCGTACAGAATTAACTTAAAACTTCATTAAGAGAGCGCAGAGATGCTCAACCGGGACTGGTGAGGTGGGAAGAAGTGTATCAAATAAACCCCAAAATGTTTTAATATCAAAGAGCAAAAATGGGTAGTATGCAGCTAAAATATTTCAGTATTTTGTGATGAGTATAAACAACACATTTCTCCTGCAGAAAGTTGGCTGGATGCTTCTTTTAGTTGAAAACAAATAGGAAGGATGGATGGATGCATGGATGGAAGGATGGATGCATGGATGGATGCATGGAAGGATGGATGCATGGATGCATGGATGGACACACACGGCAGAATCTGCCCAATGGATCTCTCACAGTATTATTTACTGGCTTTCAATGTCAACGGAAACACTTCTGAAGTGCAAGGCGTTCTAAGCGATATGTGATTACATGCTGCTAGAAGCAACTGAATGACAATTTAAGTATCACAAGATCCTGTTGATTTAGTACATATGTCCTTCAACAGTTTGATTTCTGAAGGATTCATGGGCCTGTGTATTGCTTTTCCTGGTGAAACAACCACAGCAACAAGAGATTTTGGAGAAAATTATTTTCTGAAGAGGAACTGTTGTGCCGTGGGCATGTGGTTTAAAAAAATGCCTCTCATTTCACATCCTCACCTAATGTGATGTTGAGCGCGTAAATAGATGGATGCCTATCGCAGCACATCAGATTCAACATTCAACACTGGGATATAGAATTTCTCAGCGCTTAAATTGCATTGAAGCTTCGCTGCAATGCTGCTCTATGCATTTATTAAATGCACACAAACCTGTACGTTCACAACAGCATTATCAAAGTCATTTGCTTATCTTTAATTTCAACCTCAATTCAACAGATTGAAGAACACAGGCTGAATTCGATAAACGCTGAACATGTGTGGAGATAAAAAGTGGTTGATGTGTTTGCTTGCCTGTAATTCTTTAACTGTCTCAGTGGTGTTATTCGCTCATAACTCTGACTGATATCTGCACCGGTACAGTCAGGGTGTCTTTCTGGTTTTATTTTAGTACGTGCTGCTGTTCTTCAATGTGTGCTCAGCATTGTTGGCCTGAAATAAGGTTACTATTACAGGCCAGGTTCATGAAATTGTATGAGCGGTCCTAATCCATGAATAGAGGAGTATGCAAGCCCAGCATAAAGGATATCCCTAAAGCCCTGAGCTGAGAAAGACAAGAATAAATGACAGCGACGTGACAAACAGAAAACACAACTCAACAAAATGCGAATGGATTCGATTTTTTTGCATCTCTGACAAACAGCATAGGAAACACCAGTGCAAAAACTGAATATGATGTCGCAAAATAATAAAAGACATCAATGATGAATACATAAACAGTTAAAAAATCTCCTGTTTATTCAGAGGTAAAATGGCATTTATATCTAGTTGCAAATATATATATAAAAAAAAATTACAAATAAATAATGTTGACAATAGGTATTATGGAATGACATTTTTGTGCCTGAATATTTTACAACATTATATCGATATATATTATTAAGCCAAACAAATAGTGCACTATTTTACAGAGAAATTACTTATAATGCAATTTATAATGCATACGTTAAATTTTTTTTTTTTTAAGGAGAACTAATTATTTTGTTACAATTTATTATTAATAATCAGAATAAACGGTTTCTTCGCCAAGTAATAGAGTTAGCTTTATGTTTGAACAGCAATTTGAGGCATAAGGAAATCACACTGTGTCCATTTTCATTCAGAAAATTCACATTTTAGTCATATTGGCTTTACAGACTTGCTTTGGAATTTTAGATATGTTAATTAAGATATATCACTTTATTTGCTAATGAGTCTAACAAATATTTTTTTGTGTTAGTACTATATATATATATATATATATATATATATATATATATATACATACACACTGTATGCATATAGTACATACACACATTTTATAATGGTTATTTATTTATGTTTTTAATTATATATTATATAACAGGCAATATATTTGCAGATATTATATATACACACACACAAACATCATATGATATAAATACACACACACACCTACTTTTGCCTACTTGGTTTAACTGTAATAAACAGATTTGTGTTTGCCACAAAACTACACTATGCCATATCTCTAAACAACATATTGAAGCTCATATAGCTCCTCTTTGAAATGAATGTCTCAGAATAGAGATTTGTGCTACACGTTGAAAGTCTGGCTCACAGTTTGCTGGACGATGTCCAAGAAAATCTGCTATCATCAAAGCAGTAGAAACGCAACACTTCTCTACATCATTTCCTCTATTTCTAATAATCTTTTCTGTCCTTAGATTTGAAAACTGCCAAGTCCTGATGCTCGAGTAGGTCTTCTACACAATAGACCATTATGGTTTCAGAATATGGAGGTGAGTTCAGTGATCAATAATACTTATATCCCCTAAAATGGCAAGAAATAATATCTGAGGCTAATGTGCCTGAAATTCTCATTTAAGAGTCTGTGTGCTAACCTCCTTAGCACGTCCCCTTGAGGAAACGGGGGATATGATTAGGAATTCGTTAGCAGGCTTCTATTTTTATGCTGATGACACACTTTTCTCTCCTCTCTCCCAATGTTGCTGGCTCTTGACTTTCTCAAATGCTTCTCAAACTAGATCAGCTCTTTGCCACAGCGACGAGAAATGTGACACGCTGTTCATTAAGAAAAAAAAAAAAACAATGGCCTCAGGGAGACGGTGGCAGTGGCATAATGGATGAATCTGATTTGCACTTTACATTGTAGAAAATGGTTAAATTTAAAGTTGCTTGATTATGCCTGGAACTAGAGATTGATGGATTTGTCTATTGATATATGGTGGGGGTCTTCACTTAACTTTTCATGGTAACTTTTTAAAGGAATAGTTCACACAAAAAAAAAATTCTTTCATTGTTTAATAACCTTCATGACGTCACAACGATACATTACAATAAATGGAGCATTCAAGACTCATGTATCATAAAAGTAGTCCGTACAAATGGTCTTCTATATTCTATGGCTGCATCCAAAATCTGAAAAATACAAAGGTTGGAAGGTAAAAAATGTAAGTCACATCCTGTTTAGACCATCATCTGATACATTTTTGAAGGCAGCATACATGTATCCTTTGCTGCATATGATATCCCGCAATCCTTTGCTTTCTATTCAGTGAATTGCTTGGCTAAAAAAATAAAGATGCCGTCTGAAAGTTGCAGTTGGTGGTCAATTTGTGTCTAAATGTATGTTTTTCACCTACTTTCCCCAATTTTGATGACATTTCTAGTGAGAAAATCATATTGTAGTAGCCTAATTAAATATAAGCTAAGTTATCACAAAAGCTCGCTCTATTTTGTTGTAGATCATTAAACCAAGAAGTCTTTCCAAAATCAGTTTCAATTTCAGATGCAGCGTAAAAGTCATGAGACACATTACTGAGTGAAAAACAGACTAAAATGTATTAAAGTATGGCAGTTGTTATTCACAGAAGGTCTTTCACAAGTTCCTTTGCCCACATAATCTTTTAAGCTATAAGGTTGAGCGTATTTGGCTTGCTGTCCGCAGTGGAGGGGCTCAAGGAAGCAGTTTCAACTCGAGCTTAGATATACCCCCCAGTGAGACTACTAAAGCTTAGATGATGAGTATGGTAGCAAGATGCCTAAATTATGTTGGTGGAGTTGGGGAGATGGAGGGATGCCAAAACAGCTGATGCCAGAGCAAGGTGTGCGGCTGCTTATATGCTCCGGCAGTTAATTGAAAGATTAGATGGGTTCACTCCTCCCGAAATTAAGTTGTGAACTTCACTAACATCTTCATGAAAGAATGAAGGAATTGGATGTAACAGACATAGACCAGCAAGAGCTGTGCGTATAAACCTCACTCCCCTGGCCTCAAGAGGTACGCTAGCGACTGACGCTAGTGACTGTGGTAGCTAGTGCCTTGTTAGCACATCTGCCTCCCACGCAGGAGACCCTGGTTCGAACCCCGCTCAAAGCTCGAGTAGGATTACATTTGGTGCCGTGACCCGTGTGGGAGTGAGGTTTAGGGGGGTGAGTGTAACGAACGTAGGCCAGTAAGAGCAGTGCAAGTAAACCTCACTCCCCTGGCCTCAAGAGGCACGTTAACAGCTGCGGTCTTTAGCATCCTTGTTAGCGCGCCCGCCTCCCACGCCAGAGACCCCGATTCGAATCTCACCGGTTTCGACCGGTTAAATGGACATCACTACTTCTCTTATGAACATTTAAGTCAAATCTTTTCAATCACAAAACATCTGAATGATTCATTCGCAAACCAGACATTGCTAAAACAAAAAGTAAATTCCTTTAGTAAAGTACATTTTTGAAGAATGCACTTGTAGCCAACAAGTATGTATATTCTTCAAAAAATGACTTTTACGTTAAATATGTTTGGAACGACAAAGAAGTGAGTAAATTATGACCTTTTTCGTTTTTGGGTGACTTATACCTTATAAGATTTCTAAAAAAAACACATATGAATAAAGTCTCTTAATTCAGTTTTGGAACTCCTTGTTCCTGACAATCTTGTCTGCAGCGTCCTATTCACATAAAACACTCCTTCCACTGACAAAGCTATCGCAGCTCAATAAAGGAATGCCCAGATGCAGAAGCTAAACTAAAACTCATCTAATAATTATAATTTCTTTGACTGGTTAAATGAAAAACAAGTCTGAATAGACACAAAGCTTGGGGTGGAAACGGCTGAATCTGTAACGCATCCCCTCTGTCCCCTCCTGCCCACTGTGGCTTTGGTATTGTGTTCATGCAAACAGGACACAGGGCCCTTGGACAGGGTAGGTGCGGAAATGTACTGTCTCCACATTTGTTTTTCATTGAAAAGGGGATTGCGAATCCTGACGGGCATGATTAATCACCGCGCGCCAGACATCTGAATACGGCTCGGAAAGGTTCAACTTTTTAATTCATCCTACACGCAATCTATTTAAACCAGCTGCTGCCTTTCCTCATGCTCATTTTCACTCTTTTCTCAGTGACCACTGCTGCTATTCTCTCTCTCTCCATCTCTTTCTCTTTCCTTGGCTTTCATAATTATCAGGGGAGAAGGGGCATTGAAAGCTGTTGTTTTTGAAGAGATTTCGGTCGTGTCAACGGCTCGTGCCGCAGCCAACTGTCTTCCTCTCTCCGTTCTGCTGAATTATTATTTCAGGCTTACAGATATGACCAGGAAAACAGTCATATTCCCAACAAATACCTTTGTGAGTGAGGCTAGCTCTGTGTAATTGTGAAAGAGGTAGGAAAAGTAAGAAAATACATCTTGTTGAGGGCTCTGTATTTTGTGTCAGATTGATTTTCTGTTTCCCTTATTACCAGCAGACAACCCCAAGAGGGAGAAGTGGATCAAAACATTTTTGAAATGGTTCTGTCTCCGGTTCCCTTATTTTGTAGCTCACTTTAGAGCCAGTCCAATATTTCTCCTGGGGAGCTTGAACATACTCATCAAAATCTGTTGGGCAGCAACAGCCCACTAAAGCCACAGTGTGGTTGCTCCAATTGTATAAAACATCTCCTCCATTATGAGAACAGGCAGAAAAACAAACCACAGCATGCTTGGCATCAAAGTCATTTAGAAAACAGCAGACAGACAGGAACTATTTCAATAACCCAACAAAGATACCTCAGAAAAACATTTGGTTCATTAAACTATTCACATACGGCATAACCCTTTCAAATACAATTAATTTCCACCTCACAGTTTGAGGTGAGGTTAGAATTCCAAAACCTAGTGAGCTGCCTTCTGAGGCAGCATCTTAAAGGGATAGTTCACCCAAAAACAGTTCTTTTCTCACCCTCATGTCATTCTAAACCTGTTTGACTTTCTTTCTTCTGCACTCTCAGAAAAACAGTGACAAAATGCATCACTGGGGTGGTACCCCCTTCCAAAAAATGCACACTTTAGGGTTAAACAAGGTACAAAATTGTACCTTTTGAAAGAGTAACTCCCCAGTGGCAGCTTCTGAATCCTTTTTTGTGAGAGTGTGGGAAATAAAATAAATGTTTTGAGAAGTTTTTTTGTTTTTGTACATGCAACAGAAGTTACTAACTAAAACGGTTTGGTTCCCAACACTCTTCCAAATATCTTCTTTTGTGTTCTGCAGAAGAAAGGTTCAGAGAGAATATTTATTTTGAGGTGAAATATCCCTTGTGTAAGTGAGTGTCATAAAAATAAGTGTCATAAAAGGGATGATTTAATTACACTTTATGTGACGATTTGGAAAGCTAAACTCCACACACACCACAAACCTACTGCCTTTGCAAATGATTCCGATAGTGTTACTTAATCAATTCCATTTTTAATTGCACTGAACTTTTTTTTATTCATTCTCTTATAACCAACATTTCTCTCCCATCATCCATACCAAATTGAACGCATTACGTCACTCAATCATTCTTGGAATTCCTGAGATTCTGTTAACCTAATTTGGTTAAAATTGGGAGTCTAAAAGATCTTTTGCCTTAAAGTTAATAGGCAGCTCACTATACATAAAAAATATGCATATACTTTATGGCCAAATTGTATTACAAACATATGCTAATTATATGCTGTAAAAAGCAAATGATTTAAATGTTCAAATGCTAAAATATATTCCAAAATGTAATTTTGTAATAAGAGAGTCAAGAAAACACATTTCCAATCTAGAAATACATTATATACTGCCCAATATAAACATATTTAGATTAAAATTTTATACAAAATGGCCAACAAAATATTCTATTGTTTTGCTGTATGGAAGAGCATTTGATTCCCTTCTTAAAATGAATGATATCCTATTGGTAAACCTACTAAGCATTAGAAATTCATCAGGTGGATCTATTTTTCACTCCTCTATCCCTGGAGACGTTTTAGCATATCTATGACTGGATCTCCTCCAATACAAGCAACGCATACATCTGTTTAAAGGATTAGTTGTGAATAATGCTGAAGGCGGAGGCCAGTTTTTATCAAAGGCAGCCACTGCTGCATCCTCAGGTAGGCAATTCCAGAAGCCTGTTTGTCTCTTGAGCTGACTGACCTTGAAAGACCCTTGTTGTTCTCCTGCACCGCCACACAAACAGACTGCAGATGATTTTATTGTTTGCCCTTTACTGTCTGTGAGACGGGTGCAGGGAGTTCGGTGAGCCTGGCGGAGAGAGAGAACATCAGTGGCACCCGGTACGCATTCGATTCCTCTTTGACGCGTGAACAAAACACTGCAGAAATCGTACGTCTGCTATTCCTATTCCGTGGAAACAGAAAACATTGAGAGAAAATGTAAATGCAGGACTATTCTATTGGTATTATTCATTTAAAAGTATTGTGGAGTTTTTCCCCGCTGAGTTTCTCCTCGGAATGACAGTCTTTCATCTGTAGCTGCACTAGCGAGCGTGAGTCACACTTAGACTTCACAGAGGCATCTTCCAGCTCTCCTTCTCTCATTCTCGGAGTCTCTGAGCCGAGTTTCTCCCTCTCTGACTTACTCTCTAACTGTGTTCTCTCTGTCTTGCTCCCTGAGGAAACAGGTTGAAGGATGAGCGGCTGACTACAGCATGTCAAGATCCTGAGAAAAACAGACAGTATCAAATGCACAAGTCAGAGTTTTAATAGCATTTTCGATATCAAATGCGATGATAAGCACTTGGTTGACATCGGCTGCTGTTTATTTAATGCCGTACATTGTCTATGTACCTATTGCCTATAGTTGTGTGTTCTGTGCACATTACTGGAGGAAGTATTGATTTTATGCATCTTTGATACTTATCCACCCAGTGCTGATGGAATTTACAAAGTAGTTTGTCCTATTATAAATGTTCATATGTTCAGCCGAGGAGGTCTAAAAGAGAAAGCTTTCCGTTAGCATTGCCACTAATGGGAAAACTAGGATGCTGCTGGCAGAGGTGTTAGTGAGGCCAGCACGCAGTGGGTGGCTAACCCGTTGGGTTCTAATGCCCCATTATAGTGACGGGGACACTATACTGTAAAAAGCACCGTCCTTCGGGTGAGACGTTAAACCGAGGTCCTGACTCTCCGTGGTCAATAAATAAATCCAATGGCACTTCTCGTAAAGGGTAGGGGTGTAACCCCTGTGTCCTGGCCAAATTCCCTCCACTGCATAAGCTACTTCCACTAACAAATCCATTTCCACCTCAGAGAACAAAAAAAAACAGGCAATTGTGAGAAACAGATAAAACTAAGAAAAAGTCACATTGTGAGATATAGTCGCAGGTAAAAAGTCTGATAAAGTCGCAAGTGAATACAAAGTCACAGTTACAAGAAATCACATTGCAATTCTGAGATATAAATATGAAAATGAAAATAGCAAATTCGAGATGTACTTTCATTGTAACACATAGCGATATTGTGAAATATGGCTGTAAAACTCACAATCGCCAAAGGGTAAAGTACATTTTGGCAAGTCAGTGAGATATGAAGTCGCAATTACAAGAAATAAAACCATAATTATTTTTTCTTTAACTCAAAAGATGGAAACGTTCTTCTATAGAGACATGAAAGACAGTATGCAGGGCAAAAATAAATAAATAAATAAATCATGTACCGCTTAAGCATCAACTGTACTATAATGATATATTTGAATAGGGATAACATGGAGTAAGATTATACCCAGCGATAATAACCTAATAACCAACAGGTGTGCTCGTTAATGAATGTCCATGACAACAGATTAGTGGCGGGAAACTAGAGCAAAGGAAACAGGTTACGGAAGAGAAACAAACTAAAAGTCCATGAAAATGAAACTTAGAGCATAACTGTGACATGGTGTAAAAGTTTTTATTTTGAAGAAAAAAGATCAAATTAGACCCTTGGGGTAAGTATCCCCACCCCCACCCCCGTTTAAAAGTAAATCCACAGTGTTCTCAAGGGGGCATGTTATCCTCAAGGCCCCCCATGTTATCCTAAATGTTGAATGCAAGAAAAATAGACAACTATTTTTGAATGGCTGTCAATGAGGAAAGATGGTTATGGCTGCAGAATGGTGTAATTATTATGGCATCCACAACAGTGATTACAGTCGAAACTAACCAGTTAAAACGTGTAATCATATGGACAAACTAACAATTAACAATTAAAAAGAGAGAAGTCTGGAATTCAAAACACTGCATCAACGAAAAGATGAAAATGTAAACACAAAAAAATAAACGTATTTCACGTTTTAGTGATTAGGCCTACAAGTCAAAAGTAGGCTATTTATTATTCATCACATTTTTTTTTCTTTTCCAGCATTGAGCTGAAGATCACAAATCTTAGGCATGGTAATGTTTTGATATCAGAAATTATTATTTATAAAGTCTGTTGTGCCTCTTGCCTCTCCCTTATTGAAATAAATCATATTCAAATGTGCTCGAAAACAAGATGGGATTTAATTAAGTTATGCAAGCTAGCTGAGAAAGCACAAACACTACAGGATTTAATGGAGTGAATGTTGAACACTTAGCATTTTTATTTTCTTCTCCTCTCCCCCCTTGCTGCAAAATTGCATTCAACTCATTTCATTTGAAGGAATGTTTCTGCCATGATGGGGCTTTTCGATAAGCTCCCTTTTATTGCGCTTTCTGTCTGAGAATGACTAGTGCGCTTTTCTCCCACCTGCTCGCCTGTCACGGTGTCAGCTTGAGTCAGAACGCTGTGAAATCCCAACGCACCGCCACGCAACCGTGTGGAAACACCACAGATGAGAGCACCAACAATGGAGGAAGGAAAGACGCCGGCAATCGGATGAAGATGTCAGTTACACTCAATAAAGGGAGAAGTCTTGATCTGTCATCTTGTGCATTTTGAAAGGGAAAGAAAGTCAGAGAAGTGATTGCATTGATGATGGGGGAAAAGGGCTTTTATGAGTCATTATACTATCAAAATGTTCTGCTTGGGCTCTGAGATCCCCTTTTAATAGCTAAAAGAAACCCCAAAAGTTGACACTTGACAATTGATTATACACAAAAGTTCAACTTGATAAATAAATCTGTGTCCTCCATGATTCTCTGATAGTTGTGATAGCTGTCTCTTTTGGTTCAACGACAATTAAAATCTATTTTGAAGGGAAAAACAGTCTATGTAAAAAGTAGTTTGACAATCTTTTATTATTATTTGTTGGAAAAACTAAAATTCTCACAACTTATTCAAAAGTCATGTGGCACAAATCAAAATGTAGAAAAAACACCGCAAGTCAACAAATATCTTGAAATATCCAATGTTATCTCACGACCAATTCGTAAAAGGTGGCTAATTCGTACGACCTTACTCGAACGAATTCGTACGATTTGTCTAAACCCCAGTGATGGGTAGGTTTAGGGGCGGGGTCAGGGGTAGGTCATTTTTACGAATTTATACAAATTGGGCAACTCGTAAAATATGTACGATTTAGCAAAAATCGTAGGAATTCGAACGAGTGATGCTGTAAGATTGCGTTGAAATATCACATACATTTATATTTTTCATGACACGGCAAAGCTGTAAAAATGTCATGTGGTGCCAATAACTTATGAATTGTATGCACATTATGAAATGTATGAATTAATAAGGATATTTGTACTAATACAATTAAATATATTTGAAGAAAAAGAAACAGAAATATCACAGGTTTTGTATGACATGGTCAGATAGCAGCACTCATAAGAAAGGCCTTTAGAGATGTTGGCCTCTCAGAGTACAGACTAAGTATTTAGGTCTGGCTGTGGTTTGTTATTTTCTAGGTACTTTGGAGCTGAGTAAAGGGATCAGGAGGCGAGGAGTCGAACCAAGGCCAGGCTGACTGATAGGAGCTGGGTGAAGGGGTCAGTATGTGGAGCCTGTATCACCCCCTGACAGCCTGATTTCCTCCACCATTATCACAGCCATCTTTTAACACACCACCACAGCTGTGTGTAATAAAAAAAAGTTAGAAGCAGAGAAAGAAAGCGCTTTTCCCTCCCCCTACATGCCTTAACAAAACAAACAAGCGTAGTTAGATGGGGAAATTATGAGATGATAGAATCAGGTGAGCATCGCCCACCCCCAACAGGACTGATTATGAGAAGTTATGAAAGTCAAGGAAGTTGTGAAAATGGCTCCTGAAGCACAGTGCAACTACCATTTAGACAAAATGCATCTTTTCAACAATTAGCTGGAAAGATATTCAAGCGCTCCCCTATGTAACTCATTAAAAGCCTTATAGGTTTCAATAAAATGGAATTATTCTATTATATTCAGTTCAAATACACTCTTCCTTCAGTCATTTGCTTTCCATTTCATTCAGGCTTTTCATTACTGAAAGGAAAAAAAAAAAATCAATTAAATCGAACACCTGAACTAACAATACTGCCAGGCCAATTTGCAGTTGCAGGAAACTGCCTACGCAAGAATTAGTAATGTTAATGAGGAGATTGATTTGATATTTTTGGCAATCTGAGAGTACAAAGTCAGGCCCGTCCTCTCGCTCCCACTCCTTTTGTTGACTGGTAAATTAAAGAGCTTGGACGTGATCAAAGAAGAAAAATCTAATTTCCTCTTTCATTAAGCCCGACCAATACGCCTCGACTCTATAGCGCGGCCAAACCCTGCCATTGTCGTGCTAATCACCAGCAGAGTCCAGGAGGATTCAAACTTGTTCCTTTGAAAAGACTTTTGTATTTCACCAACTTGTAGCAGTTGAATGTCTTGAATAGCTATTCATTATGGAATTTCATATAACACAAGCCAAATTAAATGAGACTCAGGTAATTATGATTGGAAGGGGAGTGTGCAGTCATCATAATGACCCTTGGGTGATAAGTCTAGATGTTGTCTGCGGAGGTAATGCAGATTATATTCCATATTAATACAGTATTCACTGATTGGGCGCTATCCCAAGCATCCTCGCACCAGCAATAATGAACACAGCAGAGTTATCTTACAGACTCACATTTCTGGATTCACTGACCCTGGCCAATCCCAGAGTGGAGTATATTCATCATATCTGTGCTCGCCTAGACCTCAGCCATTCCAGAGGAGTCTACAGAGAGACTGGAGTTCATAAATCTACTACCTCTCACTTAATGAAGCTCCACATTTCTCTGCAAAGCAAGCTGGGTTTAACATACTGTACGAGTCTCAGAGAGAGCTAATAACTGAGGTCAGACTGGAGGAAAAGTTTCTCTTAGCGACTAAGTCCCATGTTGAACTGTATGCAACAATGTGACAGCTTGTCAACCAGGAGTTAAAGGGATAGTTCACCCAAAAATTTTAATCCTGTCATATTTTGCTCACCTCATGTGGTTCCAAACAGGTATTAGGTTCTTTTTTTAATCTCATTAGCAACTGCATTAAATAATTCAACACATAAAATCACGATCAGCCATGACAGCCAAAGATGTTTGATGTTATTGACCCAGCGCAGTTTTTCTACCCTACTCCTGTGGACCCTCCAACCCTAAACAAGCACATCTGAACCAGCTAATCAAGCTCTTCAGGATCACTTGAAAATCACAAGCTGTAGCAAGTTGGATATAAACTTTGCATGGCAGTGGGTCTCCAGGAGCAGGGTTGAAGATCCTATCTATCCTACAGCACAAACCTAGCACAATATGTCTTGAGGCACACAACGACTAATTCAACTGTATTGAAAAAACATTCAGCTAAGGGGATATGTACACGACACTGTTTTCAACTAAAAACTGAAACCGTATGTGTTTTGGCCATTCATTAATATGACAACAGTGTTTTGGGCAATGTGCATGTTTTTGCAAACGATACAGTTATCGTCACTTCTATCCTCTCTTTCTAATGGAGACACATTAAGAGAGAGAAAAGCTGCATATACTACAAAAGACTGATAAAACGTAGTGCTAGGTTTAAATTCTAGATTTTTTTTGTTCATGTTTTAAACTCTGGCAATCCAAAGGAGCCATGCAGCTACACAACTGTATAGCATCATAGCTAACTATGTATTTTAATGTAACTAACCTTTGTGGATGCAAAGGTTAGTTTAGTGCGACGTCTCATTAAATTTGATTTTGTCGTTCCGATGTCTTTAATTGTTTTCCCACATTTTTTGCATCTAGCCGATTTGACATGTTAATAAACCCAGATGAACGGTGGCTCCTGTCATGTTTCATGGGACTGTTATGATATTTCGGAGTTTATGCGCAATACACAAACATACGTAATCAAATTCTATGACCAGGGTCCGATCTACCAAGACACGTAGGGAAATATATGTAACTCAGATATTATGAAAGCATTAAAATAAAACACAAATTCTTTCTTTAATATCAGTAGTTAGGGATAAAAGAGTCCTTTATGTCAAGTCGAATCAAGTCTGAAGTCATTTCAGGTTGAGTCCGAGTCAAATCTAAAGTCTATTTAAATGTAACTCGAGTCCGAGTCACTAACTCGAGTGCCCATCTCTGGTGTAAACTACAAAAATGCACATTTTTGAAAATGGTGAAGTTGTGTATCCGTATTACATGTTCAGTCAATCCCAGCAAAAACAGAATACTCCCCTAACATTAGTATTTGGTTCCCCTTTGGTTATTTTTATGTGAACCCAATAATAACATTTTAGCAACGTTAATTTTAGGTTTTATTATTTGTAACCATAAAATAACGTTCCCAGAACATTGCAGGGAGGTTATTTTTAAATAACCTAAAAATAACTGTATAAAAATAACAAAAAGTTCCCTAATGTTTATTATTTTTATAACCATATACAGTAGGTATGCGCAACCTATATATGTATACTTGATAACCAAAACAACAATGGCGGACTACACAACTGTGTTTTTGCTGCTCAAGATACTTTAGCAGTTTATTAACACTTCTCCAGCAAAGTGCAGATTTACTGCACCACTACTACGACCACTGGAGACACATTATGTACATCACCAAACATCGCCAACTAGTAATTCTGGCCTCGTCAGCTACTGGCCTGACATGCATAATACAGCGTTTTTAGTCGTTTCCGTGTGAAAGGAGATCGTTTTGAAAACATTGTTGTCTATATGCCAAACTTTTCAAATGCGCAAAAGTAAAAATAGCATGTAAATGTACTCTAAAATATACTTTTGTGTTCCACATTAAAAAGAAAATAAAAATGTTGCTAAAATGCTATGCTTAAATGTTAAAAATGTGGTAAACATTAACCTAGATTGATAAATGGCTGTTCATTGTTTTGTTTTTGTGGTAACTAATGCATTAACTAATGTTCACAAAGTGAACATTATTGTGTAAAGTTTTACTCTGATTTTAAACTTTATTTCACAATACCCTTTTTTTTTTTTACTCTTGAGGTGGAAACAGGCTTCCAGTAAATCTTTCAAATCCTGGAAAAGTCTCAGTGGTCCTCGTCTGAATGGCGCTTTTTAGTTCAACAGCGTTCCACTATGTTGCTTTGTGTAAAGTTTTATAATGCTTTGAATTGAACTGAATCAGTCGGAGAGTACAGAGACACCCCTCAGTGAAAGTGTTTTTTTGATCTCTCTCCAGCTCTTCATCACAAACCAAGTACCTGCTGTCAACGTATTGCATTTTCCCAGGCTTCCACCTTTCGGTGGCCGGTGGGCCGTCACGTCATTGAGCTCCACCGCAGCCGAGAAAGTCATATCTGTCGAATTCAGTGCGAGAGAACGGCTGAAGCGAGGAGGAGAGGAGAGGGAGCGGGAAGAATCTGTGTTTGCCATCAACAACTCAAGAGAGCAGAGCGCCGACAAGATTGATGATCCCTTCCCTGAAAGTAACAAAAGATCTACCGCCCGTGAGAGCCGGCTTATGGGGCCTGATAGACTTGTCATTCTCTTAATAAACGCCACAGATATGTCAGCAGTAGCAGCAGTGCAGCCTGAGGTGGACCCACCCAGACACAGAGGAAGCACCATCAACCCCAAACCCTTAAAATAAGCTCAGAGTGGCCGAGCACAGACTGAGACAGCGCTGGCAAAGTTGATCTTTTTAAGGGTCAAGATTGATTGAAAAGAAATCAATTGATTTCTTAAAAGAAATCGCAAGAGTAACACACTAATTTAAATGTGAAGTAGAAAGACTAAATTAGTATTCAACATGTAAAATGGCTGATTGTCATTTTACATGTTGAATGCTTTCATTACGCAATTGCTAATAAGATTAAATAAGAACCTAATACATGTTTGGAACCACATGAGGGTGAGTAAAATATGACAGGATTTCAATTTTTGGGTTAACTATCCCTTTAACTCCTGGTTGTCAAGCTGCCACAGCCTTGCAAACAGTTCAACGTGGGACTTTGAGAAATTATATTGGTATTGATATTATATATATTTGGTGTAGAAAAATAATTAAATAATAATTGCAAAGAAATAGCTAACACATTGAATAAAACATGAAATTTTGAAATAGTATTTCTTGTAAAACATACTCCAATAATCATTTACAGCCTCGAAAATTTTATTTTTTAGTGTACAAACAATAGTAGAGAAACTGTTTGTTCATAGGGGATTATTTATTTTCAAAAAAAAATTTCATAACTTTCATAGTACGTATTGAATTTGATGAAGACCACTGATGAAGCCCTTTTATGGTCCCCATGATACTATAAGAATCTCATGTAGATTATATATTTCTAGTAGTTTAAGGAGAAGGTTGGAAAATGTACATGCCATATGCCCAGATGTCAAAAGCAATTGCTGTTGTGCCCGTTGGCTTGAGACTGACAGCTCAGGCCTCAGTCTCTTTACATAACTGTCCAATCAGATTAATCCTGCAGGGATGCAGCCTAAATTATGCAGAGACACAAGGAAATGACGAATAAGTTAGCATATCATTTTTTTGTTTGCCGGTGGGTTCCCTGTAATAAAAAAACGACAGACTAATGACATACAGATATTCAGACTGCAAAAACCAAAAATCTTCAGTTGTTTAAAGCGCCCTATATACTATTAGTTTGTTTTAAATGAATAAATTTTTTTTTAATATTAATATTTATTTAATTACATTAAAAATGAAATTGTGCATCCTCACCCAAATACAGAGGTTGCATTAAAGGTATAGTGGAGGATTTGCCCAAATTTTAGAAAAGAACCGCCCTCTCCACTTTTTGAAAAAATGCACATGCGCAACACTCGACCTGCTCCCGAGAGGGAACGCCTATTAAACGTGTGCACGAGAGAGCATGCACGAGCCTAGTGCTTGACTTGTGCCAGGGCTAGCATCGCTAATCATAGCTTACATTAACTTTTACTAGCAGTGATTTTAAATGGATTTCTCCAAATAGCATGCCAAACTTTACCTGTCGAGTAGAAACTTTGTGACTGAGGCATCAGTGGGAAGCCCAACCTGTGCTTTTAGCGCACGCCAGCGTGTGAAATATTCTCCCAAAAACACTCTGGTCTTGTTTCTTTCTTCAGAGGCCTTTCTCTTCTTGTCATACAATTCGTAGACACTTTTTCTCTTGCGACCCTCAGACATTTAGAAAAAACCCGGTGAGAACGGCGAGCTTCAATGAATGGCTGAAACCGTAGCTCACCACACATATACACCTGAAAGTGCGCATGCGCAGAAAGCGAAAACTACCTAGGGACGAGCACGTACGACGGCCTTACGTAAACATATCACCAGAATGATTGACAATTAGGAGGACCAATAGTCTTGATGATCCACCCGGAAAAAGAAAATCCTCCACTATACCTTTAACCGAATATTTTCCATCACTGATTGAATTATTTAGCAGTGATGGAAAAATCTAAAGGCAGTCTGTCATTTTGACAGATTATATCGATGCTGCACTCAAAATCAAATACTTCCCTAACCACGTATGCAAAAAACAGTATGCCAACAGAGTAGTATGTCCGAATGCATATTCGAGAAACAGTAGGCGAAAAGTCCTCGGATGTCCTACTACTTCCGGTGATATTCTGAAGAGCGCATTCACTGGACACTTTACTATCCCGTAAGGCCAGGGGAGCGGATTTATGAATGGCAGTGATGCGGCGCAACTGACGCTGATAGGTCATGTGATAATAACAACATGGCAGGTGTAGTAGCCTACGTCCGAATTTCACTCATACTACCCACATTCATACTATATAGAACATACTTTAACGGTCGATAATTAAGTTCAAATTCGTAGAACCTACTCAGACAGTAAGCGATTTTAGATGTAGGATGAGAATGATCTATTGTAACTTGTAACTGTAATTCCCACTCCTGTCCAGTTGGTGGCGAATTACGTCACATGTCTGAAGCACGAAACATAAAATGCACGAGCCAACTCAATAAATATAATGACACACAATAGAAGATTTGAAAAAGACAAACCATTTTTTATACCTGTCAGCATAAACACACGTCGCTAGACAGGTAGGGAACATTTAATTAACATTTATTAATATTAATATTATATAAAAGTTAATATTGCGCTGGAATGTTGTAAGAATATGTAACAGAGCAATGTGTTTAAAGATATATCCTGCCTGTTACCAGCAGTAACATTCTACAACGTTGTACGTTAACGTCGTACATCGGCATGTCCCCGGAAATTGAGTAATCACTGACCTAATCAGTAAGGCAGGGTCCTTACCAGTGTCTGGATTCATGTAAACGATATACTGATTCACAAGCTTGGGAGCTAGGGAGCTGATTGAGATGCACCCAAAGATGCAAAATCTAATGACAATTGCCACTGTCTGCATCAGTCTCCCTTCATACGTTTGATTACGCACAGACGAGCACCCAGTTTAAGTCATGTTATAATAATAAAGTTGTAATACTTCATGATTAAATAAGCCTAATTATGTTTCTATTCCAATTGTTTTTTATTTAATATACACATTTAAATGATGGCTGTCATAAAAACTGGACAGAAACATATTTAAGAACTGTAAAAAAATATTAAAAAATAGGCCTATATAATGAATATGTAATAGGGTGCATTATATTTAGCAAAATGTTCCTCTCTAGAGTTATTTCTCAGTAGTTTATGGTCACCGAATTGCTTTTCTGAAATGTAACGTTACGTGGCATATTGTTTAAAAGCACTGATTGACCAATTACATGATATGGATTTCGGTAAGTTGTGCTGTATCTTTCAACATACCGTCTGATGTTCATTTATGTTTATTTTGTGCTGTAACAGGTAGTAAAGTGGAAGAGATGATCAGTTCACGTGCAACAGAACTCTGTCGTGCGATCTCCCACATTATGAGCGCCAAACCTGTATTTTTTATTAGAATTTCATGATAAAATGGACAGAATTTAAAATCTGAGACTTTGTTTTATATAAAAAATAACAAAGCGTATTGCGATTTATTGGATGGGAGGCAAGCAACAATGTTCGGTTCATTCATCAATTGAAAACAGGGTAGATAGACTAAAGGATTGATTCTTGGGATTTACGAAACAATATTGTTTCACATTCATCTGCTTCGTATGGTGCTGAACATAAAAAGTCTCTGTTCATTCTGTTCTCTTCATAAATAAATAAATGCATAATCTATAGCCTATATGCTCGTCCTGTAAGTTCATGATTAAAAATGAAAATGTTAAAAAAAGCTATTAAATGTCTTATTATCATTCGAATATGAAAATAAAATTATGGGATTTTTATTTTATTTTTTTAATAATAGGATTTTCACGTCAAAATGACGGACAATGCGAAAGTCTAACCCGACCTCCACCCAAACAACACCATCCTATAAAAGCTGAACCAGCTAAAATGTCTAAAACGTATATTCTTTGAGTTACCAAAGGTTGGGGAAGAATATAAGAAAGAGTCTCTGAATTTGAGGAGTTTGGGGAATATTGTTTTGATAGCCAGAGTGAATCTGAATTGTCTTGAGCAGTAAACACACATGCAACCCGACACACACGCACACGTATATAGACAGATATATAGGCCTAGATGCACACAATAGAAATGAAAGACAAAAAAAACAGGAGAAAAATCATCATCTCCAGCATTGCCATTTTATAGAGTCTGCTGCCATTTACAATATTTTGATATTTTTCACCGCAAGAGCCGCTGTCTCTGTCACAATTCAATCTAGGCCTCTCTCCCCACACACTGTATAATGCCTAGTTAAAGGCAGCAGTGTGTGAAATGGTATTTTAAAATAAATGAAAGTGACTAGGAAACAGAGGGCTTGGGAGATATTACTGTGTCAACGCTGACAGACAAGCCCTGGGATGGGCTGTGAAGTTATCAGGCCAAGGGAGACGGCGCTGGATTAAATAAAACTCCAGTTTCACTGCTGCTGTGTCACCATCACACACTCTGCCACACTAATGTTGCTTCAATACAGGACCATTTTTCTGCAGCCCATCAAGATAATATTCCCGGAGACATAATGAGATAGCTAATGTTTCAGCCGCTCTTTCAATGCATCTCCTGAAATTTCCATATGAAATGAGGCCTTGGCTCAGATAATACAGCTAATACAGGAAGTGAAATCTACGGGTTGATGTACAATGGCGCAGTGATTCCCAACCAGGGAACAGATAGCTTTTAGGAGGTACTTGAAAAGACTGATTTTGCACTGTAAAACCTGTAAAAACAAACAAACACACACACATATACAATATATATATATATATATATATATATATATATATATATATATATATATACACACACACACACACACACACACACACACATTAACATTGAAAAAATGTGGGTTTGGTAAGATTGTTTTATGTTTTGGAAAGACGACTCTTATGCTCACCAAGGCTGCATTTATTTGATCAAAAATACAGTAAAACAGTAATATTGTAAAATAAGTATTATTAAAATTTTCGATTTGTATATCCAGTCTTTGGTGTTACATGATCCTTCAGAAATCATTCTAATATGCTAATTTGGCACTCAACATTTTTTTTTTATTAAGTATTGATATCTTTATTATTAATTTATTATTATCATAATTCTATTAATTCATAAATCTCTATCAATTTTCACAAAAACATCTTACTGACCACACATTTTTAGTGTATTATTATATTATTATTAAGTGACATAAGTGATCACGAAAGAAAATAACATTTTTGTTTGAAAATTACTTATAAATAGATCACACCAACAGCACAATTGTGAGTTATTCAACAGTTCAGTAAACAAGAAGTAATTAACATTTAAGATTAACACACAATATTGCCATACTTTGTCTATAGAACTGTTACATCTGCAAACAAAACAGTTTTGTTTGTGTATGAATAACCATTAAGGAATCAGTTGATTCCTGTAACTCATTCATGATTCATGATTGAATGACTCGCTCATAAAGATGAATCAGTGTATTTGAACAAATCATTTAAACTGATGATTCAATGACTCACTCATAAAGGCAGCATCATAAAGCTTCAAAATGCTGCCTTTCGGAGGACGCATTCCAAGTAAGGAAGCCATCAAGGCACGTCCGAATCCAATGTTAGCTTCACCTCCTGTGAAGAAGATTCGTCCGGACCGCGAGACCACACACCTGTCGATTGTAGTAACATTTTCACAGTGAGACGAGATCTCACGGAGACGTGCGATAAAACGTGGCTTGAAGAAAAACACATGGAGGACGATCAACGCCGTCGGCTGGTTCTGCTGGCGTGAGTGTTCTTTTAAGTGAAGAAAAACAAAGGAGAAAAAAAAGAGTATGGGTGATCTTCTTTCTCAATTCACCACTTTCATGGCATGTTTGTGACTGCCAAGTTTCAGCTATAGAAGCACACAACATCCAGTTGGAGATGCTTGCTCGCTCTCATCGGCTATCGCAGGTATCACGTCAGAGGCAGCCTGATCAAGATTGGGATTGAGCGGGCTCCGAGAGCAGTAAAATAATCGGATAACACCACACAATTGAGGATTTTTTGGACAAAAAGTTGTTTTTGCAAATCGGGCCCAAAATCTGGCTTAAAATCTTCAAGTGAGCCTAAAGCAAAGACTGACAATCTGTCTGGGACGTGCCAGGAAAAGTCCCAGTGCTGTTGGACTGTGTATAAGCACTCTTGAAAAGCTGTTCCGCCAATGAGGGCTATAACTGTTGTAGAATGAGTTAGTTTGTGTTGATGAATGGGGCTGTGAGGGTACATAAGACAAAAAAGATTTGGAAACACGGCAATAAAGCCCTAACTGAAGAATGCCAACTAGTCTTTAAAACAGAAAATCATCATATATTTAAAGTCAGCATGAAATGGAAGTTGCCTCAGGATTTGCTTCCCTATATTGTGACGTATATCGGAGTGAAGCGGCTTATCGAACAAGAAAAATTAATTTAGGATGGGACTTGATTTTGTCCATGGGGAATTGATTGGATGGTTGTGGTTTGCTATTGGTTGATCTCATGTGAGTGACAGGTTGTCCCACATCAGAGAAGAGAGGAGATGACGCTGTTATTTTGATTAAAGATTATGAGAGCACATGAAATTAAAACAATACCGATGTACACGGATAAACCATTTATAACAAATACTGAAATATTTCATTAAAAAACAAGAATTGTCCATTTTGATTTCAAATCATTATACCAAACTAAAGCGATTCTAAAGACAAAATACCAGTAAAACAACATTCTCCCTTACAGTAGCAAATCATGTATGAAGAAGTAGCTGCTTCACCTTCTTTCCTATTCCCCCAATCATATCTTTATATTTACAGCCCTGCCTGTGTCCTCAGGGTCTGCTAGGGGCAGAAAAAACTTTATGCGTGTGGTTTTACCGCAGTCCCTGTCCAGCTATCAGAGAGAAATCTCAGAGCCAATCTCCTGTGTTAAAGAAGACCAATTTCCCCACAGGGAGCTTTTCATGCTGGACAAAGCATATTGCCTTGCCTGGGTCCACACATACTCGGGTTTAAGTAAGAACCGCATGCACTCTGTTGAATCGCAGTGTCTGTCAACATGGCAGTCCTGTCACATTCTTCCCTTTTACAAGCAAAAAGAAACAAGTGAGAGTAGGAAATGAAAATGATATCCACACATCATCTGACTATGATGTTTATGGCCTGATTGGACATTTCACAACTGATTGTACCTCAAATAACAAGCGCTGTGCTGCGACAGACTACTATAAACATCTGGTAGCGATGGCGACAGTTCAGAAAATGCAGATGACGAGACTGATTTTTTAAGACCTGTTTTGACATGTTTCTTGCTCACTTCTCGGGAGAGTGTGGCTTATTCAATTCACTGTCAAGGCTCTATAAATATTTATCTTGCATGATGCAAAACATGACATTAGGGAGAAAAAGAGTGTGTCACCTGGTGGAACAAGAAGAAGAGAGAGGTAGAGAGAGCGTTTGAGTGACAGCGCTACCAGATGTCGTCTCAGTGCAGATTGTCTATAACTGCGTCGGCTCGTACAAACAGCAACATGTACGCTGTACCCTCACGCACTCAGTCTCCCTTTGACAGACAGGATTAGACATTTGAAGGAAGAATATGGACAGATGATCAGGAAAAAAACAGTGCTGCAAAAGGCCAAGGGTCAGATCAATGTTGCTGAAACATAAACAGTACATGAACTGCAGGGAGCAGTACACTGACAGAGACTTTAAAATGTATTTTCCAAATCCAGAGCAATTTTTTATGTTGTCAGCAGGTTGTCCACCCACTGGGAGTTTTACAGTCCCTCAATAAAGCTAAAAAAAAATGTCTGTACACATGAAAGCACTCTGATGTCTCAAAACATTTCTAATTTCACAGCTAGTCCTGTTTAACAAATGTGATATGATAATTCTTGAATAAACGTATTGCGTTACAACGATTTGCATTTTTGTATTATAAATATTCCTGAGTATGATGATCGTAAGCTATTGTTATTACAAATAAATGTCTTTGAATATTATGCCTAATTGGAACAGTCTATTGTAAATTGCATCACTGCAGTGCTTCACTTCAAGGCATTAGTATTCCTGTTGTGCTCCTTACCAAACTCTCAGGTGAAGAGTTTTCTTTTCATTAATAAACATAAGAGTGGGGATCGGAGTAACCTTTTCAGGGAGGATTATGGAGAAAGGGGAAAATAAAAAGCAAAACATCTGCCCATGTGTCAAAAACCATTTCATATTCCAAACATGTCTGGCAATAAGGCTTCTGTCTCATCATGGGAATAATAAGCAGTCAATTATGAATTTTTTTTTCTCCATTCAAAGTAAACATAAGTTTTCTGCAAATTAATTTCACTGCAATCACGGCAGAATTGGACTCATCAGTTCTGTATATAAATTACTAGTGTAATAACGCTACAAACGTTAAACATTTTCACTGCTGCGTGGATGAAAATAAAATAGGAAATTTAGGTGACTAAAGCTGAAACTAAAAATCTTTTTAAAGAAACATGCATTTAAAACTTAAAATAAAGATAAGTTAAGAAGCATTTGTTTCTATAAATGTGGCATCTGCCATGCAGTTATCATTGTATTCTGCAACATTAGTCAGAGCAGAGCTAGACATGTTATCATAATCCTGCTATAAAGCCACAAATCAAACCAGTCCACCGTCAGTTCTTTCATTCAGAGCAGTGCTCAATCACACTGGGTAGATATGCATGGACAGTCTCCCTTGACGCCATTCAACAATAAGCCTCTATTGCAGACCTGATGGTGTGTATGACCCAGCCAACGCTTGTTTAAAGAAACCAAAAGCACAAAGATATGGAGAAAGGCACACAGCTGCTCAAGACATTGTCAAGATGTCTCTGAGATTCTCTTGGTAGTAAACACTGCCATCTGCTGCCACGACCATGCAGGTCAATAGGCTCGTCCATAAATGCTGATTTTGATCATTATTGATTTATATACAGATTACTATTAGATGTCATTTACAAGTATTAAACATTTAATGTATCTATAAGGTTATGTAAGTGATGTTATTTTAGTAGAACACAGCCACTGAATTAGCCCTATAAAGCCTACTGTGTCATATTTGATACAAATTTTGTTGAAAAATCTGTTGTTACTCATTTTTCAAGATGAAAATTTAATGAAATGAAGGAACTTAAGTTTACTTGTAAACTTTTGGGGAACGTTTATGTATTTGTACGTCATCATTTTATTGTATTGCGTTGCATTATCTGTTTTTCCCCCACAATACAACAGAGATCAGATCATAAAACTAAGCATTTAAATATTATCTTACATTTTATTTGGGAGATTTGTGGCAACTGAAATTATATGCGTTTAATGTTAGTGGCCTGCTAATGTTATAAATATCTAATTGGTTTACATTACAAGCTATCAGAATGTCAGCTTATATTTTGGTCATACAAATAACAGCAACTGCAACAAAATGCATAATTTTGCTCTGTATGAGGGGGTGTACTTCCTCCTCGACTCGAGTGTGAGCTCCATATTCTCATTATATCATATGAGCCATAAAAGCATGAAGTTTCACGTATGATACAAAACAAAACAAAAAAAGCACGTTGGCTATGCAAACTTTTCTCGAAAGTTTCGATAAACTAACCTTGCGAATTTCACTTGTCGCGCAGAAGCAACACAAGCTCCGTTTTCAAGCGCGTTGTAGCTCTCTCCTCCAGCGACGAAAAGCTTTATCGGGATTTACTTTTGTCAACTTTTGACAAATGGAAATACAAAATTTCAACTTCAAGACTGTCATCTTGTTCAAGCTCATCTGTAGCGCTCTCAACTTCCGACTTCCCATATATGGACTGTCGGCAGAATGATTGACAGTTGTAAAGCGCATTACAAGCCTTCTGATTGGACAAACCGATCTAACAAATTATTTTACATTATAGTTATTTTCTGCATACCATTCCATTAAAAAAAAAAAAAAAATCGGTAATTTTATTTTAATTTTGTTATTCTTTTTAATTATGTTTATATTCACAATATAACAGGCTAATAAAAAATATAATAATAATTTAATGCAGAACGGACAATGCAACGTTACCTTTAGCTTTGATTGAAGTTCAATTTATACTGTATTTTTTATTATGTTATTATGTATGTTTAAATTATGTTGAGTGTTAATTATAAATGTATATTTCACTGATAGAAAGACGTGGATGAAAATAAAATAGGTAGGCTACTTCAGTGCCAAATCACAGTAGACATTTTTAACTAAAGCTGAAACAAATATCTTCTCAAAAAAGCATGCATCTAAAACATTTAAGCATATATTTAGAGCCTTTAGACCCATTTGTTGTTGATCATAATGGCTCAGTATAGGCCTGTCTGGCACCAGTCTGCCTTAAAGTCAGCGTGCACGACCCATCTGCGAGAAGCCTCACGTCACAGTGTGTGGCCTCACAAACAGACAAGACCAATTAGTGCCTCGACAACAGTGATTACTGCCAGAGCAAGGCTGAGACACACACACTCTCTGTCCCTGTCATCCATCTCATGCTCAAAATCACATGTGGCATTTTCACTGATGATTTTTATTGGGTCGCTTACCCAGCTCCATCTGTAAAGTGTACTCCAATGTGTCCACGTGGCTACTGGAGTGCTGCAAAGCAGGCTGGTTATGTGGACTGAGCAATCCCAGCAAACTTGGATTTGAATTTCATTTGATTGTAAGCCAATGCTACAAATGTATCACAATGTGTTTAATACAACCCATTGGAGAGGTGTGTTTTTATAAGTCAAATATTACATTGTAAAATGCTTGAAATTGATAAATGCAAGGCTAAAATTTTGTGTAAAAATTATTTAAAACACAGATTTCACTGTGAAATGTCATTGCAATTTAAAATAACTGTTTTCTATTTTTATATATATGAATATTGTGATTTATTCCTGTGATGGCAAAGCAGAATTTTCAGTGTTACACGATCCTTTAGAAATCATTCTTAAATTCCGATTTGGTGCTCAATTATTATCATTTTACTCCAGTTATTATCCATAATTTTTCCCGAGTTTTGACTGGTGTATATTTATTACTGTTGTTGTTGTGTTGATGATGATGATCAATAACAAATTCATAAAATAAATTATCACTTTTGTGAGGCCATGAAATTTGTGAACTGTGAAAGACATGCCACTCAAAACGCTGGACGTTCACCACACACCCCCCAAAATGACTTTTCATAAACTGAATTACTTGGTGGATGAAAACCCATTCAGCCATTATAATAAGCTGTATAAAAGACTAATAAAAATAAAAGCGTATTATTAGTTGCCACTGAGGCGCAAACAGATCCTCAAGAAATGCTTCGGTAAAAAATTACAATGTAAAAGGCACATTAGTTTTGGAAAACCCTATCAAAAAGTCACGCCATGCATAATAAAACATTGGCCTCCTTATTTAATTAGTTTCAGGAGCTTGAACACAGAAGAGTCTGCTGTATTCACACATCCTTGCAGAGGCCATCATAATAACTACATCCAAATAGTTTCTGAAGCTATCAGACAAAAGCTATATAATTTCCATTTTTATGTAAACAAAAACACATTTCCAGATCATAAACCCGAACCGATGACAGCCTACAGTTTTAGAGCTAAAAATCTATGAGACAGGAATGTTAAGGAACAGAGCCCAAGGCCTTAAATAAGACAACATTTGCCCTTGAGGGAGTGCATCACGTCTTTGAGGGAAAGAAAGAGAATGAGTCGTTCACCATAATCATTATAATGTTTGACAGCCCACCTTTTCACATGGTACAAGTACAAAGGTATACTATTTTTATACTATTATTACACTATAATTTTGAAATAAATCAATACTTTTATTCAGCAAGGATGCATTGAATTGATCAAAAGTGACATGTAAAGACATTAATACAAAAGATATCTTTTTCAGATAAATGCTGTTCTTGTAAATCCTGAAAAGAATGCACGATGGTTTCCGCAAAAATATGAAGCAGTTATTGATAATAATAAGAAATGTTTCCAATGTTTGAGTGCAAATCAGCATATTAGAATGATTTCTGATCATGTGACACTGAAGACTGGAGTAATGCTGCTGAAAATTCAGCTCTAAATAAAAATATTTAAAATATATTAGAATACAAAACAATTATTTTACATTTTAATACTATTTCACAATATTACTGTTTTTACTGTAATAAAATGTGTGTGTGTGTGTGTGTGTGTGTGTGTGTGTGTAACATGATGAAACATGTCTTGGTTGTTTAAAGTGAAACCTACAACCTACAAATCTTATATTATACACTAACTCATAACTTTTTTTTATTTTCTTTTAAACATTGGGTAAAAAAAAAACAAGGCACCCAGACAACATCTGCATATTGCATACACAAGTAAATACCATAAAATTTTCTTTCTTGATACAAACAGCTCAATATGTCTCACACAAACACATCTGTGTCCATTAAATTTTTACACTCTCCGAACTCGTCCACCAAACATCTGCTGGGAGATATGTGCGGTTTATGGCAAGTTACGATCCAGAAATATGCTGTAAATAGAGATACAAGGCCTGGATGCCCAGCACTAGAGTGAAAATCATAAAATAAAACAACAAAGCAGCAGGAACATCCTTCTGAATAAAGTTAGCTTTATAATAAAATGATAATGAGGTGCCATTACCATTAACAATATGAATGTTACTCCCTGGATATAATCAAAAGAATGTGATGTAAATGATGGCACACCTGCGCTCCAAGAGTTCTGTGCAGATTTGACGACCAGACTCTCTGCAGTTAGCAGGCCATTAAAAATCATCTTTAGGAATCGAGGAGAAGAGGCCCTTGCTGAAGGGTGTCATTGTAAAAAGACCAGTAGGATCATGGGTAATAGCTTGCTTTAAATTGATTATCTATCTTTTGACGCATGATGTTAGTTTGTCTAACATTATCTATCCACTACGACAGTTCCCAACCAGAGAGACAGTCTCCACTAGGGGGCCTCAGAACACTTCCAATGGGACCACAAGAGGGCTTGAATGTATTATTATTATTATTAAATATACTAAAATGATTTAAAATGACAAAATAAGGATAAAAAGTTATAAAACTTAAAGGGATAGGTCACCGAAAAATGAAAAAAGTAAGACTTTCGTTCAACTTTAAAACACAAATGAAGATCTGTTTGAGGAAATCTGTCCCTCCATTGACAGCCACACAACTGACACTCTGACACTTCAAAAAGTTAATAAAGAGGTCGTAAAAACGAATCCATATGAATCGAGCGGTTTAGTCCAAATTTTCTGAAGGGACACGATCACTTTATATGCTAAACAGACTGAATTTAGGCTTTTATTGGTCGATGGAGGGACAGAAATCACTCAGATTTCATCAAAAAGATCTTCAGTTTGTGTTCCGAAGATGAACGAAAGTCTTACGGGTTTGGAACGGCATGAGGGTGAGTAATATAAGTATATACGTTTTTCTATACACTCCTAAAAATAAAGGTTCCAATAAGGAGGTTTCCACAGCAACGTCACATAGGATCCATTTTAGGTTCTCCAATAAAACCCAGTTATTCAAAGAACTTTTTTTAATTTCCACTATAAACAACCTTTGGTGCAATGAAAAGATTCCATGGATGTTAAAGGTTCTTCATGGAACCACTGATTCCAATTAAGTATAAATTATAATTTATATAGCTGACAACAACCATATCCTGAAATCACAAATGATTGAAATAATCAAGTATTGATTAGTAATTAATTATGAACTCTGAAGAACATTCACTTCCTGAAACTTCTGGAATTTCCTAAATCGTTTATACTTATTATTTTATTAAATTGAATTATATGTCAACTGTTTAAACAGTAGAAATAGCTTAGAGTAGCATTGTCTTGATCAATGGAAGAGCCTTAGATTTACAAAGAATCCAAGATTTTCACTGCCCTTTTTTACGTTCACAGTCTGAAAAGATACAGTACGGTACAGTATGTTTTTCATAAACAATAAAAATCCTCCACTCAGTCCTGCCAGTGGTAAGGTTTGTATCCACAAAACCATAATCTTCAGCTGTACTGAAATGTTTTCCCACTAGAGGGAGCCATTTTGCATACACTTTCCAAGCATCTCTGATCGACCTTTTTAAAGAGAATTTGAGACATTTGTAAAAACAATAAAAAAAAAATAATGCTAATTCATCTGTGTTTTGGAAATATCAAAGAAGCAAACTACATACATGCACACTGGTTCACGCAGGTAGTTAGTTCTTTTAAATTGAAGTTAATGAAGTAAACTATGGAGCAGTGCTTCCATAAATGACAATAGGCCATTTTAACAGTTTAACTAAACTGGCATCTGTTTTCTTTGTCTAAAAAAGATTCCTAGTTCAACTTTTCCAGCTGCTTCCACAAGCACAGATGGTGAAGCTGAACTCTAAGGATGAAGACCGTCCTGGCTTTCAACTTTTTGGGTGGCTTCTTTTCTCTGAAACAACCGTGGCTTTGACCTCCATTTCCACTGCACAGGAAAACCACCAACAGTGTCCTGGTGTGTCTTTACACACTGCCTCTCAATGTTTAATTTCTGTGCCAGGTCATCACTGGTCTCTTGAGAGAACTGATACTGGGCATGCAGCTGTCTAGCGTACTTTGGCCACAGCAGATACTGAGGCAGCATATTACTCTCACTTCAAAAGCAAAATAAGGTTAACTAGTTTGGCATATTTATTAAAAAATGTAGTCACCTATGGCAAACTGATTGCACTATTTCATTTAGCATGAGCAATATGAGTACATTTTGTACAGGTCTCAACCAGGGGGAATGTCACCATGACACCTATGGTATAGTGACAGTGGAAGTGGACCTACATTGCATGATTGTTATATAATGTTTTGAAAATGACAATCGTTCTGTGTCCCGGACAAAGACACTGGCCTTACATTTCATTTTAGTGCCTCTGTAAGGGAATTTTGATATTGTAGTCCCAACAAACAAACAACTAAATATAGTTTCAGTTACAGTTGTGATTTATATTTTTGATTGCATATTTTGAATTAGTATACCACCAGTGACTGGATAAAAAATAAATAACAACACTAATGCCGAATTAATTTAGGCTTATTCATTCACTGTCGCTTTGAATCAAAAAAAAAGTTTAAACTTTGTGCATCATATACAATAAAGAGGAACAGACTGAGTATTTGGGAAAGGATTGCAAATAAAGCCATTTCAAAAAATCTTAAAAACAGAGTGTTACTGTAAGATAATTTGATATATCTAGACTGGATTATTTGTGCTATACA